>NW_014569552.1:639486-667887 GCF_001313835.1 Polistes canadensis
TTATTTATGATTCATAATATATTAATTATATAATATAAATGTTACTTTGTTTGTTAAAATTATATTGAATTAGATTGTTCGAAAAGTAATTTCATTTTTGATGCTGTGCCAAAAGAAAAGAAAAGAGAACTATTAGACGAATCGAAACACGACAAGGTTTTAAATCAAGTAAGAAAAATGTCTGTTGCTAGAATATAAAAATTGATTTTGAAGTTTGGAGTATATCTACTTTTTCTTTAAGTAAGTGCTAAAAAAAAAAAAACGAAAATTACTTATCGAACAGATCCAATATTTACATTTGTCGTCTATATACGTTAAACAACTTTTAAAAATAAGAACAAAACCAAATTTAAAGTCCTGTATTCTTTTTCTGTCTTCTAACTTTTTGTTCCCGTTCAACAGCTTTGGTTTAACGTTTCAAAACTATTTTTAAAAGAATTCACCGGCCTTTGCAACCGAGACAGCAGACGGTCGTCCAGACTACACGGGATCTTTAAAAACTTTTTTTTTTTTTTTTTTTTTTTTTAAATGGCTGAGTAAAGTATGTCAGTAGATTTTAAAGAGATGAACTTAGCAAGTCTTTTCAAAATAGAAAAGAACTATTGTCGTATTATTTCTTTCTTTCTTTCTTTCTTTCTTCCTTTCCTTTTCTTTTTGTTGTTAGCTTTTTTTTACTTTTTTTTTTTTTTGCATCCTCTTTTATGTTCCTTTATTCGAACTTATCCTTGACAAACAAAAAATTACTTATATGTGATACTTATTCACACTTATTTTACATTGTATATATGCATAGACATCGATCATGGAAAAAATGGAGGAGAAATTTTCTAAGGTCACCCTGAGTAAGAAAGCACTTTTTTGGATTATCGTAACACGATATTATTATTATTATCATATGGGGGAGTTCCTGTTTTGATATACCAAATTATCCTACTCAGGTAGCTAGTGAAAAATTCTTCCCCCATCGCGTTCTTAGAAATAAAAATGATTTATCTATTTTATTTAAATCGTTCGTGCATATACAAAAAAAAAAATTACGAAAAAATCTATAAACAAAAATTCGAAACGTCCTAAATAACAATTCCTATCTTAAATCATAAGCGCGAAATCTCGTATAATTAATTAAAATATTATATTAACAATAAGAGAGAGAGAGAGAGAGAGAGAAATATCATGATAATAGCATTTATTTCGAAAAAAAAAACAAAACAAAATAATAATGTGTAAAAATTCGAAAGATTTGAACGAATAAGAACAATTATGGTAATCGTATATTTAGTGGGCGTGGGTTATGGTGTATGGGGTCAGAGGCGGGGTAGAAGGGGATACGGGGAAATCGTCTTACCAAATAGTAAGAACGTTTCTGTTTAAATGTTGCAACACGAGTTAGGTTGTAAGGAAACGAGTAGGGAATGAAACTACTCTTCCTCGCGACCAAACCTCTTGCAACTGTGTGAAATGAAGCGAATGCACTTTCACCCGATGCCGGTGCCATTGCCGTTGCTATTGCCGTTGCTATTGCCGTTGGAGTTTAAGTTGCTGTTGCCGTTTTGTAGTTTCGCAAAGAAAAACAGAGAGAGAGAGAGAGCAAACGGTTCTATGTGTATTCGACGAAAGCGAATTTGCGTGAGCACCATGCAAAGCTATACAAATTGGCAAGTTGGTTCTATTTCTTTCTATTAATTCTGACCGTGAAAATCAAATACACGTGTATATGTACGAAAATAAAACGAAATAAAAAGAAACAAAAAAAAATAATGCGAGTAAAAAGAAATGACACGATGCAACAAATCGTTCCTCATTATCGAGATTACTTTTTAATAAAATGAACAATTAAATGGATATATCATAGGTTAACGAGTTTTTAAAGACTAATGTAATAATTTTGTCTTTCGATTGAATTTACTTTTATTTAAAAAAGGAAAAAGAAAAAAAGAAAAAAAAGAAAAAATTCGCAAAGGTCAAATGAAAAATATTAAACAAAATAATACATTATCCCTAATTGCAAGTTAAATGGATTAAACAGACACGCGACCAGGTGACCCTTTTTTTTGCCTTGCCTTCATTTTTTGCTTCCCTTTTATTACTTTTATTTCTCCATATTAATATGTTCTTGATTTATTTTTTTTTTTTGATATTTTTATTCTGTTTCTTTCTTTCTCTCTCTCTCTCTCTTTCTCTCTATCTTTTGTTATGACTATTAATTCTCGCCTTGACTTGATCTCAAGTATACTGAATCTAGAATCGAGCCAGTCGATGATGTCATTAAAGACACCGGTTTCAGCCGGCATCTTACGTAATTTATACGTTTCTATCTATCTATCCATCTATCTCTTTCACTCTCTCTCTCTCTCTCTCTCTCTCTCTCTCTCTCTTTCGTAGCTATTGCAATATCATTATAGATATTATTTTGAAACGCATATAACGAGTAAAGAAGGGTGATATGGGCGATTCGATGTGCAACGATCAACCTTCTACTTCTACTACGATTTTTCCTCCTCCACCTCCACCTCCTCCTCCTCCTCCTCCTCCTCCTCCTCGTTCTTCTTCATCTTCTTTTTCTTTTATTTCTATCGATGCAGGTACACGAAGGATCCGATCCAGTGAAATCACGAGGGTTCTTCGACACCGGGCGGAGATTAACCGAGAAACTAGTAAGGTCAACGACTCTCCTTCTCGTTCCACTAGTGCAGACTGCGAAAGAAGAATAAGAATAAGAAGAAGTAGAAAGAGAGATAGAGAGAGAGAGAAAGAGGGGGGGGGAGAGGGTAGGGAATTTATCGTCGTCGAGCATCGACCAGGAATAGGCGTAAAAGATGGAGACGAGCACCCATTGCAAAAGAATAACAGAGATGAACAGAGAAAAGTAACAAAGAGAAAGAAAGAAAAAATCTAAAGATTAAAACGACGATAAAGAGAGATAGAAAGTGATGGCTAGAGAAAGAGAGAGAGAGAGAGAGAGAGAAAAAGAATATGGCGGGAGAGTAGAAATTTGAAAGTTCTTCTTGGTGAAAGTGCTCGCTAATGCAGCCACAAATCGAACGGTAGCAAAGCCAGCAGCCAATGATTGCACTACGTGACCAATCCCTTCTACCTTTTTTCTTTAAATCTTCATATTTAATCTATATTTTCATCTTTATCCTTAACTTCCTTCTTCTTATTCTTCTTCTATTCTTTTCTTCATACAAAATCTTTGTTTCAAAATTATTCTCGAAACCGTATTTAAAAGTATACAGATAAAATATATACTTCGACCTTTGAACAATCTTCTTCTTCTTCTTCTCTTTCTTTCCTCCCCCCTTCTCCCCCCCCCCTCTCTCTCATTCCCTTTCTCTCATTTTGTTTTCTCTTCTGTGTCCTTTAAAACGAGACGAGACGCCTCTTTTCTCGCGAATAACCCTATCTTAACTCAGTTCATCTGGAAAAAGAGACGTAGCACTCCCTTTCGAGTTCTTCTTCAATGTTGAAACACTCCAAAGAGAAAGAGAAAAGGATAGGGAGAGAAAGACCTTATGTCAGTCTTTCGTTCTAGAGTAGAAAACTCTCTCTCTCTCTCTCTCTCTTGTGTTTCCACATAAAACAGAGAAAATGTCGATTCTCTTTCGAGTCGTTGAGCTCTCCAACAAGAGAGAGGATATCGGCCGAAAGAAATCGTTATCTAGGAAGGTCGTGCATGCTAATCGTTAATCGATTAAGTATTCACGTTTTTTTTTCTTCCTTCTGTTTTATCTTTCCTTTTTTTATTTATTTTTTACATCATTCAACTTCTCTTACTCTTCTCCCTGTCCCCTGTCCCCTGCCCCTCCCCCACTCCCCACCTTACCATCCTCTTTGTTTCTCTTTGAAACTTTCCCGAAGGAATGTAAAAAGATGAACGAAAGTATCACGTAGACATTTCTTGTAATGGAAAGAAATCTCATATTGTATCCCCACCCTCTACCCTCCTCCCCCTCCTCCTTTTTCCCTCTCGTAACCCTCTCTCTCTCTCTCTTTTTATCAAGTATTACGCGCGTGAGTCTCTCTTGGAGAACGGTGAAACGTAAGAAAACTATAGAACGAAGCAACGTCGTCATTATATTCGCATCATGAGATTTGTGTGTGTATGTATGTGTGAGTGTGTGTGGTACTGACATGACTCGTACTTTCTTTATTTTTCTTTGTTGGTTAACTCTTTCTCTTACTCTCTCTCTCTCTCACTCACTCTCTCTTTCTCTCTCTCTCTCTCTTATTGAAACTTACTAGGAATACAAGCATAAGGGCTATCTTCCCTTCGTTCACGAGAAACATAGGCGCTTCTCTTAAATTATCGTCACGATCATTCGACCGCTTGATTGCTTTTTTTCTTTTTTTTTACTTTTTGTTTTTCTTCTTTCTCCCTCCTCCCCCTCCGCCCCTCTTTAGAAAAGGGTCCGATAAATGTATTCGCGGTAAACGAGAAAATCGTAAGGGTATGTTTGAAATAACGCGAGATTTGGATTTGTTGAAAATTTTCGTGTTTGTTTTTTCTTCTTCTTTTTATGTTAACTTTTTATTTAATAATCGATTTATATTGTAATTTTGTGTATAATGAGAAAAAATCGAATGATAAATTTTATTGAAAATAATGATGAACTCACGTGTTTCTCTGGGCTTCTTTTTTAACGATGATTCCACTTGTTTCTTTTCTTCTTTGAGAATATTCTTTTGTTTTTTTTTTTAAATGACGTCTATTTGTCGAAAATAGGAAAATCGGAGAAATTTAGGACGGATTTGTGAGATTAATCGAAATTTCGATCACTCGACAATTGTTATTTTTTTTTCTTAATAATTGATTTTATTGTTCTGCGAAAGAAAAAGAAAAATTTGTTGAAAGGTATGATCGAAGATTTAATATAAAAGTTTAGCATTTGTTAAATGAAAAATCGCAACGATTTTAAATGAGAGTATACGTCGAGAAAATTTTTCTTAATTTTTTTAAAAGTAATAGTAATTTTTATAAAATAGGATAATAAAAATCGTTGAAAAAGAAATCGCAGATTAAAAATCTCAAAGAGATTTAAAAACAATCGAAAGTTTTCATCGAGTAAATTAAAAAGATCGATAAAATTTAAAATAGATGATTGTAGCATCTGGAATACTATTTCCAATTCCTCAAAAAGGATGAAAAAGTTTATATAAAATTTGTTACAAAAATAATTCTTAAAAAAGAAGAAGAAAGGGAGTAGAGGAATAAAAATATCACATATAACGAAATTTTTTACATGAAAGATTTTAGACATCAGCAAAACTGTTTTTAGTGTCTCGATATGTAATTTTTCGAAAAAAAAAAAAAAAAAGAAAAAAAGTATGCTGTAATGAGATGAAATCTGTAGATGTTGAGATCGTTAAATAAAGATGTTCTTGAGAAAGGATGACAGAGGAAGAGGAATTCGTGGATTACGGTTTATCTTGCTCTGTAACGAGGTTGATCGTGAATCATACGGTGTCACTTAAAAGACTTAGCAACATGTACCATTACTCAACTGTCCCTTCTCTTTCTCTTTCATCTTCTTTCGTCAAGTAGGCACACAATAAAAACGCACACTCAAATCCACACGTACAAATATACATGCACACATATAAGCACGTACAAATAGAAACTCAAAACATTCACAAACACGTAGAAACACAAAACACACTACAATCAAACCACACGTATAAACAAACGCGATTAAACGGAAATTCACACGTGCATGGAGAAATGCACCGACACGTACAAACACCTAAAAACACACGCTTCAAACTTATTCTAACAAACACACAAAAATACAAACAAACGTATTACATATGAATACGTACAAATAGAAACTCACACCTACGAAAACACGTTAATAATAATAATATAATTCGCATTGTATTTTTAATAATTTTGCGTATGAGAAATTTATATGAATTAATGCTTGAAAGAAAGGAAGCTCATGTTACATACTGCAAACTTGTATCATAATGAATCAAAATTTGACATAAATTCTTCTCTTTCAGACGTATATTAAAATAAATTTAAAAAACAAATAAATCAAATGTATCAAATATAAAATATATTTAATTAATCAAATGATTGTATACGATTTGTTTCAGGGTACAATGAGTTTGACAAAACGCATAGACGAAGTCAGATTACTGGAGTCACGAAAGAGTGCTCGGTTAGCTGATCAGGACACTGATTTTGCAAGGCTTGCCGATATGGCTGGTGATCGGAAACGTGCTTCGTCTCACTCCATTGACGTACCGCACGTGATCGGGTAAGTTTCTTTCCACCTCTCTTTCTTTTAAACACGATCAATCTATATTTCATTATATCCGAATCCTTTGCTTCAATCGAAGATTTATCTTCGATCATTTTTATTATTATTCACTTACAATTAAATACTATCTTATGAAAAAAAAAAATAGAACAAGAAAATAATATCACACAGTTTTATCGGAATTCTGTACAATCATTTCTGATCACTAAAATTCATTTCAATTCGAAATGATTGTTCAATATTCATCAATTATTTTTGTTTACTTTACTTACTACACACACACACATGACATTTTATAAATATAAATGAATTAATTAGAAAATAATGATTACAATCGTTTTATCAATCACAACACTTCGTATATATCTCGCGAAAAGTTCAATCGATTTTATCGATTTTTATCCATTAATGGTTAGTAAAAAAAATTTTCAAATAATAAAGAAAAGAAACAAAAGATGTAAAAATAGAAAAAAAAAAGAATGCAATTTTCTTCGTACTTTAAATATCGTATGACGATGATTGTGTATACATGGGTACGCGCGTGTGTGTGCAGCAAGGATGCGTCATGTAAGGGAGAAGAAAGAAGGGCTAAGAACCTAACACAGAAGACGGGTTTGGTTCGGTTTGAATTTTCGGAAGGTCGTCTCGTGTTTTTAGCTCCCTCCCGCATCCGTCTAAGCTCGCACACGTGGGATGGCTGGTTGCACACCGGCCGAGGTATTCGATGCTTTGAAAAAGGTGTATCGCATCCGAGGTCTCCTTGCTAAGGGGGGTGAGAGGGGGAGGAGGTCTGTCGCTCGTTCGACCGTGAACACACCCTTGCTTGGCGTATCCTCGCCGGACACCTGTCCCTTGGCTTTGTATACCTTGTCTCTTCTTCAACGAAAACCCCCTACCCCCTACCCGCGCCACTGTTCCACCCTTTCGCCAATTTACTTTGCCAAATTTTAGCAAAAGTAGTCCCTTGCAAGACAATTCTTTTTTTTTTTCTTTTTTTTTTTCAATTACTTTTACATTTAATTATCGTTCCTCGCAATTTAACAATTATCGAATTTCGTTCTAATGATTTTCAATATTGTTTTCTATTCAATTGGAAAGAGATCTTTTTATTTTTTCTTGGAAACACATTTTATTTCTCGTCTGAGATAATTTTCTTTGTTCTTTTACGTTTTACGTATATGTGGGAGAATTATTTAAAATATTTTGAACATTTTTTTAGATGTTACGACGTTCTATTAATATTTTTAACGAGTTTTTTTTCTTTTTTAGAAAACGAACTTGAGTCTGTAATTACTCAAAATATAATTGATCGGTTTAACTTCTAATAGAGTTCATTTCTTTTTGATTAATTCTTCCATTGTTTAACCTATTGTTAAAAAGGGTGAAAAAAATTAGGGAAATCAAATTGCGTTGTACAATAAATATAACAATCAAATATCAATTATTGGATTCTATTTGTTTCCTTTATTTATTTTTCAGGAAAGTATATCTAAATTAAAAACTGTCAATTAATGATCCGATAAATGATAAGATCTCACAAAAGAGAGTAAACAACAAAACAATCAATTAATTAAAAAATCGATAAACGTTATTCCGCAACTCGATTACAATCAATTAATCAATAATATGTTCGTTAAGAAGAAATCGTAACCAATTGAAGAGTTTTCTTAAAAAATGATTTATCATTCACATAGATAAATATTTAATAAAAAATAAAAAATGTAAACACCATTAAATAAAAATGTCAAAGTTACAATAGTACAAAGTCAAAATATAAGGTTTTGTGTAGATATTATGGGGATTATATTCATTGAATTTGTCGGCAAAACTTTCTGTGACACTTTTGTGCATCGTTTAATTCGACAATGTGTCAAAGATTCCTATCTAGCACGAAGCATTGTGCAGCACCTTAGAACCGTTTTATTATTATTATTATTATTATTTCCATGAGGTCCTTTTCGTTCTCAGGTTTCGCTTTGCGGGTTCCGCAGAACTAATCCCCTTGTTCCCTTCGTTCCTTCGTTCGTCTGCACGTTAGTTCGTCGTCTCCTTATTCTTCTTAAAAAAGAATAGAACGGGCTCCGTGTTCGATGTTGGCCGTTTCGATGCCAATGACCTGTCCCAAGATTCTTATTCGTTTTGTGGGCGTCTCGTTCGAGCGAGCTTCGAGGATCCTTTTTTTGCAAGGGTATCCAAGGTTGGCAAAGTTGGCTGGTTCGATACTCTCTCTCAGTTGAGTTCAAGTGAGCACACGATCGCACGATTTCGAGGTGGCTGCTGTTAGTTGGAAGAGACTGCTTCTGGCAGCTGAGAGAACCGAACGGCTTGTGTTGCCACCTGATCCTACCTTAACGCGACCTGCCCCACGCGAATGAGAAGGTCAGCGGCTCTGAGGACGAAAGCAAGAGAAAGAGAAAGAGTAACAGTAGAAATCGGATGCCTTTCGAATTTCTACATGTTATGTATGTACCGATGACGACAGACTTGCTGCAATATATATATATATATACCTTACATGTATATGCATATATATTTGCATATATGCATATTGTTTCTTGCCTTTTAAACCTTCGACCTTCTTTCATTTCCTTAACCATTCATATTATATCAGATACCGATGGATCCCATTGTTTTGACTTAACCTCAAGTGTATTTTTCATTTCATATCAATTAATATCAATTTTTAAATCTAGACGATTAATATTATTTTTCAATGATTTTTACTCTCTTTAACGAATTATTAAATTAGAAAAATTCATTCTATTCATTTACTTATCTTTCATCGATTATTCTAATAATCGGTAGGGCCAATCTTTATTCTTTTAAATCAGGGGAATATTTGATATATTTGAATAGAAAGATTTATTCTAATCAATTTTCTTCAACCTCTCTCTTTATTTCTTGTTTCTTTCTCTTTTATTTCTTATCTATGTTTTCGATCGATGATGATAATAAAAGTTTGAAGTGAAAGTCGTGGTTCGACTTCACCGGAGGAAGACTCTCTCTCTCTCTCTTTCTCTCTCATGAAGTCTCCTTTCTCTCTTTCTCTTTCTCTTTCTCTTGAGCTCAGTAAGTCACTGGGTTAGCTTACATAATTTCGGCCTTTGCCGCGGCCTTTGTCTTTGTGCGGGTGCGGAGGCGAGCGGCTTCGGGGAATTAGGTCAATCAATAACTCGCTCAGATACTATATAGGTCAGGTGCACTAGCACTCTTCGTGCTATTGCATGCCCGTTAGACAGACAGAGAGAGGAAAAGAGAAGTGTGTCCCCTACCAAATACCCTGAACCACCCCTTACGACCACCCAACCGACCCGGGGATGAAACCACCCCACGCCCTTGCCCTGGGCTATCAACATCTACATTTCAACGTTACATTCGTCCCAAAAGAACCTTTGAATTTCTTTCTCTCTCTCTTTTTCAACAAACCGATCTAGATTTCGATTAGTTTTTTCAGGCGGATCGGTATTTGTGTGTATGGATAGATTAATGTTTATTTATAACATTTATCATCGAGGTTTTTGTCACCTGACATTTGATTTATATATTGTAAAGTTAAATCATAGTTTTGGTAAGAATTTATTTTCCTAAATAAAATCCAATAAATATTGGTTAATTAATAAAAAGTATAATAAAATAGTAAATAAATCGTTTGTGTTCAAAAAAAAAAAAAATCTAAGGGAATTCCATGTCGTTTTGGCATTATTTCGTTGTTCTAGATTTCGATCGGTTTTTCAGGACGATAAGTTTGTGATATGTGTGGGTTGGTAGGTCAGGGATTCGAAAAGTTATAGTAGAATAACGTTCTTAAAAATTGACTCTATTTATAAGATAGTGAAAACTTATGACTGTAATAAAAATGATGTTATATTGACTTATGAACATAACTATCAAGTTGCTGAGGAAGTCTCAAATAGAGACGAAACGTTCAACGGATAAATATTGTGTTCATCTTAATTAAACCCGTCCAAAAAAACAACTTCCCTAAGAGTAAACTTAGTAATATTATTTATAACATTTATCATGGTGTTCTCTAGCGTGACATTTAATTTATATACCTATTATTTAAGGATATGTAAATGAATTCTTGTTTCTAACATAATATCATAACATAATTTCAAAGAAGAAAAAATACGTTTATGTAAAAATTGAAAGATTTCAATGTAGGTTTGCATTGTTTCTGACACAAACAACGATGAACGGTGGTTCTTCATATTTGCAACTAAGGAAAGTAGCTTTCGACGTTTCATAATAGATATTAGACTTTACGCGAGTATGCAAATCGATACTGAGAATCTAAGGAACTTAGAATCCTACGCGAAAGTTCGAACCTGTACTTATCAATTTTGCGGCCTTAGCTCGATAAGTCAGTCGAGGTAGGTACGATTGTTGGAACAACTTAATTACAGAGTTTTGTCCTATTGAAATAATCATTGGTTTCAGTTTACGTAATTCGTCATGGTGAGGTGGTAGTAGCAACAGTATCATTGCATACCATGCCGATTTCGTCGAATTAAATGAAATAGCAATTTCGTAAGCGTCTCACAAATGTGACATCATCAATTTAAATCGAACGAAGATTTTCTCCTCAATTTAATAACGATTTATTTCAACCTAATCGTATTTTACCGCTTCGAACAAGAAACGTTTTGCATAGTGGTGGATGAGTAGCTAGCAGTAACAGCAACAGCAACAGCAGCAGCACGTTACCAACGACATGTAACTTAAACGGATAATACCTGCGCGCGCGCACACATATACACATTTATATATACATAAGAAGAAGAGAAGAGAGAGAGAGAGAGAGGGAAGCCTTCGAGGATAAAATATGTCAATGAGTCGCACGATCTTGACCTACCGGCAGACAATATACAGACACTATTTCTGTCCTTTGACTCTTAGAATTTCAGTCAAATCAGCTGAAGCTTAATAATTAAAATTCATTCCTCATTCTTCAACTCACGATACAACACATATCTAACAAAATAATTATAATTTATCGACGATCTATCGAGATCTATTCAAAAGATATTATATAAAATTGCATTGTTTCAAGTAAAAGTATACCAAATTCTAGATGTCAAGGTAGGATAAAATGAAAATACCATTCCGATTCACGAAATGGATGTATACGAAAAGAATCGACTGCTCGGAGGATTCGAACCTGATGGTGATGGTGGTATTAGTATTGATAGTAGTGTTGGTGGTGGGGTGGTGGTGGTGGTGTGTGATGATGGTGGTGTGGAGAAATTGTGTGTCGTGCGCGGGTGGCAGGCCGGGGCCACGGATCTAGGCCGATCGATAGAGCTACGTATCCACGGCACCGTGGAATCGTGCTGGATAAATGGGTCAGGTACACGGAGAACTTCGTTTTCCCTCTAACCCCCTACCTTCCTTCTTTCCTCCCTCCCACCCTCTCGCCCTTCCTCTCTCCCTCTTTTACTTCCTCTCTCGTCCCATTCGTTTTCCTACTTCCCGATTACACACACACACACACACACACACACACACACACATGTTCATACATGCACGCGTGCATCCATTTATACACATATAGAAAAATATTGATACACACATGGATACTAGTTGGGTTGGTTGTGTTGTGTGTTTCAATCGGTGAGAAGTTGTTTTACCGGCGACTACTACTTGTTGAAGAAAAGAAGAAGTTTATGTAGAAGAAAAGAAAAAAGAAAGGAAAAAAAATAAAATAGAAAAAGGTACGAAGATAGAGAGAAGTTATTTCTAGTGTTTTCACTGTGTTGTTCCAAAGGGGGGAAAAACTGTGCTACTATCTGCCGTGTAGAAAAGTAGGACACCGATGATACACGTGCTTTCCTATCTTCCTTTTCCAAGGATACTACCATTCGTTCAGACCTTGTCCAAAAGAATTTAACTTTATCTTTGAAACATCGTTAATCCCTTAACCGTTTCTAAACTATATTTATGTTAGATTTTCTTATAAACTTCTGACAGTTGTAACTCTCATAAATGTATTCGACAATCTAGAGTTTCGAATGTATCCAAACAAGTTAGGGTGTAATTATAATAAACTACTACTTCGCATTTGCCTAAGGAGTTTACATTTTACGATCTGTTAACTTTATTCCTTTATTTCTATTTTTTTTTTATCTCCTTTTTTTCTTTATTTTTATTTAATAATTGAAAAGAAAAATGGATATATTTCTTTGATCATGTTACGGTTTTGATCATGTAGCCTACTGTGGTTTGGTGTCAATCGAAAGAGAAAGACAGACAACGGGGTTAACCCAAATAACGTTCTCATCCGGGTTGCCACGATTTGTAGAAACGTAAGCAGAGAATTGGGTCATTTAATGGGGTCGGCAAGTTTTCCGAATCGGGTTATACCAGGTTGGCTGACCTACTAAAGAATTAGGTCGCTCGATACAGGCCACCTGGATGTTAGCTAGTCTCTGCTCTGTTCCATATTCACTGTCCCGGATATTGCTAGGAACTAGATATCAATGTATGCGTTTATACATATATCTAATTGTAAGTTAATAAGTATATACACGGATACTTGTATATGTAATATATAAAAGAACCTGTAAACGTACAGATAAGAACATTGGCTTTGTAACAAATAACATTAATTCCATATTACTTCTCTTCTTGATTTTTTGTTTTTTTTTTTTGTTCATTTTCTTTTTACTTATCCTCATTATTTTCATCTTAAAGAGGATGTGCATAACGTTATTTCTTAGCTAAAAGTCGATCGTGATTTTACTTTCGCGTTCATTTCATTCCTATTAAAGTGGCACGATGGAAGAAAATTAGCTTATCGTACTATACTTTAAGGATACTTCCTACACGATTTCTGTGTTTTTCATAATAAATTAGGAATTTTTCATTTTACGTTTAACAAAATTCGAAGATTTTGAAAATAGATTTCTTGAAAAGACGAGTCATTTTACGCGTAGATTTATCGTGTCTAAAAAGATTAATATCAACGTATCAGGAAAGTGGAATTTATATTCCTTTCGAAACGTGCCAGGATAATGACCTAGTTTCCTATCGGTCCACACATTCATCCTTTATGACCCAGTTTGTACTTCAAGCGGCATTCTCTTTTCCCATGGTTTAAACATTTTCATATTTCTCTCGATTTGTCTTTCTTTTCTTTCTTTTTTCTTTCTTTTTTGTTTCTTTTTCAAATAATTCGATATCAATTAAAAAATATGAACTTACGTAAAACGTTACAACGGAACAATAATTCTATCGATAATATTACGCGTATACACAGGTTTATGTACGTGTGTGCATACGCGTATCCCACTATTGCATTTTATAAATATTTCCATAGAAAAAAAAAGAAAAAATTTTTACACGATCGACACAAGCTCGTCCTCCGGGTTGATAATATTACGTAACGTTTGAGAGATGACTGCATAACATAAACATGTAGGTGCGTGCGTGTACCTAACACTTCGCAATTTCCACTTGGCCGGTTACTTCATTAGAAGGTGCAAAAGTGTACACCGGTGGTTACATTAGATACACGTTATATGTTAGCTTTGGTAAACTTCTAATCCTTCGTTAACATATCACCGGTTCCACTTTACGATAAGGAACTAGCTCTCTTATACCTAACCACATAATATTCTTATATATCTTCACATACGTGTGTGTACATGCATATCTTTAGTTCAAATTTTTCTTTTCTTTTACACACGATTAGATCATCTTTCATTTGAAATTCCAAAGTGATGACCATTAATCTCGATAATGCAATTAGAAAAAAATTGATTACGTTTGTACGCGTGTATTATTAGATTGGAGATACAATTTCTTCGTATTTCAATGCAATAATTAAATCAAGTTTTGTTTCCTATTTCGTATTCGATTTTCCTCAAATTTTTTTAAATTGTTTTATGATCGATGTTCAGTTCTTTATCGATGTCATCACTGCTAATATGCAGAATCTTGCAGAATTTTTTCGACTTTTCGAATGAATTAGTCGATTAAAATAAAGTGCATCTTTAAACGTTAATATTTTCGAATCGAAAAAAATACTAAAACCAGTTTTGTGTTACTCGTACCAATACTACACATCATGTTCATAAATATTAAAAATTTATTTAACCACCCCGAGAGTGTGTGTCGTATTATTTTCGTTTTTTATAATAAAATTGCAAAACGTATCGAATTATCTTTTTTATTTTTGTTAATTGTCACGATTAGATCATATTTAATTCGCCAACGGGTAGATTGTATTAAAAATTTCATAGGAATATAAAATTAAGATTCCAATGGAATGACCATCGATCTTAATAATAAAATTAGAGAAAAAATTTATCAGATTTATGTAATACAAGCCGAGTAGATTTAAACAACATAATGCAATTTGTAATAGGTTTTATCGATATAATATATTAGTCGTAGTAATAGTAATAGTTGTAGTAGTATCGAAAGTCGAAAGTGAAATTACGAAGTGGTCAATGCTGTCAGCCAAGTTAGTCAGACCATTCGAAAGTAACACCTGTTTAGATATACTCGTATATTACAGCTTATCGTTACATGCAAATCTTTCGTTTTGTTTTCTTATTAGACTAATTGTAAGTAAAACGATCGATTATTCGTAACAAAAATACACACACGCATACACTAATGAAATATCGTACGTTTGATATTTTATTTACAATCAGACAAATGAAAAATCAAATCCACGAGATAAAATGTTTCAAAAATTTGTTCGAATTTTATTGTCTTGTTTACGACTTACTATTACATGCTTTATTCATTTGATATAATACCTAACTTTTCTTAATATATAATAAAATAATAAAATACGGAAGAAAGCTATTGGAATAATGTAATGATCGATGAAACGTTCGATCCATAAAGCGTGCATGTGTTGCCGGTTAAATGTCATGGAAAGTGACTACGAGTATATTTCGCGCCGATTTCAACCGGTTGATCTTTAATACGGTGAAAGCACGTGCTCAAACGTTATATCTACTATCTGGCATCGTTCTGTACGTAGAAAACGTATACGATGTCTTCGCTAATTTTATCCCATGGAATTTATATTTTGTCTCGTTTCCTCGTAAAATATAAACACTAATATCCGATTAACGTTTCGAAGAAATTAAATAGTCTTATCCTTGTATAATTTTTTCTTTTCTTTTATTTCCAATAAAAACGATTATTTCTTCATTTCAAGAATAATACATTTTTATCAATCCCACGTATAAATCCAATTGGAAATAATTTTTTTATTGGAAATTGATAAATATTTAATGATGTTATAATGAATATATGTGAGTATGTGTGTGTGCATGCGCGCGGCTTTTTTTTTATAATAATATATTTGTGATAAAATTAACAAATATATTGTTAATAACAATCGAAGCTGTAATGGGGGAACTATTTCTGTATAAAAGATAGATAAAAATTTATACACAAAAAATAATAATATTATTATCGATTAATTCATTTTTTTTTTTTTTTTATAATTTATTTCAAATAAAAAATTAGATATGTACATACGAAAATAATCTTTACAGATAAAAAATATTA
This sequence comes from Polistes canadensis, assembly GCF_001313835.1. Lineage (NCBI taxonomy): Eukaryota > Metazoa > Arthropoda > Insecta > Hymenoptera > Vespidae > Polistes > Polistes canadensis. The sequence continues at coordinate 655,284 of NW_014569552.1, forward strand.
TAATTTAATTAAATAATAAAATTAAAAATAAACGTCAGACATTTTTTTTTTGTTAAGTAAACAAAATATTAGAATAATTTGTTGGATGGTAAGATGATAACTCTTTTATAACAAAAATTGATCGAACAAAAATGATGTTTCAGATCTAGAAAACGACGGCCAAGCTCGAGCAATGATTCTGAACGATCTTACAGTGGATGGAGCGAAAGGATACCTTATGGTTGCGGTCGGGAGGGTTGTCGCACCAACGAACGTGGTGATTGCATGGACGAATGCACTGCCGCGTTGGTTCTCATGTCGCTTTCATGCTCGCCCCACAGTCCTCACAACCCGTTACCACTACACTGCCAACATAATTACGGTCAGTAGCAAACGTGAAACTTCACGCTATTCGGCTCGATCCAAAATTATCGAATTCTTTTCCAGAAAAAATTCGAATTTTCTATCTCATGCATTATTTACATCATATAATTTTATTACTTTTTTTTTTACAACCTAATTCAAATATTATGAAGAAATGAATCCTATATAGTCCGATCTATTTTTGTTGTTGTTACAAAAATATATATCATTTGAAATCAACAAATATTAATGTCTAAATACAAATGTGAACAATATTTAAAGATACTCAATTAATTCCCCATATTTCAAATTAGTACGAAGAATCTTTTATTTGTTACAAATTCAAGTTTTATCAATTGGAAAAGAAATTTAGATTAAAAAATAATACTAATTTAACATGCATACGGATTTCAAAGTAACACGAGTCACATGGAGGGTTAAGCAATTCAACTTTTATATACGAGTATATTTATTTTTATATTGAAAAAATATAATAATTACTTGGGAATAAATTAAAATTTCTTTTCGTATGCTATATGATTTTAACGTCATTTATTTTTTCATTTATTTTATTATTATATATTTAAAGGTAAAAGAAAAATAAATAAATTAGCGATTGTCCCTAATGTGATAATTATTTCGCGAATTGGAATAACGATTAAAATGATTAATGTCGAATATTATTTCTTTGACTTTGATAATTAAGGTTCCTGGGGAGGTAGAGGAGGAGGTGGAGGTGGTGTAGTAGTAGGTTCACCAGGAGTTGGTGGTACCTCGAATAGTAGCAGCAGCAGTAGCGGTGCTTCCTGGCGAAGTGGGACTCCAAGTCCACCCCTAAGTGACGAGGGTGCACCAACGACTGGTTCGTTGTGGCCAACACCGGCTCACGTATCACACATCAATCAAGCTCATTATCCTTGCAACCTTTCGGGTTCATCCTCGAGCAGTACACCAGGTTCGACGATCACCATGGACGAAGGCATAGTGCCGGATTATCTTGAAGAACAACATCCACGTAAAAAGAAGGTAAACAGCTCATTTTTTTTTATTTAATTAAACATATTACCAACAACAACAACAAAAATAACAAAAAATTACAAATTGAAATTAAATAAAAAATGTTACTAATAGTTTTCTATGCGCACACGTATATGTTTACGGCAAATCATTTAACATTGATTGATTATTTGATTAGTTTCGTTCGAAGGAATATATTCAATTTCTGTTCGATCAAATAAAATTACATTACCTCGATTGTAGAATTACATTTTCGTTTGATTACAATATTTTTCTAATTCGTTTGTTTTCTTTTATTTTTTTTTTTTTTTAATGATAATCAAACGCGCGTAATTCAATTGGGGTATTATATTATTTCTAATCCTAAGCGAGATTTATCTATTCTTATATCTTACGATTAATTGCAACTTAATTAACTATTTTTTTTAATTATCAATCATTAACATTAATCATCGATTCAATTTTATAATAGTTAATCGATGGAATTAATCATTGCATTCTTATCTTACGATAATACGTAATGTTTGGATTGGATAATAAACATGTTTATATTTGATTTTTCTTGCACATGCAAAAAATTCCTATTTACACTATACATACACATATAATACATACGTATGTACGTAGATGTAAAAAAGAAAACAGTAGGACGTGCGAGGAAAATATCATAAACGCGTGCATGCATAGTCGTATGAATACATATCGACTTACAAAACGATCCTAACTTGCATTTATAATAGCAGCATCTGTTTATTTCTCACTATAATTCGTTCTTTGTTAACATGACCTTCGGATACTAGAAATTAACAGATAGAACATTAGAATTTATACAACAATACATTTAAACAAATAATTGATCGTAATTAGTAATGAAATTTAACAAACGTAATCTACAAGGTATTTTAGTATTAATTATTTCTAATTAAACATTTGATTAATGATATTTGATTAATACAAAAAATTATCGAAAGTAGTCTAGTATTTTTAATTGATTTTATTAACGATATTCCCGTATATAAATTTTCTAAGCTCATTAAATTAATTATTTATGGAACGTATAAAAATACATAACAACAACAAAATTACTCAATAAATGTATTCTTACTTTTGAATATCTTCTCAACTATTTAAACAATATTTAATAAATAAAAAAGTAGTTGGATGTTGTTTTATTATCGGTACCACATTAAATTTTTTTCAATGCACAACATTAATTATTTATTAAATGTGTAAAAAATATAAAGAAAAAAAACTACTTGATAAATTTATTCTAATTTTCGTAGCTAATTAAACAAATTTCGAAGATCTATTTTTTTCGATCGTACAACGTTATAGTTTGCGCGTCAACAATAGAGAGAATAATTAAAAAAAATTGTTTTTTTATTACTGTTTTCCTAACATTTTCGTAACATCCCAGTAATTTGTATCCATTCATTAAAATTGAATATAAAAGAGTTACTTCTCACGTTGAGATTGTTGTTTCAAGTCCTCATTTATTTCGTATCGTATCTATTATCTCAACACGAAGGCGTTTCCCGAGACTACTTTATTACGAAAAGGTGTTCAACGGCTAAACATATCATCATGAATCGATCAAATGACCGGTTTTCAAATATACAATTAAAATTTTCTCTTCTATAATATGTTTATTGCTAATTTATTATATATTTGACATTAACGCGTCAATTATTATTATTAATAATTATTTCAAAAAAAAAAAAAATATTTATCGATTTATTATTTACATCAAATTAAATATTATCTCCATTCGATCGAGAGAGAAAAAAAAACGAAACAACAATTGTGTAAAGACCGTTTTTTTCATTTGGAATGCAAACTTTACGTATTATTTAACCCGCTATCTAATTAAATATTATCTACATTTGATCATTAAAATGAAAAAAAAAAAACAAACAAACAAACAAACATAAACGAGAACTTTTATTAATAGATTTAATTATAAAATTATTACAACTCCCTTTTGCATTAGAGATAAAATGAAAAGAATAACAATTAATACAACTTTCGCGTTAGGATAGAATTTTGTTATTTAAAAAATATAATACGCTATTATCTATCGACAAAAATTAGTGAACAATTATTCCGAAATATCTTGCGTAACACGTGCGACGAATAAGAAAAATCGAAGAAAGAAGGGAAACCTGGATGTATAATAAAGATAAAAATAAAACTAGAAAATCTTTTCGTTGAAAAGTTCTTCTCTCTCGTCGAATAGTCAAGGTTCCAGGCGCGTCGCGTGTATCTATCCTACCTACCTACATACACACACTTATAAACACATACACATACACAAATATATACATAGTATTATAATTCAACGAAGCTTGCTGGCAATGAGGAGGCTCGGCCCTGACCGATCGTAGCTGTTGCATCGACTGCAAACGTTTCACGTTCGTCGTCATTACTCTTGTACTATCTTTGCCAAGATACACACACATACACACACACAAATGTAGCCTTTTTCTATCCTTTCTTACTAACTATTTCTCTCTTTGTCAATCTTCCTTTCTTTCTAATTATCTTTCTTTATCCATCCAATTCATTATTTTGTATCCGTTTCCTCTCATTAACAACAATACAATGCTAAATCTCGAATACTGGATGACATAAGTGTCGTGGGTCCGAGCCAAGGATGTAAACACGCCACAGATGATTTTTGTTATTTCGTAAGAAGAGGCGAGCTGCAAAGTTAACCAGCCGAGCCTTGAGGAGGTATTATCGCGCAACCAAAAGATAATTTTAGCACTAACTATAACACGCCGACTAACTAAACTAAAATAGTTCGCTGCTCGAAAGGATCCCCCTTCTATCTTTTCCCCCCCCCCCACGCCTGTGTTCGATATGGGCCCGATTATTTCAAATATCATTATTATATTTTTATCTCATTCGAGATTTACATATTTATTTTATATTTAATTACTTACTTATTAAATATTTATGTTATTTTATATTTCTTATTTTCTTAATATGTCCAGATCCGAGCGAAAGTTGACCGAGATCCGGTCGAGATTGAACTGAGTTCCTGTGAGACCTTCGAAAGCGAACAGGTAAGTATATTTAATATTATTTATATTCAAGTAATACCAAATATATGTGTTACAACGATTTGTTTCGTCTAAAGAAAAATGCAGCTTTAAAACATAGATCTTTTTTTTAATCGAACATGATGTTTTACACGTGTTTAGCCCTTAAGCCTTATTTTTCATTTTTTCCCACGATTTAAGATATACAAATTATTCATAAAGTGGTGATTTCTTTTTTTTTTAGTTTTATTATATATAGAATAATATGTCAGTAATATAACAACAAAAAAATGTGAGTATCTATTTAAAAAAACAAAAATGAAATTGACATTCGAATGATTTTCAAATGTATTGGGAATACTCGGAATACGTAATTTAGATTTGAGAGCAGAAAGGAAGAGATGGAAAAAAAAATACATTAAAACATTCGTTTATGAATCGATAAATAATCTCGTAATAATAAAACAAATCAAATAGATGATGATAATATAAATCGAATATAAGACACGTAAAAAAATTATAAAAAAAAAAAAAAAAAGAAAAAGAAAAGAACATTTTTAATGCAAAAGAAAATTGGCAAAAAAATTGTATAAAATTAAACAAAAGTCGGATAAATGGATAAAAAAAGAAAAAACGAAAGATAAGGGATTGCACGTGAGAAAGAATCGACGTTTCCGATTGCAAAATTTTCTCCTACTTTTATTCGACATCCGCTCCGTTTTGCGGCGAAGGTCGGATGCCTTTCTAAGTTTCTAGGTTTTCAATGTATACAGTATGTTACATAGACTCTTTTCTTGAGATAGATATATTGAAAGAAAGAAAGAAAGAGAAAGAAAGAGAGAGGAGAGAGATTATCGCATTTAGTCAACCGATAAGACCATATCTCGACATCTTTTTCGATTACACACAGCTACTCGGTTCGTATATACCAGTTCTTATAAACTTCCTTTTTCCTATCACAAACGGATCATATAATAATAAATTATTAAGATCTATCTTTCATTTACTTGCACACATTATCTTTTTTTCTTTTATTTTATTTTATTTTTTGTTTATTAATTTTTCTTTCAAATAGAGAAATACCATACGCGATAATTTTGTTTACGTTTACAATTAATTTCACAGTGTTAGTAATATGTATTCGTAGTTTTTGTAATCATTATTTATTTGATTTTTTGTTCTCGATACCAGACAAGCTACCTGCCGTGATTAAGTATTTCTATTTACTTCTCATTTATTTTATTTCGAATAGTAATACTAACACACATACTTGTTTTACATTTGTAATATAATTTAATGTGTTCCTGTAATAAAAAAAAAACATCTTCGTATATTTCTTTTTTCCTTCAAATACGTACACACACACACACACATACAAACACAAATATTTGTTTAATATTAATAATATAATTTTATCCTATTATATTACAAAAATATGTGGTATAATAAGTGTTAAAACATTGATTATATTTAACATATAAATATACATACTTGTTTTATAGTTTATGCGCCATGTATGTGTGTATAAATCACCGTCTGTCTATCTGTCCAACTGTGCCTGTCTTTATACAATGATATCGTATCTCGACAGAGGAAGAGTAATTTTTTATTAGGTGCAAATTAGAGTTTTGTCGGATTTCTTTCGTTAGCCTGCATTGGCCCTGCGTTCGAAAGCAGCTCATTATCGCAAAGCCTGTAATTAGAGAGTTCTCGTAAAGACCAGTTTTTACGATCGACCCGGTGATAATAATGAACATAAGTATTTCGTGCCAATTTCGTATCACTTCTCGAAACGTTTTTCGAAACTGTCCGATTATTATTCCGATTTTTAAGCAAAATAAAAAAAAAGAAAAACTATATATATTTGTATATATATGCGTGTGAAAAAGAATTTAAAAAAAAAAAAAATAAATAAATAAACAAAAAATAAAAAGACAATTTACGTGAAAGGTGAAAATTTTCAACGTTATGGAAAGTAAAAATCGTCGATGATTATAATAAAAACTCGTAGCACGCTTTATGCTTTAATCAAAAATGTTTCGCATAGTAACCGAGATAAGCCTTTGATTTCCAAGGCTTGGTTAAGAATTTTTATTATTATTATTATTATAACATTTTCGTTTTTTTTTCCCTTCTATGCATATATACTTCTTTTCCTTTTTTTGTTTTTCAATTAATCTATAATTTTCAATCTGTAAAGCCAAAATTTTCATGCAATCATCGCATCTTGTGTTCGATCTTATTAAATTCTAATTATTTCTCTATATAAGTAAATGTATAATATATATATATGTAAGTTATCAAAGATTAGAATTTTGTTTTTTATTTTTTAAAATAAAAAGCATAAAAATAGAATAATTTTGTCCGATAAGGAAAACTATATACAATAAAAAAAATTAAACAATCGCAGATTAGAATTAAATATTTTCATTGTCAATTTTTATTATCGTTGTTAAATTGTGAAATAAATTCCCGATAATTATTGCACCTTGAAAATAATGTATATAGAAGAAAAAAAAAAAAATTCTAATCGGTGTTTCTCTATCTATTATATAAAAGTGCGATAAAAAAAAGAAAAAGGTATCACAAATCGGTATCTTTTTTTTTTTCCTTATTTAATTTTTTTTCCATTGGGATCTCAAAGCAATCGAATTGGAAAATAATAGTCATAGAGTAGGAGGAGGTGGTAATATCATTCTGGTATCGGTGTCCCTGACGGAGAAGTTTGTTGGGTGGACGGAAGAGGGGAAGGTTAGGCCAGGAAGTATCACTGGAGTTACGCCGTGAAACAACCGCGATGTTTCCTTCCCTCCGATTCTCCTCTGTTTTCTCAATATGTAAAATATTGTTAGAAAAAAAACGATATTGGAAATATTTCTTATTAATTCACACGCGAATGCACAACTCTTTTTTAAAGACTGCATGTTTTGCATCAATAATAATTATTCGTAATAAAATTCTTAAATTATATTAAATATCATGTCTTATATGCGATTTGTGAAAATCGTCTAAAACCAATATAAAAATTCATAGAAATTTATTCTTTTTCTTGATCTCTTGTGTGAAAAATGTAATTTACAATAGCATTACTTCATTAATCCTTTTTCACGTTGGATTTTAATCCAATTTTATTTTGGTAGTAACTATGACAGTTAAATGTTTATTTAAAAAAATATTCTCTTATTTGTTTAACGATACGATTAGTATTGTACAAACGACAATTTAGTCAGCATAGAAATCGTATCAATTCGAGAGAGAGAGAGAGACAGAGATATAAAAGAAAAAGCTTTTATACTGGGTGATTCACGAGACACGGTAATCGGTAGAGATTACTTTGTTATTAGCTATCGGATCGAAAATGTTTTTATCAAGTATTGCATGGTTTCAAAAAAGCTTTAACATGCATATGTTACGATCAACCTATATAATGCCCAAAGGATTTTGGTCGATTTTTAAATTTATATTTTATATAAATTATATCGATTATAAATTTTCAAATTTATACACAATGTCAGTAATATATGTTTCGGTGAATCTTTAAAATATGCTTCAGTGGGGTGGGTTTAGAGTATAGGGGGGTGACAAAATGATCTTTAGAAGGAAGATCTACACTCTTAACAGAAACCGAGCACCACGCTAATTTTTATAGTAACAAAATGACAGTATATATCTTTAATTATTAATAACTGAATTCGTGTCTTTTTCTAAATTAAGAAAAACGTACCACGCTTCAGGTTTTTTTTGAAGATTTGTCAGGATTTTTTCAAGACTGCGTTAGAGTTTTTTTGGTTTCCTTTTGTAGATTAAGAGGAGTATTTAGCTCAAAAAATCCTGACGCAAGCCTGATTCAACTGTTACAAAACCCTCAAAAAAATATATTAATTTTTTCTCGACGGAGAGATGAAAATAAAAGTAACACATATTTTACGTTATGGTATTAATTAAATTCGTTTTGAAATTACGTTAACAAATGGGCGTAAATAAAATATAGAAATTGTTAAAAGATTTGACACATAATTTAAAGATGTCTTAAAACTATGAAAAAACGTTTATTCATCACGATACGTGAATTACCTTGTATTATTCTTTCTTTCTGTCTGTCTGCATATTCGTTTTTGTGTTTTTTTTTCTCTTCGCGTTTTTCAAATATTTTCTACCGAGGTTTACTTGGAACTTAAAATAGAATTTTAATTGATCTTGTAGAATTATAAAAAGAAAGAGAGAGAGAGAGAGAGAGAGAAACCTTGCGAGGTTTCAAAAGCATCCAATATTACCTTAGGAACGTTCTCTATCGAATACATCGTTGTTTGGTTAGCCTCGACATACGTAGGAGACATAGATTAGAGATTAGAAGGTGGGAGGGGAAAAGTACGCGTGTCGAAGCACGTGTAATTTCAACTGCAATTATCGAACGACCTACCATTGCGTTTGTTACGCTCGATCGCTTCGATTACGCGATCGTTCGATCATTTACTTTGTCATGACGAGTTAGATAAAGCTTGACTGATAGATAGAGAAAGATAAAGAGAGATAGAGAGAGAGAGAGAGAAAGAGAGAAAGAAGGAGAGAAATGACAACAGCTATGTTTCTCTCCCCCTTCATTAGAGTTTCATTCGAAACCTAGAATTGTTGAACGATTAATGTGATGTTAAATTGGAGATTTTACAATGAACATCATTTTCTGATCCTGATAGATCAAATCTATCTAATGAACCTGAAATATATGAGATTGGTTAATACTGTATATAAAATGATCATGAATAGAATTTTTTTTAATGTAATATCTTTGATATTTAATCCATAAAGAGTTTTTTTGTTTCTTTTTTTTTTTTTTTTATGGTAATGTTCAATTGTATATTTTACAATGAACATGATTTTCCATACAGTTTGACTAAATCGATTTAACGAAGCTGAAATATATGAGACTTGGTGATGGAGTGTTAATTATACAGTATGAAGTGAAAGATGATTAATATGAATTTTTATATAATATTAGTGAAATACATAAACGCGCAGAGTTTTTATTTTCAATATGATTATTTATTAATAACAATGAACATCATTTTCCATGCAAATCGACTAAACTAATTTAACGAAATCAAGACATATGGGATATGAACTATAAATTACTTGAGTATTATAAATAAAATACATTACTGATTAAAATACAAAGTTTTATATATTCTCTCTCGTTGATGTAATAAAATATTATTTTTTTTACAATGAATATATAATTTTTCATACTGATAAAAAAAAGTAATTTTTTTAAACGCGAAAGTACGAGATTATTAAACATAGTATAAAATGATGAATATAAATTCCTTGTATATAAAAATAAATTACGATCCATCTACACGATTTTTTGTTTTTTAATTATAAATTGTATTTTTTCAATACAATATTCCATGGTAATAGAAATAAAGAAAAAAATTAAAAAAAAAACAAAGAAAAAAAAACTAAATTTAATATGTACTCAAAGTATCAGACTGTTTACACAGTATAAGACGATGAATATAGATTCCTCGAATATTTTAGTCTTCGTTCGATAATGGTCGATATTACTGTCATCTATTACCCCCGTTACATCGAACGACCAATATTCGCGACAAGGAAGCCAGTCATCCAGTCAATGAATTCCAACCTACGTACTTAAACACTAAATATGTATATATACGTGTGTGTAATTAGATGATAACAAATACGAATATTTGAAGAAAGGATCTATTTAGGATTTAATTCATATGTTTTATACATTGTACATGTTTATGGGAGTACGCGTTTAGAAAGAATAAGGATCGAATAAAAAAAAAATTATATTCGATCTTACGATCACACGCCCACTCCTTTTTCATTTTTTTATCAGCATTCAATACTATTATCAACACGCCTGCACTACCGATTGAAATTATTTTAACGTGTACAAAAACTTTCAACACTTTTCAAGAACAAATGAAAGAGATCAAAAATTGTCAATCCTTTATTTTCCTGACAAAATTAAATAATTATAAAAATGTAAATTATTTTTTATTTGTAAAAATCAAAAAATTCATACTTTTATTGACAAATAACGTATTCTGATTTTATTTTTAGTACAAATAATTGAAAAGAAAAAAGAAAATTAAATTACTTACTAATTTAAGTAAATCAACTTTCAATCATTTTGTAAGATGGTCAAATAATTTTGACAGGTAGTGTACGTCCACGTATCTATTGAAAAAAAAAATTAGAAAAATCATAAAACATTATTTCGGCCTATTAATCTCACAATAATGATTAATCATCTTTCTATTAAACAAAACTCTTTAATTCTGATCGATACATTTTCATTATCGACTTTACATTGTAGAAAAAAACACACAATGTTTGTTCATTCTTTTTAACACACTACTTTCAAACACAAAAAAGAACAAAAAGAAAAAGAAAAAAAAAGGAAACAAAAAGAATCCACCTTTATCATCCGCTCTGATAAATACTTCTCTAATAAGAATAAAAAAAGTGATTTATATATTTCTCTCTCTCTCTCTCTCATTTACCTCTCGCGTGATCTAAAAATATTAACAAATTTCAAATCAACGAATAAAGTCCAAATAATAATAAGAACAACAACAACAAAAAGATCTGCATTTCCTCTCGCGAGGATGAACATGCAATATAGGAACCTTCTTCACGGTCCCACTCAACTACTGATCAAAACGATCAAGAGAGAGAGAGAGAGAGAGAGAACATAATGAGAGAAAGAAAACTATATGTATATGCATAAAGAGAAAAAAAAGAGAAAAGCGCATGCGTGGCCCTCCGCCGTTGCACCGCAGTGCACAACGTGGGCTCGTGACGTCACTAGTGGCACGTGCCCCTCCTCCCTAAGCCCCTCGTACCCCTCATCGTCAAACTTATAATCGTTTGACGTTGCTGCGGAAGAACGAGCGGGGTCGGACACTGAGGGTGGTGAGCTTGAGAGTAGCTGAACGAGGAGGGTGGGGAGGGGGAGGGGTGGAAGGTAAAAGAGAGAGAGAGAGTATGAGGGCGAGTAGTGGTGAATGCAAAGAGGGGCAAGAGGAGTGAAGTTAAGGTCACTGTGGCCCTGACTACATGCGCGTCGCGCGTAATGTTTCTCTTTCTTTGTATTGGTCTGCGCTCGTTCCTCTGTATTATTATATGTGTACGCGTGTGTGTTTGCTCGTTTGTTCGTTCGTTCGTTCGTTCGTTGGTTTGTTCGTGCAGTTACCGTAGTCGTCGTCAACTGACAAAGAGACAACTCACAGAATAATTATTTCTAGTTCCGTGTCCAACCCCCTCTGCTCCGCCCCCTTCCTCTTCTACCCCTCTGCATCCTTTACTTTCCATCATCCTACCTATAGTTTTGCCTGCATTTTTCTCCTCCATTATTTTCTTTTAATTGCCCTTTTTTGTTTCGGGATTAATAATTTATTTATTTATTTGAATTTTTTATTTTGCAAATTTGTCAATCTTCCATCTTTTAAATATTTCAATTGGAGATTTGTAAATATTAATGTGGAATAGTATCATTTTTTTATGTAGTTTTAATAAATTCAAATGCTTCTTTTCTAATCTTTTTATCTTTCTTCATAGATGCAAGAATTACTTAATCATGTATAATTGTATATGATATATTGGTATATATATATATAGTCGCTAAAATGTCAAAACTATTTACGTCATACAAGTGCGATTCCGAAAGTGAACTGATTTTAATTTATAAGAACATGATTGCGTGCAATTAATTGTTTCTGGTAACTGGATATAACGTGATTGTTTTATTAAATTAATAAGAATAATAATGTTTCTCATGTAAATTTTTATAATATTTCCATGCGTACGTTTAATACAATTAAATGTAATTCATTGTAAACGTTTATATATGTACGTGCATTACAAATGTATGTACGTAACTAAAAATTGGCAAGCACAAGATGAATTATTCACATTTTTCGTATCTTTTTCTATCCTTTTCTTTTTTTAAATAATTCTAATCAAGCATAACATCTCTCTATGTAATTCTTAAACGTAATCATTGACAAGCGTACGTAATAAAAATTATATGAGATGACCTTGAGGTTCTCAAAACGCGCGTCATCAAACCGCGCTACTCAAACCTAAAACATATCTTCTTGTTTTATTCTTCTTCTTCCTTTTTTCTTGTTTTTTTCTCTCTCTCTCTCTCTCTCTTGATCGTTTTGATC
>NW_014569552.1:668104-697923 GCF_001313835.1 Polistes canadensis
TTTTTTTTTTTTTTTTTTTCAAACACTATAACGTTCAAAATAATACATTATTCAATAGAAGTACGAAAGAATTTGATATTTTTTTTTTTTTTTTTATTTTATAAGCGTGGATCTTCCAAACGAATGTTAACGGATAGTAAAAAAAAAATTGATCGAATTCGAGGTCAAACAAAATATCAAATAAGCACAGTTAAGTTTCTCGAAAAAAGAAATAAATTAGACTTGTCCGATCGAGTAGCCTTGAAATGTTTAAAAAAAAAATAGGCGTAATAAAATAAAATAAAATAAAATAAAATAAAATAAAAAATAAAAAAATAAGAAAATAGAAAGAAAGAAAAATGTCGTAGGACATTTAAATGAACGACTCGATAACGAAATATACCGACGTAAACTGACTGAGTATATGATGACGTGCGTTTCGAGGAAGTAGGAAGGGAGGTTGTAAATCCGAATAGACCCGAGGACATTTCGATTCATTGCCAACTAATGTATACGAACTGCGTATATATTCGCATACTTACATAGATGTATGCATCTATGTGCATACCATCAATAAATGGTGGTGGTGGTGTTTTATTTTATATATATACATACAGTGTAAATATCTACATACATGCATATATGCATACATACTTAAATATATGCGTGTATGTAAATACCTACATATATATGCATATAAATGCATATCAATGCATTGTACATATACTTATATGCAAGTATATAAAAGATAGATATAGATATAGATAGCGTATGCAAATGCGTTTTACACGATGGGGCCTCAGTTACCACCGTGGTGGCTTGGGTCGTATCGTGCCACGTCCATCCGTCTTATATAATAGAAGGTGTTGCGTAAACTTCGACGTTCGACGTAATACCTCTGCATATTTCTGTGCACCCGGCAACAACGAGAAAATCAAACGAGAACGTGTAAGAGTACGAAAGAAGGATAAAAGAAAGACAGAGAAAGAAACTGAGCTATGGGATGGGAAAAGAGTGAGGGAGACGAGGGAAGAATGATCAACAAATTTCTTGGTTTTTTTTTTCATTCTCTTTTTCATTTATTTTCTTTTTTTTTTTTTTTCTTTTTTTTTCTTTTTCTTTTGAAACGAAGAAAGTTTGAGAAATCCGTTGTAACCGTTTCATCGTTATTAAGCTTGTTAATATAAAAGTTGAAAAGGATGTAATATAATAATTCTATGGTAAAAATTTCGGACAACATATGGGGACAGCTGTTTTGCGAAATTCTTAATGACAGGGATAGATCCATCGGTCCCTGTTTTAATATTTTCTATCAGTTTTTTTTTTTTTTTTGATCGTGTCAAAGTCACCGTTTCTTTTTTTTTCTACGCGAATAACTTGGTGGTTTTGTTAAAAGAAAACAAAAAAAAAAAGAATTAGAAGAGTCAAAGGAAGGTCGAATTAAATCGTTCGCGATTTCGATGAAAGTCAAGTTTAATTATTATCTGTTTATTCTTTCGTATCAACGGCGAGACGATTACCGAACATTAATATTTAATGTAATATATGATCAATTTTTTGGCTTTACAATTAGATCGTTGATAATTATTGTCACATATGTATGTCTATATCTGATAATGCATATGCGTACGTGTTTGATTAGTACGTGTAAAGAGTAAACGAATGAGTAAGTAAATGTGTGAGAAAGAGAGAGAGAGAGAGAGAGAGAGAGAGAGTATACAGTTGATTGGACAATACTGACAGTGATCTCTCGCGTTTCAAGGACTCGAATTTGACGATTAGATACGATATACGCAATGTGTCGTATAAGATTACCGAAGCGGAAGCGAGTCTCTGTCTCTGAGGAAAATTACGACTCGGCAATATCCAACTGCAATTACTGGCGTTCTCTCGGTCGTCCTATCGAATCCTAGATACCGTACGACTACACGCGCGTCTGCCGTTACGTAATAATACAGTGAGTACACGTTTCTGCTCCATTCTGACGTTAACGGTAACACACAACTACGGTATACACAATAGAGATAGTTATCCGTTTATGTGTAAGTGAGTGTATAACATAATCCATATACCGTGTTCCTTTAAACATTTATCAACAAAATTTATGAATTTATTTTTTTAAAAAAAAAAAAAAAAAAGAAACAAAAAAAAAGCATAACTTTCCATACTGTATCATATACACATAGATAGATAAATTTACATTAGTAAAAGTATTTTCTGACTTTATTATTATTATTATTATTACTATTATTATTATTTTCGAATTGTGTTTCATATATTATTAATGCAAAATTTATGAAACAAATGTATGACTTTATTGTTTCTTTAAAAAATATATTTTCAAAAGTTTGTTTCGTACTAAGTAATTTATAAAACAATTTAGGAATTTATTATTTTGATAAGAAATAAATTTGTCAAAGTATTTCATATACATAGAGACACAAATATACGTATAACTATATATACAAGGACACATTTCAATTTTCGTATTAATTAACACGACTAGTTTCTTCGTGACCTAACCATTTGACCCTTTAATTCTTGGTATCTCGATCGGCTTGTCCGACAATGCTCTTACTCTCCCTATCAAACTTTAATCTTTTTTTTTTTTTTTTAAATATATTTTACGTATATAAAAGTTGGTACAATGTATGCTATTCAAATGATTACGTCCT
This sequence comes from Polistes canadensis, assembly GCF_001313835.1. Lineage (NCBI taxonomy): Eukaryota > Metazoa > Arthropoda > Insecta > Hymenoptera > Vespidae > Polistes > Polistes canadensis. Next base: position 670,759 of record NW_014569552.1, read on the forward strand.
TGTTTGTTGATAACAAGAAAATATTTGTTTCTCAACTTTTTATAATATGTAATAAGTGCGATTAAAATTTGAAGGATTATTTCGAAGATTAACAAACAAGTAAAAATATATTATCACATATAATTGTAATGATCACACCTATGAAGGATTATTAGGAGTCACGTAATTATAAAAAAAAAAAAAGTATTCCATAAGATAAACCATTGAAATTAATGTGAGTCACACCTGGTTACGAAGAACGCATTCAATTATAATCTTACATCCTATGTATATTATACACACATCTATGTATGCGCAAGAGGCTAACTCTTATTATTATTATTATTATTATTTCCCCATGAAATCTCAAATTAATGAATTAAATCTAAATGATATTTTGACAGGATAGCGTGATGTGATGTAAGTTGAAGTAGAACGTAGAATATTCTGAGCTAGCCGGTTTTATGGTCCAGATAGGACGTGCATAAATCTTTGACGCGGAACGATAACGGCTCGGGGCTCCCGTATATCGAACGATATTACACATACACACACACATATATATATATATAATATCTATATATCAACGTGTATGTGTGAAAACGTGAAGTACGCACGTCCTTCGTCGACTCGTCATCAAGAAGAAAGAAAGAGAAAGAGAATATATAAAAGAGACCAACGAACGCTCGGACAAAACGGTTTTCTTTGAGGGCGTGGGGGACCAAAAGTTTTGCCCGGCCAATGTGGAAAGAGTACGAAATACAAAGAGAGAGAGAGAGAGAGAGAGAGAAAGAGGTGGTTGGTTTGGGTTGGGGAAGGAAAGAGGAGGTGGGAGGGTGGGTAGGGGTCTTCAAGGACGCACGTTCGTGAATTTCAGCAGCGGCAAAAGCGACTTAACTGCCGATGGCGATGGTGGTGGAGGCGGTACTGTGAAACCGTCAGAGAAAGAGAGAAAGAGGAGGGGTGGAAAGGAGAGAAGGGATAAAAGAGAGTGAGAGAGAGAGATATGAACGTGATGGCACAGCAAACCTCTCGTTGTCCTAGGTCCTGACCGCCTTTTTTACGCGCGCCAAATCGAACTCTCGTAATTCTTGCTTCTCGCTTTCTTCCTGCTACACCAATCACCATGATTACAATAATAATAATCGAATCGGTAATAGCGGTACTTTCATAAGTTCATACTTTCGACTATCGTATTGTGTCCCACTTTTCTTCTTTTTTTTTTACGAAAATGAGACGATATTAGGTCTCCTTTTGGTTTATGTGTTGTACGATCCTTTTTGATCGAGGATGATTTATTTCATTTGAAAAAGAAATGGTTTAGTTACTTTTTTGTACTCTTTTTTTTTGTATGTGTTTTTTTTTTGTTTACCTCGTACGAGTGATTATCGAGATAACATGTGATTATTTCGAAATGATTTCTTTTTTCGGCAAGAATAAACGACGTTGTTGATTATGATACTTGAAAAGAATCAATCATGACGTCTGATTTTGTTTCTAATCATTTTTCACAACTCTCTCTGTCTCTTATCGTTAACGATCATTCGTTTATTGAAAAAATATTATTTTGAAATATTTTATTAAAAGTACAAAATAATTGATTTTCATAAGTAAGCGCGTTGGATAAATTTTGTGTAGACAAATATACAAATTTAAAATAAAATTAAAACATTATGTCGTATTTAAATAATTCTCGATGGTTTTGAAGATACTTTCTTTTTTTTTTGTTTTTTTTTTTTTTTTTTATTTTGTGTCTTCTAATAAAACCAACGACGATGACATTGATGACGATGTTTCAAAAAAAGAAAGAAAAGAAAAGAAAAAAATGATGAGAGACGAAGTAAGAAATAAAAGTTTTCTTTCACCCTTTTCCGAATTCTCGAAAACTTTTACCCTTTCTTTTTTTTCCTTTTTTTTTTTGTTGCCTTCGCGAAGAGAAAGAAAGAATAGGGGGTTGAGGGGGTGGGGCCAGAAAAAAAATGAAAAGAAAGAAAGTATCTGGCATTAAGCAAGGGAAGGAAGAGGAGGAGGAGGAAGAGGGTAGATGAGGAGGGGTAGGGGGTAGGGGGAGGACTCTCTCGTGGTACTCAAAAGCGGCCACGAGATCCGGGATTCGTTGAACGCAAGCGCGGTATCGATCGATCGAAGTCTACCTTGAACTTCAGTCTCGCGAACGTTTAAAAGCTACAGCTCGTTGTCGTTCGGGAGGAATCTGTTATCTCGGTGAAGAGCATCGAACCAAGAGAAAGATAGGCAGATTAAAAAAAAATGAAAGAAAGAGAGAGAGAGAGAGAGAGAGAGAGAAAGAAAGAAACTCTTTATTTGAATAATTTCGAATCGTCGAAAGACTCGACGTTCGAGAAAGAAAAAGCTTTTAACAGGAGTATTCGTGCGGTTATAAATATTTCTGACGCACGAACGATATTCCGGAAAAAAAAAACACACACACACAAATAAGGTTTTAAAAAGGATATCTCATTAGGGGATAAATATACTGAACGACGAACGGATAAAATGTATTGTTCGATCAAAGATAATAATAATAATAATAATAATAAAATACAATTGATTCTGATATAAGGATGTGATTTATTTGTGGTACGGGTTTTATTGAAATTGCGTAATTGCGAAAATAAAGTAGATGTAATTTAAATTACAAAGGTATGAAATTTGTATTATACGAATGTTGGTCAAGTTTATTTAATTTGTGATATTTGGAATACATTTTTGATAGTACCGTTTTATAAAAGGATTAAGTGGTTTTAAAATGATCATTTTTCAAGATCAACTACTGATAAAAAATCAAACGAAATTTACAAAAATTCAATCTAATGAGAAGGTTTTAATTTTTGCGTAGTGTTATATTTGAAATCTTGGTAAAAAAAAACATAAAGAGAATAAAAGAGTTGAGCGTATTAATTTCATATGATTTTGAATGACCTTGGACCTCCGATATACCATAAATGAATGATAGCAATAACAAAATGAAAAATTTCTAATGATATTTAGGAGTTTTAGAAAAGTTGTCAGAGATTGGTTCGTTGATAAGAATCGGAGTTTGATTTATTAACATCCTCTCTCGTGGCCATACGCTTTTACGTAAGAAGTTTCGCCATGTTCTTGCGGGGAGAGACTGTAATCGGCTGACTTTCTCCTATAATCGATCCCCCCACGGAGAGAAAGAAGGTAAAGCTTGTGTTAATGTTTCTTCATAATTCCATTCGTCCGTGAAAAGGACGTTTATGAGAAGTAGAAGTAGAAGAAAGTTTGTGCACGTACGGAAAAGTACGCTACGCGATATTTTCTACGTGAGATCTTTTCAGGAAAAAAAAAAAAGAAATAAATATTTTTCAAGAAGAGGAAGAAAAGGACTTGTTAAATCTTCAAAACTAACAATAAATAAATATCACGCGTGAGATATTAATTTAATTGCAAAATCTTTAAATACGTTTCGATCAATCAAAGAAAATTAATTCGTTCAATAATATTTCTTTTTTGTGTTTTTTTTTTTTATGAAACTGAGGGACCTGGAGGGGGTAAAGGAGCTTAATTATATTCGATAAAACTTCTAATAAATTTCTTAATAGCTTTTTTTAATCAATTAACCAATTCTTTGAACGAAGTTTTTAGTTTAGTTCGTTTAATATCTTTTTTTCATTTATCATTATAAAAATAGTCAAAAATTTATTTACAAAAGGCAATTAAACTAATGACAATAATATTAATCGGATAATTTTAAATATTGTCCTTTTAACACAACTTCGATAAAAATAATGTTAATACGAAATTACGACAATTTTTAAGATAAATTAAATTTTCTAATTTTTTATCATACTTGACCAAATTCTAGATAATTATCTTATCTATCATTATGTTATTTCTTTTATATAAAACTAATTATTAGCAAGTTAATACGTTCAATATGGATGACTGTCAACCGGTCGTAAGAAAGACCAGACCCCACCCAAGCAAGCAAGTAAGCAAGCAAGTAAGCAAGCTAGCTAGCAAGCAAGTGAACAAGTAAGTAAGCAACGACGTAGAGACGACGTCAACAACAACGTTGACGATAACACAACGACCAAAAGGAGGAGAAGTTGGAGAATAAATTGGAAGAGGAGAAGAGAGAGGATAAATAGTAAGGGGAACGAGGAAAAAGGGGTGATGGTAATGGTTGTGGTGGTGGTGGTGGTAGTGGTGGTCCGTTGCTCAACTTGACTAAACCGAGGAGAACCAGCGTGTCTACAACATGGCACAAGGCTGAAAGAACTGAACGCGCTGCTGAATTAATCGTTGTCACGCTTAAGTAGCACGCTCGTTCGACCGATCTGCTCGTGCATACCCAGCTGATTTGCCGTTGGGCAAGTGTATAAGCCACGACCAACGAGAAGAGAACGGACATTGGTTACGATAAATACAACAACAAAATCAAAGGAACAGCAACTTCCAGCGAAAGGATATAAGGAGAAATAATACGAGTTTAACTTTAGAAATTGCATCCATTATACTACCTACTCTACGCTAATAACCTTTAATATGTTTCTTGGACACTGAGAAACATTTCTTTGCTTTTTTTTTTCTTCAGAATTATCGTTTAAATCAGAGAGAAGAGAGAGAGAGAGAGAAAGAGAGAGAGAGAGAAATAAAGAAAGTTCTAAAATTAGTTTTAAAATATTCAGATTGTTCAATGATTTCTGTGATGCAATAAGAGAATGTAAATTGTTATTATTTTTTTTTTTCTCTTTTCCAAAATTTATGACACAATTCGACTATTCAATTTTATTTGAAAACTAACTAGATTAGATCTGCTAGTAATTTTATTGAAATATTTTTATTAACTCAAAAATTTTTCGAATATACGGTGTATATATTTTTTTTAACCCAAAAAGAAAAATACACACACGGTTTTTTGTTTTTTCTTTTTTTTTAAATAATATATACATCATAAGTTTATTTAAATGGATTATATAACTAACTCTGAATAGTATCGTTTCTAAATCATATAAATACGAGACAGAAGGAGGAAATCTAATCGGAAAAAGAAGCGTCGTAGAATCGATGTAAATAAGGATCGATTCCATTAACATAATCATAACTAATCAAACGTGATTCGTTCGATCGTCGCAATTAGTTAGTTAGAGAGTTGGTGTTTCAATTTTCTCGTCACGTTAACGCTATGAACGTATTCTAATCACCTACTGTACGCAATTCGAAGAAAACAATCACTTGGTTGTCGTCCATCACAAAACTTGGTGTTCGTACATGGATACACGAATACATTAAATAATCACGTACATACAAATAAAATGTTGAAGAAAATATATTGAGATAGATTCAATTTTTTTCTTTTTCTTTTTTCAATAAATATATATCTCTCAAGTCTAGAGATTAAGTAGGTCGTGAGTTATGGTGGATTAAATCTTTATAATCCCATATAACTTTGAAATCATAAATATATATTGGGTTGTTCGGAAGGAGTAATGTTCGTTTTTCCCACGGACATTTCGTTAAACGTGTTTACTGATACCTAAATTTACTCAACATCTTCTAAATCATTTTGCACTTTAGCAACAGAACATATTAAAATAAATAAAAAATTAATATGTTACAGTAAAAATTAGTCATTATCAATCATTCCGTTCAGCACTGTTTATATATGTATACATACATGCAAACATTATATATATGTATATATAAAAACACTCGATCCGTGCTACTAAACAAACACGACATAGTGAGTTTTATTTTCGCAAGTGCTGTCTCTATCGTATGGTCGTATTCGTACGACGCGACAAAAATGAAACTTGTTTTTCTTTGGGGAAAAAAATAAAAATAAAAAAATAAAAAGAAAATAAAAAAAAATCCACGATTCCAATACACACCGTATTTGCTACCGTTGAAAAAAACGATGAAAAAAATAAAAAAAAAGAAGGAGTATCTGTCAACAGAAGGTAGCTACTGATTTCAGTGAAAGAAGTAAAAAAAAGAAAAAAAACATATGTAAATTTGTCTTTTAAAAAAGAAAATGAGATTCTTCTTCTCCTCCTCCTCCTCCTCCTCCTCCTCCTGCCCCTCTTTCTTCTTCTTTTCCACTTCTCGTAAAATCGAAGTCTAAACAAGTCTATTACAAGTAGTACGAGTTACAAGATAAACGTTCTTTGCACAATCACACGAACATCCTTGAAAGACCTCTTTATCCTGTTCAACGATCGTCCGTTCCTTCGTTCGAGCTTGTAAAACAGTGAACGGTAACAACTCGCACGATCTAGCCACCCCCACCCCCCATCTAGCCCCCATCCTTCCACCACCGACCACTTAAAAACTTAACATACACACGCACGCGAGTATGTATACGTCAACCAAATGTATACGTCACTAATCTCATTCTATTTCTAGTTTTATTTCATTTTGTTTTTTCCTTTTTTTTTGGCTTCCTTTCTTTCACTAAATTGTTTCTAGTATATTACTGTCAACGAAGACAAGACCCGATAGAATCGATAGTTCTAGTGACTTACATACGATATATTGAAAATTATTCAAATCATTTTAACATCCTTCTGAATAAATTTAACGTAGAACGTGCACGTGTGTATAATTCGAGATGTATATTTTTCCTAATTCTTTCTATTCTTCTTTTTGTTTCTTTTTTTTCATTCACATATCGCAAGATCATTTCGAATTTTTATAGTAATCGAATAAACGACTATGTGATATTTAATCCTATCTCGGATTAATACACCATTACGAAAAGAAAATTGATCCTTCTTCATCTCTAAAAGATGATTTGTTTTATTCACACAGATTTATAAAAAAAAAATCTCTGTAATATATCGATCTATCAATCGATTGCAATTCGATCTTCGAAACTCGTTTGAAGCGTGAACAGATGGAACGAATTTTTAATTTGTATATATAATTACGAATTAATTAAGATAGAAAGATTTCTTTTTCTTTTTTCGATGTCTGTTCTCCAGTTTGACGGGTTAACGGGAGGGGACATAAACTAATTTTTAACTGATAATTATCGTAATTTTTTTTTTCTTATTTAATTAAATATAGCGTAAAAAAAGTGACAATTTTCTGCACTCGATATCATCCAATTTAAAACAAAGAAACACAATTTGAATAGATTTCCATAGTAATTGTAATGGAAATAATTTATAATGCTTAATTGCAGAACGTCAATATATATATTTATTTTATAGATATGTATTATATATTAAGTTAACTCGAATATTATTTGCTTTTTCTTAATAAATTTCACATGAATAATATTTACATTTGAATAATATCTTACAGTTTCATTCAATTAAAAGAAATTATAGAAAAAGTATATATGGATTAATTGAAAAGTTTGGAATATAAAAATGTATGTGAAACTGTTCCCTGCGTTTTCTTTAAGACGCTTAAGTATTGGTTACTTACTATTTACACATTTTATAGTACTGATGAATTTTTAGATCTGTGTAGAATTTACAAAAATAAATCGTTGTCCCGTCAATATGGCTCGCTTTTCTCTTGTGTGTCAGTAAATTATAATAATATTAAATTTAAAAAATATTATGCGTGTGTAAAATTTGATAAAACAAAAAAAATCAAGGAACTTTCGGGACGACCTAACACATACTATACAATAATATATTCATTGAAACGGTATATTGTAATTTATAGATTCATGAGGATAGATTATTATCCCGGATGAAAGGGGAAGACGTTAACGGGACAACTGATTTGTAACTGCTAATAATTGTAAATCTCTTATTTATCTTTTTTTTTCTGCAATTAAACATAATGTGAAAGGGCTGACAAATATGTTCACCCGACAGTATCGTAAATCAATGGGGGGGGAAAAAAAAATTTCAATCGATATCTCCTAACAGGTATCAATGAAAATAATTTGTAACATTTTATTTGAGTCAGCAACCTGTTAGCTTTCGAACGAGTACACTCGTTCTAATAAAAACAAAAAAAAAAACAAAAACATTACAATATTTTATATTCCGAAGTGTATAATCGTTAAATTCGAACAAAATTAATTACCATTTGTAATTTAAAATACTATGAAATAATATCATTACGTTAAATAGTTTCAGGTGACGAATATACTCGTCATATATACACAACCATTCTTTTAACAGGTTAACATATATACACATATTTACATAAATAGATATCTATTGTATACATTGAATAATATATTCCTTAGAAACGGTATTCGTTCGATAGGTCCCATGGAGATACATTATTATCCCGGATGGAAGAAAAGACACGAATGGAAGAAGAAAATCAATCGATTCACCGTTAACTCTCTTCTCCTTTTATCTCTCTCGCAGTAGGTTCTTCCTCTTAAACGGATATATCGCGTATTGCGTACACGATAATACACCGTCGTTTATTCGAAATAGAAAGAAAGAAAAGAAAGAACTAAAGAATAAAAGATAGAAAGAGAGAGAGAGAGAGATAGAAATAGAAATACGCTATAAGAATTTAACGGTGAAGGCATAAATCTTAGGAATACCGATCCACTGAAACTCTATGGAACGAGCATTGTACGCAAAAAGAGTGAGAGAGGGAGAGAGAACCTTTTACTCTCCACCATAGCCGGTACCAGGACGATCATAGCTAGGCTACAAACATTATCCAGATGGTCGTAAAAGGCGGAACGCTTTGAGAAAGTATTTCGCGAAGAGTGGAATACGAATGGTTGGCTGACTGTCTGTCTGTCTGTCTGTCTGTCTGCTTGTCCCCCTGTTCGTCCGTTCATTCGCCCGCTCGTTCGTTCGTTCTCGAACCAACGATTCGAAAACAACACGAGCCAAGTCCGAAAGTAAAGAATAAGTTAAAAGTCCAGTTAAAAGTCGGTAAAACATTAAACAGAAACAGAGGAAAGATTTTCTTCAAGGATTACTAAAAAGAGATACTAAAAAGCCCCTTGATGATTTTCATGCACGGACGAGCAAGCTTTCACATTCTCCTGTTGGCAAGGTTGCAACCACTGGTGGATAAAGTTCTGTTATTCGTGCATGCATCGCGTACTAGAAGCAAAAGAAGAAGAAGAAGAAAAAAAAGGAGAAGAAGGAGAAGAAGAAGAAGAAGAAGAAGAAGAAAAAAAAGGAGAAGAAGAAGACTTACAAGCGGAAGAAGAAGGAGTTGTAAAGAGAGGAGGAAAAGAAGAAGAAGAAGAAGGAGAAGCGTGACTTCCGAGTTGAAAACGGATGTGCTCGCGTGCCCAATAGACTCGGGCGTGTGTATGTGCCTCCCCCCCCCCACCTTTTCTCTCTCTCTTTCTCTCTCTTCATCTCTGTTTCTCCCTTTCTCTACACAAAGAAAGTAGCAAATTAAATTGAGATCGCATCGGTTTCGCGATCGGTTGGGTCGAAGTAGTCTCGTGGAAAGTACGAGAAAACGCGTAATATCCAAGTCTTCTATACTAAAGTACCTCGAACATAAGATGGAAAGAGAGAGAGAAAGAAATTCCGAGTAACGTTCGGGATCGTTCCATAGAGAGAGAGAGAGAGAGAGAAAGAGAAAGAGAACGAGAAAGAAAAAGAGAGAGGATCGTAATCTCTTGGAAGTTACGCTTGACGTTCGCGGTCTCGCGCGCGTTATTTGCCCAGATAGGAAAAAAAAAACGTTCAAATTGCGCATCCTGCATACCGATCGACATTCAGTGCCGTAAGCAGGATGGGCTCGGCCGTTGGCGAACTTAAGATACTGAATATATACCGATGCCTTCGTCCATCTTTTATTGCTTCTCGATTCTCGATATCTAATAATCGTTCTTTTCTCTCTCTCTCTTTCTTTCGATGATGAAAATAAACAATAAAAAAAGAGAGAATAAGAATGCATTGAAATAAACATAATAAAGAATACTAATTCTTAAATATGAGAAAAAAATGGGGGGAAAAAAAATAATAATTGCAGAAGAGAGAACGTTAACGATCGGATTGTCGAGAGAGAGAGAGAGAGAGAGTACTGGACCTATTACTACTATTACTACTACAACACAACTATTACTAGTGATACGACTACTACTACTACTACTACTACTACTACTACTATTACAAACTCCTTGTTGCTATTAGAGCCCGTAACTCTCGTCAAGCAAAGGGTCGTCGAGCGAGTAGGCTTTTGAGCGACGTCGAGGCTCACACACGTACTATCGAACCCGTTGTGAAAGTGCACACGGCACCTTCACCTTCACCCGTCGTAGCTCGCGAACGTATGTAGCTCGGATGCCTGATCGGAAACTCAATCGTAGCGTAAGCATGCATCCATCGCAATCGCCTGCTTCGCCTCTTCTTTACTACTCTCTCTCTCTCTCTCCCTCTCTCTCTTTCTCTCTCTACCTCTCTCTCCTACTCCATTGCTTGCCGTACGGACTGATCACGGACATGCCGTGACTACTGATTTGGAAAACGGATTCGATGCATTCTAGTCAATGACGACGCGTTCCTTCCTTGCAAATCTTTCTACGAAATCTAGGATGAAAACAAACTTACCTCTTTTGTCTAATTTAATTGTTTCTCTCTACGAATCAAATAAATCATTCTATTTACAATAATATATAAAACAGATAATACGCGTGTTACTAGAAATTCAACATATTTCTCGTAAAGTTTTCAATTTCCCTTTGTTCTTTTAGAAAGCGAGACGCCGTCGATCCTATCGGATTCATCTAAATTTCTCTATCTCTTTTTCTCCGTTTATTTCTTTATTTCTCTCTCTTTTAGCTTCTACGCCCCTTCACCCGTCCCTATGGCAATTTCTACGCGATGCACCGTGTTCGCACACGACGTTGCATCGGCAGGACGTAAACAAGGCTTTTGCGCTTGCGCAGCCTCCACGATTTTCCCCTACCTCTCCCCTTGTTCCTCTTCTTCCTTCTCCTCCTCTTCCTTCCTCTTCTTCTTTCCTCTACGTCCTCCATCCTCCCGTACTCCTTACCACCCATTCCCTTCTTTGACTCTTCTCAACATCCTCCTCCGTTAGAGCGCTGCGATCGAAGCATGCGCGACGCCATGTCACCCGGCACTAAGCCGCTTCATAATGGCGCCTGAACAAAATGCAACTTCTTTATCTCAACACTCGTGAAATCTAAATTAATAGATCGATTAACGGTCGACAATTTATACTTAATTATATTTAATAATACAAGGAATCATATTACTCAATAATCGTTCGATCTATCCCTTACTTTTCGATATATTTCAATGATCATTATTTCGAGGGTACCAACGCCATCAAGTACGCCATCTTGCGTCATAATCTTGACTATATATTCCTTTCTGCGTCTATCTCTTTTTTTCTCTCTTTCTCTCTGATTCACTCACTCTCGTTTCTCCCTTCCAGTTGCACCACCACCACCCCACCACCACCCGGTCGAAACGACTCTTCTTTCTCTCTCTTGTGTCGTCGACCTCATCGTGCTCGCTCGAGAAATTGCGCCGAATCGCGCCTTCCCGCGCGTCCTTCTCCCACGCGCAGCTCGGATATGCACCTTTCGGCGGGCAAAGAAACTTCCTCGAAATTTCCGCCGCTTTGCTCGTTTCATGCACGACCCTTTTTTTTCTTCTTCTTCTTCTTTTTCTTTCCTTTCCTTTCTTCTCTTTTTTTCTACCGTCATTATTTTTTTTTATTGATTCATACGAGAAGTAAAAATATTTATAACGTGTTAATGCGAACAACGTTTCTTTAATTATTCGTACTTTATTTTTTAATTCTCTCTTTTTCTTCTTATTTTTATATATTTTATTTCGTTTTTTTTTTTGGGTTAATCCCTTCTGATTTATTTCATTCGCATGTTTATTACTATAAAACAGGAACGCGATAATCGTCGTTGATTGCGCAAGGACGTGGAAGCGATCATGTTTTCGAATAACGGTATTCCAAGAGTACAACAGTGTATATATCTACTATCTGTAAGTGTCTACGTGGTTACTTACTTGTGTAAGTATTTACGTGTTTACGCGTTGCGCACGTACCTCGTCGCTACTTTTCCTTCTACAATCCCCCAGAGTTCGGATTCGCACGGTTTTTTCTCTCCCGTTAGGAACGATCGAAAGAGTGGATTATGCTGAACTTGTACCTCCCAACGGTAGAAAAAAAAAAAAAAGAAAGAAATAAAATAGAAAGAAAAGAATAGAAAAAATTAAACAAGAAAATAGATAATAATGAATAGGGTCGAACGAAAAATGAAAGAGAGAGAGAGAGAGAGAGAGAGAGAGAGAGAGAGAGAGAGAGAGAGAGATAGAGTCCGGTGATGTACCGCGTGCATGCACAGCGTCACGGAGACCAACTCTCGTTTGTTTACATCGTGCTGCTTCTACGTCTCAACGCTTGAAGAAAAATTGCACGTTGTGTTGCATGATGGCCGCAGGACTCTTTCTCGACATTTCTCAACTCGACATTTCCCCCATGACAGAATTTCAATGATAATTTACAAATGGGGATAATTCGTGTTTAACCTTTATCGAGAGGCGTATTCCCTTTTTTCTTCTTTTTTTTTATTTTTATCTTTTTTCTTTTTTCAACGAATTTGTCATCGACACCCACCGACTGTGCGATAAAGTTTTTATCAACAGACAAATTCTTTCACCAATTGCATCTCTACGTTTTCCCTCTCTCTCTCTCTTTCTCTTTCTCTTTTTACATATACACATATAGATAAGTAATTTACGTAGTATAGATGTATATTGTATACGTCATCGAGAGGCGAGTATTCCTAATTGATTTTTCTATCATGACTTTGGCTTCCCTAGCCGGAATTCCCCCTAACGCGTCCAATTTGGAAGGCATCCCACTAAGCCAAATACTTTCCATCCCCCACCCAATATAGTAGCGACGTATTAGTAGACAAATCTCCGAAGAAGAGGAGCACGATAAGGAATGCTTAAATGGTGCCACTAGGCAGCAGTATTACTCTTTGAACTCACGCACAAAGCACGCTTTGCCTTATCTTTTTGTTGAGACGAAGAAGAAGAAGAAGAAGAAGACATAGATAGCAAAAAGTTTAGGGAAGAGGAGGGGGAGGGGGGTGAGAGGTTAAGAGTGGGACGAGGGTGAGGGGTGAGGGCTCCGATGGAGTACTGGCTGAGATGAAGGAGGATTACTCTCCTTGTGTGCGAAGGAAGTCGAAACGGAGGTTACTTCGAGCAAAGTAAGAAACAACGTCTATGGGTATGGCGTCGTCGTTTCTCCACGCACCGTTATTCCCTGGAAGAAGAGAGCAAGCAAGCAAGCAAGCAAGCAAGTCCCGCATCGTCGTCGTCGTCGTCGTCGGTGGCAGTGGCAACGGCAACGGCGGTGTGTGTTGCTGACTGTTTCTCTCTCTCTTTCTTCCGGCCTCTCTGTCTCGCTCTTTCTCTCCACCCTTTGCACAATTGCGCGGGGAACGGGCAGACGTGCGCAACTACGCAGTTGGAATTGGCGCTCCGGTGTTGGCGCGAAACAGCAGACTCGAATCTCCGTTCTCCTCGTCCTCGTCCTCGTCTGCTCTGCTTTTCTCCGTTCTTCCCCTCCTGTACGCCGCCTAGCGCCGTTTTTGGTGCATCCACCCTTCTTTCTTTCTTTCTTTCTCTCCTCTTTGGTAGCAACAAACGAACAAGGAGTTCATATTTACACGTACCATCCATCGTCATCGTTCGGTCGTCATCCATCTGTTCGCGTTCACCAACCTCAATAATTTTTCTTTTTTCATTCATTTCGCGAAACTGTATGATACCAACAGAGAAAAAAGTTGATTGCAATAAAACGAACGAGGACGGCGAATGATTTTCTACCATGGGAATAAAAAGAAAGGGATTAACCGAGGACGAGCCCATAGATTTTTCTCGCGCCACCCCGTAGATTGTATATACTTACGTCCGTGCGCCTAACGCGTGGTAGTATTAAGGAAGGGTCAACGGCCGACCCTCACCACGCGCGCGGCACGGATCGACGCGGCTCGTACGCGCCGACACACGGGAGCTCCGGTTTGTTTTGGTTTCTCGGCCGTTACCCCCTGGCTCTCCTCACCTATCCCCGCCAATGGTGACTCGCTCCGACTGCTTCTCTCTCTCTCTCTCTCTCTCTCTCTCTCTTCCTTTATTTATTTATTTATTTCTTTTTATTACACTCTCGGCCTTCTTCGCGATTTCCATCTCTCTCTCCTCCTCCTCCTCCTCCTTTCTTTCTTTCCCTCCCTTCTTCTACTCACTCTCTTTCTCTCTCTCTCTCTCTCTCTCTCTCTTTTAACAAGAAAGAAAGAGAGAGAGAGAACACTATACATTCGACGCCCGTGAAAAGCAACTCGGTATGATGTTAAACTAAAAAAGAAAAAAGAAATAAAGACGGAGAGAAAAAAGAAAGAGAAAGAGAGAGAGAGAGAGAGAGAAAGTCGTGTTCCAAAATTAGCCTTGGAGGAGTCGATGTCATGGCGGTCGCCAAGCGAACACAACAAACAACTTGCTTCATGATCTCTCTTCCTGAGGAAAAAGCAGATACGTTGTACGGATAGTAATGGCAGAAGCGTAATCGTTCGTACGATAGTAGTTAAGCATTCGCTGAGAAAATTGACGCTTGTGACGTCGCGAATGTGTGCAAAAGCCAGAAGGAACCTAACTCGTTTTCTCGCTCGCTCGCTCGCTAGCTCGTTTGCTTACTTGCTTACTTGCTTGCTTGCTTGCTTGCTTGCTTGCTCACTTACTCGCGTGCGCCCGCGCGCACATTCAAACTCTGTTCATCGAGAGGGGCGCCGAGGACGCCGCGTGCGTATCGCCGGCCAGTGCACTCTCGTCCCACGAGGCGCTTCTCTTCTCTTCTCTTCTCTTCTTTTCTTTTCTTTTCTCTTCTATAAGTCCCTTCACCCTTTCTGACGATTACTCTGGTTCTACCGTCGTTGTCGTTGTCGTCGTCATAGCCATAGATATATCGTCATCATCGTTTCTTTCTTCCTTGCTTCCTTCCTTCCTTCCTTTCGTTTGTTCATTTTTCGTTCATTCTTTCGTTCGTTCGTTCGTTTGTTTGTTCGTTTGTTCGTTCGCTGGGTGCACAGAGAAAGCGTGGAAATGAGTAGCTAGACGTTTCTCTGGATACCCACTTTAGGGATCGATTTTTACGACCCCTCGCGTCGCGCACTGATGCGTTTCGGACTTTCACGCTGACGGAAACGCTTCAACTTCTCGGATTTTACAGTCGTAAAATTCTCCCTAAGTCCTACTATATAGATGGATATATTTGTATATACACATATATACATGCGTATATATATATTTACTATACTCATGAGAATAGTGCAATCGATTTTTCGACTTATTCTCAATGTATGTGTCTATATATACGCGTATAAGTATTATATACAGTTGGTTAGATTAATTCGTATAGGTCTCTTCATATGATCGTTTACTTTCGTTTCGTTTGCCGATGCCAGAGAGTGTGGGAAGCACTTTCCTCTAACTTTCGTGCGTGCTTTCACGTAGCTGGAATTTCTCGCACGCTTTTAAACGTCGTTGAAGAAGTTTACGCCTGATGTAACCAAGAACAGTAGTAGCTTAGCTTGCTAGATATTACTTTCGGTCGTCATATTTTATTTTCATTAAAGATCAACTAACTCTCGCATTTTCTTATTTTCATCTATTTCTTCTTTTTAAAAAAGAAACATCTGCCAGGAATATACGATATAGATATATTTAAGTTTCCCATGGGTAAACATCTTAGAGGTAGAAAAATAACAGGCGCCGAGACCTTGACTGGAATTCTGATTTGTAGGTTATGTTGCTTTGACGCGAACGTGTGCTACCGCGTGCTCATTCTAATTATACGTCGTTCGACTTTACGACTTTAGAGACGAGAAGAAAGAGGTTGATAGAAGTGAAGGTGGAAGTGGAGGTGGAGGTGAAGGTGGAGGTGGAAGTAGCGATGATGACGCTGAAGGTGGTGGTAGTGGTGGAGCTGGTTGTTGTTGTTATTGTTGAGACTCATTGCTTATTGGAATCCCTCCTCGATCCTCTACTAGAACTCGTCGCGAAGATGTCGTGCGGTGCTGCGTATTGCGTAGAAGAAAAAAGGGACGTGAGAAGAGAGGGAGACTCGCTTGGACGAGCTCGGTATGGCCGGTACTCTCCGATCAGACCGTGCGCGTGCACCCCGTAGACTATCTTTCTTTCTCTCACTCTCCCTCATTCTCTCTTTCTCAAGTCCACTATTGGCAACATTGTATACCCCGTACGATGCAACCACGAAAGATACTCGGCAACCCTGCTGTAGTATACACAGCACAACGATCAACATAGAGCAATCCTCCATCTTTGGGGTGAACCAACTTCTTAACTTACCCCTTTAACTTCTTTTTCTGCAAATTTGTTTTGCCAGAAAATTGTCTGCTCCAAACGTTAAAAATTGGCCTAACTTTATTTGTATATATTCTCTCAGCAAAATATAAAGATAGATGTCTAAACTGGGATGCAACAGATTGCATATAAGAAATCAGCGTGTGATTAATATTTAACAGTTAAAAACAACTATTCTATCTCTTTTGCTAAAATCTAGACGCGAGAAAAGGTCAATGTTTTATTTCACCACCATTGTAGAATTTTCTCGACCTTCCACAATGCGCGAATACGAGGTATATATCGAAACTGGGATACCGTTATTGCGAACCGAGCAAGAAATTGCGTCGTTCCCCTCGTACGAATATCTCGGTCGAAAAGACCGAACGTTGTTGGGACGTGGCAGATAGATCGAATCGTAGCAAAACCATTGCTGAGATTGTCGTTGTACAAACGCAACAGAAGAAGGAGAGAGAGAAAGAGATAGAGAAAAAGAAATAAAATGATGGGAGTAAAGAAAGAGAAAGAGAAAAAGCAAGAAAGTGGGAGAGGGAAAGAGAGAGCACGTAGACTTTCAAGTTGCGGCGAATGAACGGTTGAGCGCAAGGCAAGGCAAGGCAAGGCAAGGCAAGGTAAGGCAAGGCAAGGCAAGGCAAGGCAAGGCAAGGCAAGGTAAGGCAAGGCAAGACAAGGTAAGGCAAAGCAAAGCAAATGGAGGGCAATGTCTACCGGGCAACGTAGGTCTGTGACCGGTGCGATCGCTATCCCGCTTTATACGACGTGATCAGCGCGTATCGTTTACGAGGGATGATGATGTCACGATGCATCTTTTATCCTCTTTCTCGTTTCTGGCTACAGCGATTCGATTTGAAAGTCGTTGACTTTAGAGGTTCGCTATAATCGACCATTGGAGTAGTCACCTGTTACTCCGTTCCTCGTTCGTATTTGCAAGAAGGAAAAAAAGAGGGAGGAGGAGGAGGAGAAAGAGAGGTCAAGTATTAAACAAAGGAAGAAGATCCTCGGCCTGGTATCGGCCATTTGTGCACTTCGTATTAGCATATATATATATTATAAAAGACAATTTATATCTACTCTCAGGAAGAGCTTAAAAACAGCGGATTTCTGCCAAAGTAATTGTTTGTTCATTAATGATCGATCGATTGATCGACACGATAACGACGATAAGCTTTTGAAGGAGTTCATAGATAACGATCGTCTGTCCGATAACTCTCTCACGCTAAACGTGCTACGTTCGCGCACGATTCGAGTTTCCCTTTTGAATTTTTAATCCCTAAATTCCACGTCGGCCGATGACACTAGCAGAGTCTGCTGTGTCCAAGAGACCTCTGTTGTGTTGTAGGCTAGCTTTCTGACGGTACTTTTTTTTGTACGTAGGTGTGTATCACGCACGAGATCGTTCTTTCTTTCCTTTTATCGTTCGTTCGTTCGTTCGTTCATTCGTTCGTTCATTCGTTCGTTCGCTCTTTCGTTCTACGACTAGTCAGTTGGTCCGTCCTTCGCAAATGGGGGTTGTATGCATCGTTCCTGGATCAATAGCACGTGACAGTCGTCGTTGTCGTCGTTGTCGTCGTCGTCGTCACCGGCGCCTCAGCGTTGCCTTCCTTTCTCGTTGCGTTCTCTCTCGTTGACGCCGTTGGTCTGATGTAAACAAAGGAACTGCTAAACGCTCTCGCTCTCGTCGTACACTTACACAGACTCGTTCTAACCGATCGATATTTTTTAACCCAACGAATTTGACTATTTTATCATCGAACGAATAATACAAAAAAAAAAAGCTGCATCTTTCCTTTCCGAGACAATTATGTATGAATTTTCGTCTTTTTTCCTTTTGTTAGTTTCATCCATACACACACACACAAGCGACAAATTAAATTTACAAAGTTATTTATAAAATTTCTTTGTTTCTATTCTTAGGCCAATGCTGCCGTTGTTTTCAAATGTACATGGAAAGGTTGTCTCGAAATCAAGGCTACAGTCCCTCTCATTGAAGAACACGTGCGCCAGTCCCATCTTGGGTAAGTTCATTTTCCCTTTTCCCCCTTCCCTCTTGTCATCTCTTTTGCGGACAGAAGTAGTTTCTTTACAAATTGTCAGCCTCGCAACGGCGACTATACGCCCTGTTACTTAATCGAAAATAATTAACCCGTAAGACCGAGGACGCGGAATAGTCTTCAGACCTGACATTGAACCGTCGCGATAAGATAAGCAAATGCAAAATATCGCCATGTAATTACGTCTCGTCTCGCGTTAATACGTAAATACGTGCATACGTATTTATATACGCAAATACGCAAGTTTACTTGTGCGCGTGTAATGGAGAAGGAATTACAAACCGACGCCGTCTTGTTCGCGTCAAATTTTTTCCTCGTGGCCGCTCTCGAAAATGTTAACTCGTAAATACGAGATATTCTTCGTGCTCTCCAGTCGAGACTACTTCCTATCTTTCGTTCTTTAAATTCAACTACCGACCGGTTATACAAATAGAACGCGTGTAAATAAATCGCTACCGTACAAGTAAATAAAACTATTGGAGGTGATAATGTAAACAGAATAATAAAACAAGATTGTTTAAATAAGTTCCAAGTGTTTACCAGAAATACGTGTTTTTAATGAATTCATACGTAGGTTTATTATAATGTATTCTTACATTAGTTAAATTGATGCATAAGTTTAAATGTCATTTATTAACGAAGATTATTGATATTTTGCAGTCCAAAGAAATCGAAAGGCTATGAGAACGATGGCGAAGACGATATATCGGACCACGAGGAGGAATTTTATTATCAGGAAGTAGCGGTTGATCATATGAGTTCACCACCTACGATGTCACATCGGGACATGGCTAGGCCACCTCACGAGGATCCGGAGTATCAGAAACAACTTCGTTTGGAAGCAGTACCGGTGAATACGAGCAATACGGAAAGCAATAGTTCAGCGATGCCGTGCGTGAAGGAACGAAACAATGCATTCACGATCCTGCAATCGCCCGTAAGTAGCGTACACAAAGTCCGTGTATTCGTTTGGCCGCAATGCCTACTACCACAATTAGATCCGTTTTCTTTGAAAGCGCTTCGTCATGCTCAGATATATATACATATATATACAATATATAAACAGACATTCACTTTCGTTCCTCGGAACTGGTGGGATCACGTATGTTTGTACGTTTAATTCGACAGGGAACGCCGATCAAGCACATCAAATTGTCGCCACGTCCATTCCAAGCCTATCACCAGCAGAACATGGGCCTGTTGACGGTTTCAACCGGAAAGATACCATCCTCCCCACGCCGGATTCGCGGTGAAACGAAAAAGTGTCGCAAAGTTTACGGCATGGAGCATCGCGATCTCTGGTGCACCCAATGCAAATGGAAAAAGGCCTGTAGTCGTTTCGGCGACTAGGCCAAAAAGCCGCCCCGTTCTAACGTCCGCGGGCGGAGATCATCGCCGAGCCGACCCCAGATTATTAGTACGATGCCAGTGCCAGCAAGACGTCGAATATCCTCGTCGTATCATCACCGACTACTACAACAAATACCTCCACCACTACCATTATTATCATCGATATCATCAACGACATCGCTATCGACACTACCAACGACTGCCAACGATGATAATCGAATCGAGAGAAACGAGAATCGAAGAGCCAGATCCTCGTTATATCGGCACGATCACTAAAGGACGCGATTCTTTAGCGAAGAGATATTACCCTCTTTATCGTCCACCATCTTTTTCAAACCGATGGCTAAAGCGTATAACCACCTTCAACGGATTCCTTCCGGTACGATCGTCCATCCGTAAGACGCGTTCCTTCTTCTTTTCTTCTTCTTCTTCTTCTTCTACTACTTCTACTTCTTCGTTCATCATCTTGTCTTGTCCTTGTCCACTTTTTGATCTCCCTGTCTTGTTAATTCTCCTATTACTCTCCGCATTCACTTTTATTTCTCTTATTCTTTTTCTTTTACCACTTTTTTCATTCTTTTTTTTCTTTTTTTTTTTTTGATTTTTTCTTTCTCTCGATGACGAGAGTTACGGCCAGAGAAAGAGAGAAGTAAAGTCTCTTCCCAAAGAGAAACGTCTAATCCCATGACGGATGGCGGACGGTTATATAAGGGCCGATCTTCGTGCGTTCTCGTGAGCTCGTCGTTTTTGTTTATCGGGCAGCACATGGCAAACTATTTAGAAATACGGGGACAAAAGGGGTGCCTTCGCCGTAACGAAGGATCTTAATTATTATTATTATTATTATTATTATTATTATTATATATGTATAGATAGGGAATATTTGCGTGGGTGGGTGCGAGCGTCCGAGGCATCCTCAGAGACCGACGCGCGCTCTCCTCATTTTATGTAAGTCTCGTCCGAATTTTGTTTTTAAGCTCGGAGAGCGCGAGACTCGGCCTCTATCGTAAAAGTTCGCCGTTAAAAGAAAGAAAGAAAGAAAGAAAAAAAAAAAATAACAAAAAGACGTCGAACTGTTTTTTTTCGGTTCGGCAAGCTAGCCGAAAATCATCGATCGTTGATCATCGTACAAACTTGTTTTTAAACCAATCAATCGAATCGAGTAATCTTAAAGTACAATATTTTTTTATTATTATTATATTATTATTATTATTATTATTATTATTATTATTATTATTTTTATTTTTATTTTTATTTTTATTTTTATTTTTTATCAGACTTCTCGAGGTATTACCGATCTCAAATAGGGACTTTACCTTACCGATATTGTTCAATTAAAATCACTATTTTCTGTCTTGTCTCATCGATCGTACTTGAAATTACATTAGATAAACTTTAATCAAAAAAATATATCGAAATAATGTTCTTCCCTTTTAACGAAATGCGTGTATATGTATATGTATATGTATATACATATACACACATATATATATGAATAAGTTACGCGTTCTTACGCGTGTTATCTTTGAAAAGAAAACATCAAAGAAGTCAGAACAGCGGTAGCAAATCGGTATACATATTTCGACAAGCGTATTTTGTCGCGTCGATTGAGCCAACGGAAATCTACCTCGACGTTTATCTTAACGTTCACTGATCGAAATCGTGCGAGCGTATACGTGCTACATAAATACATATATATATATATATATATATATGTGTGTGTGTGCACGTACAATGTGTATGTATTTGGAATGAAAATAATATATCGCTGTGTCGAAACGATTTGCTTACTTGCTTGCTTGCGTTAACTGTCTTCGAGACTATCTAACAATTTGCAGAAAAACGTATTAAATATTCCGTTATCTTTGCGAAAGATAAAAATATACTTATAAACGTGTATACATGCAGTAGACTCCTGTATAACGCGAATTCTTGCACCACGAGAATTCTTATAACACGCTAAAAATGTTGCAACTATTGTTTCGGTCTAATACGATTTCCCCTCGTACGTGTACTAAATAAAAATCTTTTTACATTCGATGGGGTTTTTTTTTTATTCACGTCACTAGCTACTTCACACGATTGAATTTGCTATTGTTGCAAAAGAATAAATGAAATTTTTACGATTAGTGTTTTTTTTCTCCTAATTTTATGAACTTGATATTATTATTTGTATCTTAAATCGAAATGGCACCTCGTTACAGAGCCTCTCTTCAAGTCCAATAGCATGACAAATAAAAAAGAAGGATATTAAATAACAAATGGTTTATTAAAAACTACATTTTCTTTAATCGAGTATTACGTTTATCGTCTTTTATCGATTTCTTATGTTTCGAGAATTATTCTTTATTAATTTTTGATCAATATGTTATCAAGAATAATTTGCGGATAAGGAGTATTATCATAATATATTTGTATCTAATATCTATAATATTTTCTCACGAACAAAATTGTAAATTATCTCGAGAAAAATTATAAGTAAAAATCGTGTTATATAAGACATATTTGTGTGCAACACCATTTCCTATAACTCGAATTCGATTATACGGAGATCTACTGTATTCGTAACGACTCATCCTTGCAACCTCGAGGAAATCTTATTATTAGATAAATTATTTAATTGGATTTAACAAGGCAATTCTAAAGACAGAAATAAAAATCAAATGTTCATTTCCTTAATCTTTTTAATTATAAGTAAGTAAATAAATACGCCATTTTGTTTGGCATCAATCGTGTTATGATCGACGATCGGTATTAGCATAATATTCATATGTATCTCTCTCTCTCTCTCTCTTATTCTAATTAGACAGATAGACAGATAGAAAGAAAGAAAGAGAGAGAGAAAAAGAGATGAGAAAGCCGCATGTCCGAACCATCTTTTCTTAGCTCATTGTTAAACACACACAAACAACACACACACACACACACACAACACGGATAAGCAGCATACACATTACATGCATGTTGTTCTTCCGGCATTGAAAAAACGTTAAGAGTTACACTCTGTGCACTCTTATCGTTCTTCGTTTCTGCTAAAGATAAGAAAAATAAATAAAGAAAGAAAGAAAGAAAAAAGAAAAACAAAAAAAATAACATAAAGGAAGACGAAAATCTATATTAAGCAAAAATTATTATACGACCTATAATATTTTACACTTTCATCACCTACACAACACTCAAAACACACAACATGTGAATATACTGAAGAAGTAACACGTATTAGCGAATGGATGCGTACGTAAAAAGAAAAATATATATATATATACACACACACACATATATCCATGTATATTTATATACATATTATATGCATATACATGGCATACGCAATTGTTAACAAACGATTACATATTAATAAATAATAAAATAAGACAAATAGAAAATGGAGGAAAAGAAAAGGTACACGCGACATATATAAGATTTGCAGTTTTATTTGCAAACGAATTAATTAATTAATAAATAAATAAATCAATCAATCAATATATATATATATATATATATGTGTGCGTGCGTGTGTGCGCGTGCATATGTGTGTGTGTGTGCGCGTGTATTTTAATATAAGTAATTAATTGTTTTATATAAAAAAAAACAATGAAAAATAAAATAAAATATATAAAAGATCAAGATGAGAGAGAGAGAGAGAGAGAGAGAGAGAGAGAGAGAGAGAAAGAGAGAGAATGACGCGAGCGCGCGGCCGCTTGATATAAAATGTATAAACTAACAATAAGAGAAAAAAAATAAGAAGATATATTATATATATTATATATATATAAAAAAAAAAAGATACATATGTATATGTGTACTATTCGTAAAATTCGAATTTTTCGAAATTCCACGATAGGAATTTTCGAAGAGTTACAAGTGAAAGACGTAAAGAAAGAAAGAGAGAGAGAAAGGGCCGGGGGGAAAGAAGACGAGAATTCGAATAATCATGATCGAATATGCCGATCGACGATATTCTTTACTGGGTCATACGCGGCCGTACGAGAAAGTAAGAATTTAGACGAAAAAAGAAAAGGAAAATGAAAAAATATGGTTAGATAAAGAAAAAAGGATTTTTCTTTCGTGCGAAAGAAAGTGAGAAAGAGGTAGAGCCGATTGTGATATTTTAGTGTGAATTTTAAAAAATGACGAAGTAAACGAAAAAAAATATATATATTAAAACAAAATAATTACGGAACTTTCTCATAAAACTATGGCGGAAAATGAAAGAATTTTATTGTAAGAAAGAGAGGGGAGAGTGAGAGAGTAATAGAGAGAGAAAGAGAGAGAGAGAGAGAGAGAAAACAAAATTTATACATATACACCAATTATCATACTGCCAGATTTAAGAGAAACAAAATAACAAACAAACAAACAAAAATCGAACATTCAACATCATAATCGCGCGTATGTTCGTAAACGCGCGTATGTTCGTCTCGATCAATGTGCAATTCTACGAGAGGTTGAAATTATATTATTATTATTATTAATATTATTATCTATTATCTATTATTATTATTATTATTATTAATTATTAATTATAACGATTATCATCGTCATCTCATAATTGGTATAAAATAGAAATCAAAAGTTTCCGATTAATATAAGAAAAAAAAAGCGAGCAAACAAAACGTGCTCTCATTTTCTTCACAATTGAATCGATCGAGTAGCCGACATATTGGGAATCCATTATTCTTTTTTCAAAATGGCGAGATCAGTTGATTTTATTTTTTTTTTTATGCTTCGTTGTGATTAGAATTTTATATATTTTTTCTATTTTCTTTTTCGTTTAAATTCATATTCTTCTTTTGTGTATTTTTATTCGAATTTTACGTTCATTGTTAAAATATTATCTTCGAAGAGGAGGGTTTTCTAACCTGATTTTCTTTCTTTTTTTCTTTCTTTCTTTCTTTCTTTTTGTTATATTTATTTATCTCTTTTTTTCTAGACCTCGAGTAAATGAGGAAAATGAAGAGAAGAAAAATAAATTAAAGAGAGAAAAGACACTTTGGATTGTCCGAAGTCGATTATTATTTTTCTCTAATGTCGAATATGTGTATGTGTGTATGTAAATACATGCATGGATTATTTCGATCGGGGAGAAGGGGGGAGGGATGATATGGGGAAGAAGGGATCGAGGGCCGCGATCTCGAACGGCACTTTTCCGCTTTTCAATCGCACACGATCTTCTTAGACAATTTACTTTGTAAAAAAAATCACACAAAATAGAACAAATATACCAACAAATAAACAAGGTCGGAAAAATATAATACAATAAAGAAAGTGACAAACCAATAAGAAACAGAAAGAAATAGAACAGAAAATAAATAAAAAAAAAAAAAAAAGGAGAAAGGAAATATTAATAATTAAAAGAAAAAGTAAATAAATAAATAATGAAAACGACGATTGATCTCTACGAAATGATTATTAATTATTATTGTCGACGTGTCGCAAATGTTTCACGGCGCGTTTTTATATATATAATAACGTTAATATTATAAATAAATAAGAAAATAAAAAAAAAAATGAATAAAAATGAAGAAATATCAAATGATATATTAAATTAATAATGTTTCAATGTATATGAACCAATCGCGACAAATTCTTGTAGATTCATCCTTGGAATCGTTGTAACAATGATACAAAGAAACGATACAATATATGCGTCTTATGTTAGTTCGGAATATATTATCGTCATTATCGAAGATAATACAAAGCCAAATTTTAATATATCGCGATATGATATTAGTAAATAAAAAAGAAATACAAAATTTAAATGAAAATTTAAAAGAAAACACACACAGACACTCACAAGAAAGAGAACGAAAGAAAGAAAGAAAAAAGAAAATTCTTAGCATCTCCTAGATGTGATAAATAATTACTTGTCTTTCAACGAGTATTATTATGATATAGTAATGAAAAAAAATTATAACTAAAAGAAAGAAAAAAAATAATACAAACGTCTTTCACTATTCGTTATCGTTACCATCCTTGTCATTCGCGTCTGTGTATTGAATATACACGTTTTTTAAAATACATCAAATTATTTTATTATTTTAAGAATCATACTCGAATTAGGCAACATTTTTAATACTACTATATTACTAGTTCAATTGGTAAAAAGGAAGTTTAGAATAAAAGAAAATATAGGCAAGAATTTGAATTAAATTATTAAATTACGCTAATCGGAGATGAAATCGGTGGACAATTTAAATTATTAAGAATATTTTATAAAATTATAAAGAAGACAAAAAATATTTACATTCTATTAATTAAAATATTTTACAATATTTGTCTTAATTTCTATTGCAATTGAAAAATTGCGCTATTTTATATTCCAACGTGTATTTACAATTATAATTAAGTTTCATATTTATCCGCCTGCGCACACCTTGCGCACACAACGAACAAAGAAACAATCTTTTTCTGTCTCACTCCACTTCGTTTACCTTTTCACTTGTGGCAAACTTGCAATATAGTAATATTATACATTTATGTGTGGAAAACACACAGCTGCACGCACCGACTCGTGCAGCGTCCATCATTCGCACGTTAATTCGTTCGTTTGACTGTAGATGTCGCTAGCGTTCCCAAAGAAAGTTTTATATCTCTTACGAGATTACGTCCGGTCGGATTATTCAAAGAAATTCGATTAAAAATAAATACGTATGTCGTAAAATATAAATTGTTAATGATGAAAAGTAATTAACGATACGAGACGAGAAGCTTTTAAACGCTTAATCTAAGAATGATTAACAAAGATAAGGAAAAAGAAAATCATGAAAAAAATAACCGTCCTACCGACATTTCTCGATCGAAGAACAAATTTTTTCGTGCTGACAAAATCCCTGCTCTTTTTTTTTATTTTAATAAAAAATAAATTTCTATTAAAAAATTATGACTATAAATTCGTGTAGGATAGTATTTTCGTTTTTTAGAATTTTCACAGAAATGCAATTCATAAAAAATTCATTCAACGTACGTACTCTAATAACCCTCCTACCCTTTCCCATTATTTAGTTCCTTGTTTCACAAGGTAGATAAGATTTTTATAAAAATAATCATTAAACACAAAATCACCGTTTAAAAATTGTCAATTTAATGCGTGCGAGCGGTGATGTCTCGCACGCAACAACACCGTCTGATGCGTCATCGATAAATCGACTTCGCCAACGAGCTCATCAATTAAATATCTTATATATATATAATAATACTCCATTATAATAATAATCGTTAATGGAAGATGGTCGGTTGGACAAAAAAATAAAATATATATATATATATATATACTTCATTAAGACGAATTTACAAAAGTCATGCAAATACATTCGTTACTTATGAATTTTTCTTCTTATTTTTTAAATAATTATCATTCATTTATTCATCAAAAATTAAATTAAATATCATCCAATGATGATACGTAATAATACGTAAAGTATTTTTTAATTGAGAGTGAGAAAGACCAATAATAATAATAA
>NW_014569552.1:698683-731392 GCF_001313835.1 Polistes canadensis
ATGTTTCTTTTCATTATTATTTTATTTTGTCGATAGAAAATTAATTGAATTGTAAATTCGCACTCAAAGTTTTTAATATTTAACAAATATAAATTGCAATTACTCTAGTATAATAATATTGAAATGAATCATATTATAAATTAATTATCTTTCTATGACCTTTTTTTAAAAATTACATATTTGAATGTAAATATTTTTTAATTTGCATTTAATTTTATTTTTACGAAAATTAATTAAATTACTATAATACAATAATATTAGTATGAAAAATATTACCACTTCCCATAAGACTTAAACAAAATTTCTTTGGGATTAAGTAATTAAATAATCGTTTAATGAGTAAATAATTGTAATTATTGTAACTGTGACAAAAGAAAAAAGGAATAAGTATGAGATAATGATGAAAGACGAAGTTAAAAACTATAATAATAATAATAATAATATTTAACAATACAATAAATGGAAAATAAAAATAAAAGAAAGGACGATAGAGAAAGACAGGACGAAGACTTGAAGAAAATTCCGTAGAGCGGTAATCAATGGCCGGGATTAGCATACCAAAACGATCTCATGTCGATTTAATCAAGCGCAATTTTCGAATATTAAATACGTACTACGTATGTATGTATTATATACGTTTGACAGTAGTCTGCTGTGTTTTAAAACGCGCTTTGACGCTCGAGCGAACGCACGTCGAAAGACCAAATGCACGCCCATTTCTTTTTTCCGCTCGATAACTTCATCATCATCGAGCGTTATCGCCCATATTATTCTTACGACGATACAACGATGTAAATTTTAACGCGGATTTAAAAAGAAATAAGAAAGAAAAGTAAAGAAAAGAAAAAAATAATGAGATTACTTGAGAGAGATTTCTTGAAAAAAATATTCGCTCGAGTCGTCAATGCTAACCAGCCTAATCGTATAATGCAAAGACATTATGATTATTATTATTATTATCATCTCATTTTATTATTATATTTCATTATTTTAATTATTATTATTAATATTATTATTATACAATATCATATTATTATTATTATTATTATTATTATTATCTATATATATTGATTATTATTATTATATTGTCTTTATTACTCTCCCTTTTACAGGTTTGAGAGTATTATTATATTAATATTATTATTATTATATCTATTGGATATCATTATTATTATCGTTTTCAATATTGTCGTCAGATTATTACGTATAACAACTGATAAACAATTTCACCGCCATCGGGTCGTCATTTTTAACGCTCTATAGTATATTATATATTGTTATTATATAAATATAAATATATATATATAGTACACTAAGCGTCAATGATAACACACGAAACAGATAGTCATCGAACGCGGAAATTTTAAACGATATTTTTAATTATAATTAGCCAATTCACACGAAAAAGATATAAAAATCTACCACGAAGACACATAAACACACACACACACCTACAGAAGTTTAAGAGAGTATCGAGGAAGAAAGAATCGTGGTGTTATTCAATAAAATGAAACTCACAATTAACGAATCTTAGTCTGTCACTCGTTATCTTCTTATTTTTATTTCTATCAATTGACTTTTACTTTCCTTTTATGTTACACAAATATCGTCACTAATTTATTAGTTTAATTCTCGCGAAAACGATATAGTTTTCTCTCATTTTTTTTTTTGCAAATATTTTGTACAAACATCGGTGAAATACAAATGATAGCCCTTGTGCTAATTTAAATATCATTACCGATTTATTGCAATATTCTTTATCCGATTCTTATAATACTCGGACATAATAGATTAATAATCGTACATATATAAATATATACGTATAATAAATACAAATGCATTTGTCAATAACACAAAGTCAAATAAGTGCATAAATGCAGTCAAGCAAATGCAAATACGCGTATACATATACATATATATATACTGGGTGTTTCATAATATACGAATATAACTTCAAGTTTCAGTATTCTAAAATAAGAAAGACAAATTCGTACAATCGTATGCCAGATACGACTATTTTTTTTCAATCATAGGAATTTTTACATTATACTCATTGTCACATGATTTTCATAGAAACTATTCAAAGTAGCCACCTTCAGCTTTAAATCCATATTTTCAAACGTATTAATGTAGATGTACGTTTTCCCTTGTTCCAAAATTTCATATGATTATGCGAACTGGTTTTATCTTATTTAAGGGTGTTAAAACTATTCCTGAAGTTATGTCGAAACATTTTGGAAAACCGTGTATAATGTATATATAAAATTATAAAACCTAGGATATATATATTATTATATCTATCACGCACCTAATTAAGTAAGTCTGAAAAGGGGGAGGGGGTACACACGAGCAACAAAACTATCGAAAGTCAAATAAAAAAAAAAAAAAAAAGAAAGAAAGAAATAAAGAACAATAAAATGAAATCTAGCGCCAGTACAGTGATAAACAAAGATGTTAAACACAAATAATGCAAGATTTATCTCTCTTAACGGGATGATAATCGTCACGTATATGAGTAAATATGTGACACCGATAAAAGAAATAAAGAAATATTATTTTGTACCGTTATGGATAAGGATGAAACTATGGCAAAGAAGCACAGCGAATTATTAGTCACGAAAAACATGAAACACACAAACACATATATGTGTACACATACATGCGCCACGTATTTATATCAATTCGTTCCCGTCTTTTATGAGACGACCTTTTAAAAGTCTCTTGGCACCATTTCGTTACGCATTTACGCATATTATCATTAATTTGTGATTTTTTTTCCCCCGTTTTTCTTATCATGGGAATGTGATAATATATATGTTTTAAATATATATATATATATATTATAATATAATATAATATATCAATTCTCATATACAAACAAAAATATGGACGAAGTTATGCAGAAAGTTATCAACTCCCAATGATTTGAAATTGAGTAAATTTATATAATTTGAGATTTGATCTTTAATAAAAGAAAGAAGCTTTACTTTTATTCAGGTATATTTTTTCACAGAATATTTATTAATCGTATATTAAGTAGTTATTAGTATATTTAATATTATCACGACAATAATAATAAACGTAAACCGTGGTACTTTATTAAAAGTAAGAGTTGGTAATTTTTTGTAAAATAAAAATCACGAATTTATAGGATGCATACTGTTGTAAATTAAATTTTTTTTATCATTTTAAGAGTTGATAGATTTCTTCATAATATTTGACCCATATATATATACACACACACACGCATATAAATATACAAATATATATATATATATATACATATATACATATATATATTTATTATTTATCGACAGAGTGGACAAGAGAAAGAGAGAGAGACATTACTTACAGTCGATAAGTTCGTTAACTACATTAATAATAGACACGCAATCGATTCGCTTTATATAAAATGAATGAAACTTTATAATTGCCTTATATTCGCGAAATTGACGTTACGATATCTATCACATAATCAATAATTCTGCCATAATCGTCCTAAAATAATATCAAATTCGTCTACCATGAGAGAATTAACGAAAATTCTTCGAGTTTGTTTTCAAATCTGTAGTTTAATTATCGGTCTCACTCTTTTAATCCTCTCAATCACAATATTTTATAACACTTATGCTAATCTTTTATTTATTTAATTTTCGAACAATACAACAATGAAAATTTTTTATCTTTTCTTATCTAATTATTATTATTATTTCTTTTTCTTTTTTTTTTTGCGTAAAAATCATCCCTTTTTCATAGAGACAACTGGAGTCCCTTGTATATCCTCGTCGTAATTGTAATAACGTAGGGAAATACTTGCCTATTTTATAGTTTCTAAGCCGTACTACTAATACTACTACTACTACTACTACTACTTCTACTAAATCATATTCTAATTAATAAAAGAAAAAATGAAAATAAATAAATAATGACGAAAAGACGACGAAAATAAAGAAGAAGAAAATGAAAAGATAACGATTATCGCGTGCACCGCGTACTCTTCTTCTGTGCACTACGATTTACTCGGAGAAATATACATATACAAACACAAAGAGAGATATAAATAGCATACATAGATACAAGGTGTCCCAAAAGTCAAGAATTTACCAAAACAAAATGAACAGGTGGAGTCATTTTTAAAAAACAAAAATATCTCACTAATAATTATTCGATTTATCGTGTGGCTTTTAAATGTATTCAAACTGGTGACAAATGCTTTCAATGATTTTCTTTAAAAAAAAAAAAAATTTATTAATTAATAAAGTAAAAGAGTTTATCTGACTATGATTAAAACTCTAAATATCTCTTTATCGTTCCAATAGCTACAATCAAAAGTAAGTTTTATTTATGAATACGATCTTTAAAGTTTTAGAATATTTTTAATTAAACTGTTTAAACAAAATTTTTTTTTTCAGTACACACCAATTGATTCTTATCCTTCAATTTTTTTGTTAAATACGAATAAATAGTCATGAATTATTACAAATATTGTAATAAATTTGAAAACAATGTGGAATCGGATAACTATGCATAACTTAAGTGAATATTTTCTTGGAAATGACTTTTCCTATCACCTTTCAATTAATCCACGACTCTTGGGACACCCGGCACAGTATACACACTTGTATACAACGCGTATACGCGTATAAAAGAAAATGAAAATAAAAAATATGCAAATAAATCCCGTCGAACGATATCGAAACGTTTCCACCCAGCTTAGCATTAAGAAGAAGAAGGATGTTTGTGTGGTAGACAAAAAAATAATAAATGAGAAAAAAGAAAGGGGAAGAGAGGGAGATGTTGATGATCGATCGATCGGTTTAAATAAATCAATTTTACGCAATACATAATCGACCGTCCGAACGAAGAAAAGATTTTGTAAATGCGGTTGGTCAATGTCATTTAATTTATATGAGGGCAAAGTGTGATGATACAAAATATAAAGAAAGAAAATAAGAAATAGAGAGGAGAAGAGGAGAAGGTGGGCGTGAGATGAAAAAAAAAAAAAAAAAAAAAAAAAAAAAAAAAAAAAAATAAACAATATAAAAGTCATCGAGCTTTCGACGATCGATATTAATGTAAATCAATTATTTACCGAAGATAATTATCGTTACCGTTCGTCTACAGATTTTTAGGCTTGCTAAGCAGGTGCGAACATTATGATAGCGATTAATCATCTTTCTTGACCGCGAACCAAAGTAAAAAATGGTTGTACGGTGTAATGTAGATTATATGAATTAATACTATTTAACGATTAATTCAAATAAGTGCTAAAAATGAAAGAATATATAAGTGGCAATTTCGATAAAAAAAAAAAAAAAAAGAAATATTTACTGTCTTGAATATATTTATTAAAAGCCCCCCCATTTTCCAGCCTCCATTATGTATCTCTATATTATACATTTCTCAAAATTAATAACAAATGTAAATGTGATTACACACTCAACGAGCATTTTAGGTTAATATCATACGTGCAATCAACGATTATTATTCCATCGATCTTTTTACAACGACGATTAACTCTTTTACTCAAATTGATTTTATCTTTTGCTTAAAACATTTGAATGAATTTAGTTGAAGTACTTTGTACTAAGGATACAATAAAAATAACCCGATTCAAATGATATTATCTACTCAAATTGTATCTTTATCATTAATCCTTAAAAAATTCAACGTATCAAGTCTAATAGCGTATAGAATTAACTCAGCTACAATTATTACGGTAATATTACAAATGGCATTTTCATAGTAAATTCTTTCCGATAAATATCTTTTGTAAAATTTTACGTACGAATTTAATCGATTATCTTGGAAATGTAGTTTTGTTTACGAATATTACTGACGCGGGAAATACGTTCAAGCTTTTTATATACCGATTATCGATAATTGATTATTTTATCGACGAGATCTACTATATCAAAGAATACTATCAAAGAATATTATATTCTTTGATAGTATTGTACCGTCATCGCGTTAAGTACATACTATCGTCCAATGGTGGTTCCAGTGGTAACAAAAATGATGCTGGGTAGGTAAAAAAGGGGACTTGTGAGTTTCTAAATACTTCACCACAAAAAAGTTGGCATAGAACCGCAATAGCAAAAAAAAATGAAAAAAATGAAAATATTTACTTATTGTTTATAAATTATGAACAATTAACTTATTTCTTTTCACGATCTTATAGGTTGTTACTTTGGAAATCAACTTTAAATATATCCCCTGCAAGTATATACATATACAAACTTAACTTTCATTTTTTTCCAAGTGTGCTTGCGACTTGAATTTGTGGTTGCGCATGTGTATAACATATCTCCCACTCATGACGTCGTCATTTCATAATTATTCAAAGTGTAATAATTATTTTCAACTAATTAACGATATATACAAAATATTTGATATAATAAAATTGAACAATTAGTGTGCAATTAAGAACACTCATTCATTTTTTTACTGTTGTTGCAAACTTTGTTTCTTTGCTTAGAAATAGAAAAAAAAATTTCTATATTTAATTATTAATAACTAATTAAATAATTAAATAATAAAGTGAGCATTTAAGGATTTTGATTGTGCAAATATTGTGCAACTAGGATCACCTTTTAATTTTTTCTGCCGTTAAGGTTCTTTGTCAACGTTCCTACGGTTAAAATATCGTGTTTATAAGTATAATATCGATAAGGCAGGAAGTTTTTATGACCAGCTGGTACCATTTTACACATAGTTGTCAAATTGATTTATACGCGTAGTTGCCACATATTCTGACAATTAAATCCAGCTCCTGTTAGACGTCATTACGTTCATGACTTTTTATAATTTCGACTTGAATTATCAAGTCCGGGTAATTAGTCGTGAGAAATAAAATTCGACAATGTTCTTTTCGAATCATGTGCGAGAAAAAAAGACTATAAATATCAACCTCATTGGTAACGTATTACACGAATGTCCTATATTATAAAAATAGTGTCTTTTTATTAATACAATCTCCGTCAAATAATAAACGAAAACGAACACGATAAGGAAAGTATTTTCGATCCGCAAGATGGAGCACCGTATAAATCAGTTATGCAACTACTTGCAAATAAATAATAATTATTCTGTATACCTACTTTCCTCGAGCTTATTATCCGTCAGAAACGTGTTCAAGATTATTAATTAGTATAAGTAACAGTTTTTTATTTTAAACTTTTTCGAATCTTTTTAAAATATTCTCAATTATCAGAACAAAAATGGTCATAGTTACGGCAAATGACCAATAACAAGATCTCAATTTGGAGTAAAAAAGAAACAAAAAGAAAAAAAAAAAAAACAGAAAAAGAAACGTTAACTAAAGACCAAAAACACCGATCGTTTACGCGCTTAATGTTCTTGAATTAAGGTAAGACGTGTTTACGAAGTAGGAAACTGGGACGACCGACTTACTATGTTAATTTCGTTTAAATGAGGCGATCTCGAAAGAAAACGAAGGATCATTTGTAATTCACATTTTTGCGTAGTTTAATATAAAAACGATGCAATCTCGAAAGAAATTGCAGGATCATTTGTAATTCACATTTTTGCGTAGTTGTATTTAATGTACATGAAGAAGGACTTACTATTAGAGAAATAAATAAAAAAAACAGAAAAGAAGGCGTAATAAAAAATACACGATATTGTATTTGGTTTACGATCATGAGATCTTGTTTCTTCCAACATGACACAGTTATCTCCTGATGCGTATATAATTGCGATGATATGCTCATCCTTTATCATTCTTTCTTATAAATGCAATCCAAACAAACTATCCTTATCGAATTTCTTTTGAGTAGCGTACAGAATAGGTTAACAACGGAGTAACGAGCAAAACAAATTGAGAATAGGGAGAGAATAGTAAGAACTTCATTGTTTGGAGAGATAAACATATTTCGAATAAATTATATAATCAATATTTTTGACCATATGTCGTTTGACCATACGTTCGCGTGAATAAAGAAATAGGAGAACGAAGTAACGTGTCAATGGCGAAAATAATGAAATTTTTCGCGCCCTCCGATCGCAGCATGAGATCACTCGTGGTAGATAGAAGACGCGGGGGGTATCGAAAGGGGTAACGCAACGTCGGTGGATCCAAGGATTACGTCACTGGCGACAGGTGTAACGCGCACGCGCTCGTGCATCTTCGGCGACGTACGTGACAGTGCCGGCTGAGATTTCTAGGGACCACGGTTCGAATATGTTCGTGTTTTGCCTGCACGTTACACGCGTATGAAAAACATAAATATCAAAATAAATAAACGTTCGAAGAAAAATTTCTAAATACATTTAAATATCTCTTCCACGCGGTAAAAAAACAAAAAAAAAGATAAAATTTATTAAACGAAAGTGAAAGAAATGTAGAGAAAAAGAAATTAATTGGAGTAGAAAAAAGATGTGCAAGGTGATGGAAGAATAATAGTAGGGTCGAGGGTAAGCGTAAGGTAGAAGAAGGAAAAGAAGAAGAAGAATAGTAGTGGGGTCTGAGGGGTTGAAGAAGGTGAAACGGGGAGTGCGCACGCTCGTGGGACTCGACCGCCACCTCTAGTTTGGTGCTGAGCCAATCAGAAGGCTTTGACGAACGCGCCGCTCACCGTGCGAGGAGCGGTGTGCTGCCGGTAAACGCGAACGTTCTTAGCAGTCTGCGTTTCCTCGTTCGATGTCGCACGGTGATATATACACGAAACAAATTTTACTCGACTTTGTGCTTTGACGGTTAAAAGGTATAAACAAATCCATATATATATATATATATATATATATATATATATAGTAAGTAAAGTAAATAAAATGTAAGTTAATAAAACGTAAATTAATAAAACGTAATGTGTTGCATGATCTTCAAGGCATCGTTGTTATGAAAAAAGACTTGGTTGGTTATTTATTTTCGTACCACACGACGATATCGTTCGAATGATTCTCCTTAGTATGTTCTCACTGCTTACGAAGAGCAGGTATATCTACATATACGTATAGGTATATACGTATATGCATAATACATGCGCTCGCGAGTGCGCGCGCGCGCGTTTGTGGATCTACTGTACGGTAGTGTAAGTGTGCCAGTGAAAGAGAGCAGTGTTCGAATCGTGGCGTGAATTTTTAAACTTTCGACTAGACTTTGCTAAGGAAAGTAACGAGTGAACGAGAAGAGAAGAGAAGAGATAGGAATATTGAAGATTTACAGATAGGAGAGGCAGTGGTAACGACCTTGAAACGTCGGTGTGTCTACTGAGAACGACACGACGACGACGATGACAACGTGTACCGGCCATGGTGCGCTGCTGTAGATATTAGTTGGTGCGTCAGCGGTGAAAAATCGAGTATTATACGTTCGAAAGAAACAATCTAACACAGATCGAGAGAGAGAGAGAGATAACATATTGTGTTTCTCTTTCAGCGTGTTTCTCTCTTCATATAAGAGACGTGAGAAGGGTTGTAGTATGTGCGTCGTGGTAAGGGCCGAGTATAAACGAGAGTGGATCGTCGTTGCAGATACAAGTTCCGAGATGAAGGCGGGCACGTAGATCGATCAGGTATAGCGAGGACGACGTGATTCTTCAAGTAAGAAAGAAAGAAAGAGAGAGAGAGAAAGAAAGAAAGAGAGAAACAGATAGAGAAGAAAAGAAGAAGAAAAGAAAGAGACGAAGAGGAGAGAAAAGACCTTCAGCAGCACGAGACGTCTTCTTACTACTGCGTTCATCCAAGTGAAGCGACAAGGTAACGCTTACTTATTTACTTGCTTGCTTGCTTACGTTTATCTTTTTTTTTTCTTCTCTTTGTTTTCCGTTTATTTATTCGTGTTTTTATCTAGGTTTTCTTTAGTCTTTTTTTATCCTTCTCTTGATCTTTTTTTATTATATTATATGTGAATGGATGTGGATATATATATATATAGAGTGGATATTTTCTATCTTTTTATTTTCTACCTGTGTGAATCACTTTCTCCCTTCCTCTTTTCTTTATTTCCTTCATGCTCTTTTACTATTGTAACGGCGCTGTCGGACCTGTTGATATCTCTGCAATTACGAAAAGCGCGCGCTTTTCTATCAGCCAATAGGATTCAACTAGACGTCGGAGATTAGTCTTCGTTGTTCGACGTAACGTTTATTTGACAGGTTGACGCAAATTACGATTATAAACCATCACAATTTTATTCACGTGATTGTCCATTATTTTATTTATATTTTTAACAATAGGATAAACAAATATAAGAACTATAACAAATCATAATTATTTTGTATAAAAAATAACAGTAAATGTATTCTTATTAATACTGTCTTTTCATTTAACCACTTGTGTCAACAATAGAATATTATAAACAAATATTTCCGAAAAAATTTGAAACCAAATGTGAGTCAACTTGTTAAATGTTTATCGTTAAAGCTAATTATTAATTAAAGGCTTTTAATATAAAAAGGAAGCATGATGGTGATTTCTTATTATTGCTAATATGACATAACCTAAGGTTAAAAAGAAATTGTAAAAATATTTTAGCAAATATAAGCCAGCAAGTTTTTTTTTTGTTAAATTTTGAATTGTATCTTTTCGATGTGTCATCGTGAAATATTTTTTTATTTATTTGTTTCCTTCCGATGGGTGGAGACATTTAGATTGGAATATCCGTGATACGTCAACGTTTCCAAGAAATATCACGCACCTCTGATCCATAGGCGTAACCTCGTGAAATTCTTCCTTTGATCAATTCCGTTGTATGGTACGGGAGGAGGGGGGACGCTTGTGTAACTCTAGTATCGCGAATTGTGAAAGCATCAGAGAAAATATTTGTATTTTTCTTATTTACTAGTAGTCATTCTTATAGGATTGTTCATTTGTAAAGTAACGTAATTCGGTGGAAGTAACTTAAGAGTCTTAAGTTCTCTCCCTTTTATCTCTCTCTCTCTCTCTCTCTCTTTCTCTTTATCTTTCTTTGTCTCTCTTTTTTTTCTCTCTGTCTCTCTTCATATGTAGTAGCTATAGTACTCTCTTGAAGCACCATCAACGACGACAATAGGCTTGATCCAAAGGGAGAACAATACTCGAGATTGCGATTGAAACGAGCGACCAGGATCGGTGTATAGGAAGTTAGGACTTCTTTAAAAAGCATAACCCTCTTCATTGACTAACTTGTATATGTGCTTGGACGCATGCTGTTAGGGTACGCACGTATATATATACATATTTAAATAGGGTAAGAGATTCACCATGGAAGGTGGACTGACAATGAATATGACTAAAGTATTTTTTATATATGTTATAATATGTCTTTCGAAAAGTTGGCTTTCTACGTAATTATAAAATACGTGGATGGTTTGGAAAGTTTATAAATATTAATAATTTGGTCACGTTTACATAATTTCATTACGTTTAAATGTGTTGATATTTTAAGGAAAATTATCTAAAAGAAATATTTGTTTTCGTGCTATATTAAAATTAAATTTTCACATACATTTTAAAATTTTAGTTGTGCATGTTGATCGATATCATCACATAATCAGTATTTAATGATGATAATATATATACTATTTCTTTATTAATAATTACTTATCGCTAATATATCACGTAGTGTTTTCTACACACACACATACGAACACACACGCATTCATATAAATGCTTTGGTTGTAGAAATTATTACGAAAGGCTGTTTTTCAATTCGTAGAATTTTTATTTGATATAAGAAGACATTATGTATTTTCTTAAAGATAACAAGTCGTATGTTTATCAACGTTAATACATATGTAAGTATTAAAACATACGTAGATAGAGAATTCTCCGTAGATTGAGGAATATTCTTAGAAGAGGAAGTAAAGTGTCGATCGTACCAATGTCTTTTCCGTAGATAAGAATTTTTCAAGAACATCAAGCATGTTTTAAACAAGACGTTCAACAAATCGATAAATGAGCTAGAAATATCGATGATGATTCAATATATATATAGTACATTAATACATATATATACAAATGTCATCAGGGCCGTATTTATTATAAGGTGCATTAACTGAGACCACATTTTAAATCTTTGCATTTTCTTTTATTACTTTACACTATTTTTTTTCTTTTTTTAAATGAATAATCATGGAAATATTGATTTTTATTTTCAATGAATTTAAACGACAAAATAATTAATTAACTGAAAAAGATTTATTCTTTCCACGTTTCTTAAATGTAATGTGCAAAGGTGGATTGAAAAAGTTTGAGACTACGTCTACAAATAAAAGTGAGTCTGATCAAGACAGAAATTGTTTCTATTTTAGGTTCAAGACTTTTCAAATCTCCCACATAATCCGAAATATAAATACGAGCCTGAACACCATAAATGCATATTTATACACGTATTCGCGTTTAATTTGTAATAATAGGAGAAAGAAAAAGAAACTCAATCGGCGAAATTACTTACTTATATAAGTAAATTATAATGCAACAAGGAGAAACTATCGTCTTTCTATCTAGAAATTTCATATTAGATTTCGAGATAACATTTTTATATTAAAGTACACGATGTAAAGATTATATTAAATTGTACCGAAAGTTTCTTACATTTTCTTAATAAGTTTTATACGCACAATTTTCGTTTTTGTTATTTTATTGAACAACCACAAACAACACTACATTTTATTACTTTTAAAATAAAATATATTGTTCATGTAAGATTACTAATTGTAAGTAAAACAAAGAAACTGTTACTTGATCTGATACGTGGGTGGGTTGAAAAGTTTTGAAACTAACAATATTTAAATAATAAATATTTAGGAATAAACACACAATACTTTTTATCGGTCAAACACATTTATTAAAAAAAATAAGATTGTTCCTATTAAAGCTCAAAATTCGTCAATCCATATATGTATATATAATATATTAAAAAAGAAAATTCTATTGTTGTTATTTATACACCTGATGCACACATAATTCAACAATAATCCCAAGAATTTGAAACAATTCAGGACCTTGAACATTATACCCGTTCTTTCATCTATTATATTTGCGTACACCGACCAAGCCATTCTCTAATTCTCTTTCTCGCTCTCTCCCTTTTTAAAGAAGAGGAAAAATAAAAAAGAATTTTAAAAGGTCTTTTCACGCTCGTATAATACCGACAAGTTTCACCGCTGATGCTCAAACTATGTGTGTGCGTGTATATATATTATATATATGTATGCGTTACATACTTATAGCTATAGAACTAGCAAAAGAAAAGAAAAGAGACGAAGATAATAAAAAATAGGTGGAAAAGTTACAACAAAGTATTATACATATTTATTCACATACATTCATGTACATAACATAAATACAAATTACACTACTGGCCAAAAGTTTAGAATAATTCGCTAATTTTTATAAAAATCGAACACAAACCGATAAATTTAGAAATATTAATAATATTAAATAACTTTTAATTCAACGTTATTACTGGTCAAGGATGTTAAAAGAAATGTACTTTAGTATAAACAATCGAAAATATTAGTAAAATACATTAGAATGTTTAATTTATCTTAATTGATTGTTAATTAATTGAAGGAAATGCATATTGTAGTTTAAAAACACAGCGTATATAATTGACGTACCTTACTCATCGAAATCCCACGTTAGACTGGCTCATTGTCACCTATGAAAGTTCTTTTATTGATTATTGTACATATGACTTTCAGAAGATTACATATGCATATATATATATATATAACGAAAACAATATGCGTAAGTAAATAAAATTTATTCTTCCGAAGTCATATAAACAACTAGAATTTTAATTGTCTTTCACAGAGGACAACGAGCCAGTCTAACGGGGGATTTCAAAGAGAACGGTACGTCGAACTTATATTCCATGCTTCTAAATTACAATATACATTTCCTTCGTTTAATTAACAATTAATCAAGATAAATTAAAGCCTCTAATGTATTCTACTAATATTTTCGATTGTTTAAACTAAAATACATTTCATTTTAACGTTCCTGACTAGTTATAACTTAGAGTTGAGAATTATTTCAAATAATTGTATTATTTTATTATCTTTGTATTATTTTTTTGTTAATGGATATGTAAACTGATTCTAGTACATACACAGCACATACACCACACTAACACTAGAACCTTCAGTAATTTTGTCGTCTGAGAAGTTTTGCTTAAAAAAAATTCATATAATATTCTACTCATCATTATTTGTTACCAAATAAATTTCAGTTTTTGCGTTTCATTGCAGTCTTAAAGGCACACAATTTGTTTCTTCGAATTATTCTGCTTTTTTAAATTTACGTTGGAATTCCGAACTTTTGGTTGGTAGTGTAGAGGTATACGTAAGATTGAAGTATTAAAATGGTATCATTCACGTGTCTTTTACTTACCGGTTTATCTTTACCCAGGTTGTCTGTGTACCTCAGTCCTCCCTTCCTCCTTCTATTTTTCTTCTTTCCTCTCACTTTTAACCGTAAGACATAATCGTGGGTCATCGTCATCATCATCCTCGGCCGTAGACGTGGTCTCTTTGAAGATTCTCTAAGCTCAATGGGTTCTTTCGTTTAATAATAAAACGCTTCCCCTGTTATGCCGCTTTTCATGGAACGTCGTGTGCACACCCAAAGAACAGCTTATTCGTCTACCTGGCTCGGCTTCATTCGCGAGTTATTCCTTTTTCATTTTCTTTTCTTCTACTTTTTTTTCTGTTTTTCTTTTTTCTTTTTTTGTTTTGTTTTGTTTTTTTTTCTTTTTTGTATTTTTTTCTCTCGTCTTCACGAACCTTTTCATCTGAGAAAACCGTCTACGGTCGACGACGTATTTAAAGAAGGAACGTCGTCGACCTTTCGGAATAATGGTTTTCACTCTTTTATACTTTTACCGTTGGTTTGAGAAATTCTTCCACTTTTTCTTGCTTTCGTTTTTTTCCCCTTATTTTTCTTCTTGTTTTCTTTTTCTTTTTTTATTTTTTCTTTTTTACAAGAATACTAATTTCCTAAAGTTCATATGTTAGTTGACTGTTATAGTATTTATTGATAATTTATAATACTTCTTTTTCTGTTTTTAATATGTTGCATGATAAATAAACAGAGAAAAAGATTAAAATAGGTTTTATTTGGATACAAACATTCTTTTTATTACGAAGTTGTATTTATCTATGCATATAATATATATTAAAATATGGTAAAATGGCTTTTTAATAAAGTTTATAATATATTTTTAATTATTTTTATATATCCGAAATAATTTATTAATATTTTTTTTCCGTTATATGCTAAATAGGGAAAACTTGCAGCTATCTTGAAAATTATGTTTATTTTGAAGTTATATATGTATGTGTGCGTGTGTGTATTATAGATTAAATATATTACAATTGGTTAAAAAAAACATGTTTATAATATATTTTGAATTATTTTTATATTTGAAATAATTTGGTAATTTGTTGTTGTATGCAAATTAGAAAAAAAAACTTTGCATTTATCATAAAAGATTGAATGAAGATTTATTTAAAATAATTTGTATTATGAATTTGTATACGTATATATGTTTGATGTGTACTTATACTTACGATAAGCAGGAAGCGATCAGTTAACCGTAATAAACATGCACTTAGTACTTACGCTGTTCGTTGGCGATGCGACACAACACGTCGTGTTGCTACTAAATGGCAGAACGATTAAACGTGTAAAGTCGACTTGCTGGAATTACGCAATTCTATATATTCGAGTAAATGAACGTGTACGAAAGAGCATTCACCAGTGAGAGTAAGTTTTTTAAAATAAAAAACCTTAGCCTTACGAGTCTATTCTGAAAACTAGGCTCGACTACTATTCATTCTCTACCTTATATTAATTTAAACTAAATTTCTATTCACAGTTACAAATGAAATCTCTAAAGTGTAATAATTAAAAAATAAATATGGTTTTTTATTTTAAAATATAAATTAGGACATATTCAAAAGTATTTTGAAAAATTATTCCAAAGAATTAACACACAAAATAATATATTAAATATCAAATGAAAATAATTAAAAATTATTTTATAGAATTATGAAACAAATGATTAGAAAATAAACACAAATATAATATTGAAAATTAAGTATATTTATTAATTATTTGTTAATTATTATTAATTACCTTTACACAAATTAGTTAAAATAATTATTATATATGAAAATAATTGTGTAAAAATTGTATCATTGAATAAATCAATTAAATAGAAATTAAATGAAACATAATAAATCAAAAAATTAAAAAATTAGATTGGTAACAAGAATTAGGACCACAAGAATAGACACGTACGTCTTGTCAACTATCAAAGTTTAACGACGACGTCTCTAGCATTATTAAAATCATTGTCGAAGTATACCATGCCCATCGTACGTGTCCTGCAATCCTAAAGTCTTTTGTTATTGTTCACGAACGAGCGTAGGCGTGTTTCTCAGTTAGCTAGTTAAATGATTTCTATCGAGTTTCTATCCGTCATCGAAGCTAAATCGTATTTTTATTTTTAAAAACTTCACTTTTAAACTCGTATCAATTATTTGTGTCCTTCGATCGATTTCAAGTAAGTTTTGAAATATATTTGAACAGTATATTAATTAAAATAGTCGGTGTAATACTTGTACTCCTAAATTATAATTCGATCAATTTCCTTTTTTAAATATCGACAATATTGCTGAATACGAGGATAAGTTGAAAAGTTTTGAGCATCTACAAGAAAATCTTTTAATTATTTTTGTGTTTATAATGAAAATAATCTATAATATTTTTCAATATTAAGCAAATAAATAGAAATACGAAAATATATTTATACTTTAGAAAATTTATTTTATTTTTTCAAAAGTATCACAATTATTTTAGACCCCGTTATCATTCGCTGAAAGTAAAAATCACACTCGGTTTATTGCAATAATATAAATTATGTTCTAAATTCTGCAATATATGAAATTTTGAGTTAGACACAAACAAACCAATGGATTATAAAGATTTAAACTTTACTTTTCTTCGAAACACAAGGAGAGATACGAAGAAAGAAAGAAGGACAGCGAACGTTTCTATTACTTTCCGTGTCACCATGATACGTGCAGATCACAAATCCAAGGGCAGATCCGAAGACAAAAGAAAATAGCTTTTATAACGTCACCAACGTGTTCCGAATACGACACCCATATTATGTACACATACACATACACGTATTCATGCATTCGTCATTGTTAAATTTAAAATAATGAAATAACTTTATTTTACACTTGTCATCTATAATTAATTAATTTCTTATCTTGTAAATGACGTATTCAAAATTGTACGCATAGTAAAAATATACAAATGAATATTTTAATTAATTAAAATTATTTCATTTTGTATATTTAAAGAGACCTTGTTAAAAGTGAATTCGATGTGAGAATAAAATGAGAACCACTGCATTGTCGAGAGTCTGCATGTGCGGTGGGCAATAGTATGGTGCTTGGTACGGTGCCGATATCTGAAAGCATAATAGTGGGACTCTGAGAAATCGTTGGGTTAAGGTTCCTCTAATCGTACCAACCTATCACGTGAATTAGACGGATTAGACCTATT
This sequence comes from Polistes canadensis, assembly GCF_001313835.1. Taxonomy (NCBI): domain Eukaryota; kingdom Metazoa; phylum Arthropoda; class Insecta; order Hymenoptera; family Vespidae; genus Polistes; species Polistes canadensis. Next base: position 716,213 of record NW_014569552.1, read on the forward strand.
TATGACGTACCACCTACTTCAAATACTATAGATTAAAAAAAATTTACTAGAACAGTCAGACACTAGTCAAATAATCATACATTCGTTTACAATCATTTGATTGATTTCATTTGGTGATCACATTTATTTTTATTTATATATTAGGTTGTTCAAAAATTTAATTTCGTGTTTTTACAATGGTAAACAAATAAAAGATATTCTTTTTATATTTAAAATCAAAGACTTTTTTGTTCGAATTTAATAAATTCAACTTGTCAGATATTTTTCACGTTGTTATACGACAATTAGCATACGTTGCTCTGTGCGTATATTTTTTCTTTCTCTTCCTCTTTTTTTTTTCATTTTAATGATTTATTTGCAAAATATTTTTGTGTTTTACTTTATTTGAATATATTTGTCATATTGTTAACATTTTTTTTTTCTTTAATTATTTTGTTGTTTAAATAACGTGAAAAATAACAATGGCGAGACGCATAGGTTTTACGTATATAACTACGTATGTATAATGAAGTTATACGAAGAAGCCTTACAGATTGAGAACGTTACGGTCCTCTCGAGGTCTCGTGCCATGGTATATTTTTTCTGTCTCTTTTTTTCTTATAGGAATTGTATATAGTTTTGTTTTTTTTTCCTATCTCTGAGTATCTCTAATGGAAATAAATGACGTCATCAAATAGAACGTCCGACGTAGCCATGCACAACGGTTTATTTTTCCAAACAGTTTGTCTAATTGTAAGTATGTATATATATATATATATGTATATATATGTTATCGATGACAGTGAGAGTTGAGATAATTAGCTAGAAGAAACCCAACAAATCCGTTTTTATTCATTCGAGAAACAACAACCCGCATAAATATATGCTTGTTTTTTAGTCATTTCATTTATAAGTACATAGATTGTATTTATGTATCTATGCGTGTGCGTATGATATTATGCATTATTATACACGTAACTTGCAATTAACATAAATGTAAAGATAACACGCGAGATAGGTAGATATTTTTCTTCAGATAATATAAATATGAATCCCTGAGGTTATTATTAGTTCTGGCACTTTTACATTTGAATTGACGCTTTATGAACTTCTTAAGAAAAGAGAGAAAAAGAAATAAAGAGAGAAGTTAAAGTGCCTCTCAATGATTAGAGCGTGAGACCAGAGGTGCGGAGCAACTTTATCTGCCTGACTCTCTCGAGTACCCAAAGTGATCTGTTGTAAGTTGTAAGATAAATAACTGGTTTGCTTCTCTTTCGTTTCTTCTCTTACAAAGAATTCGATGAGTAGCCGAAGAAATAAAATACATTCCATTTTACTATTACTATTTCTAAACGAAAAAACGAAATTTTTTTTAAAAGTACAGGTCTATTATGAAATGTGTCAATGATATCGTTGATGATTCCAACTGTAGATACATACAAAATATTAATTACAAGCAAATATTATTACAGCATATGTCCCATAATAGATATCGTATTTAACTATAACTGTTTTGGAAAAATGTATCAAAGACACCATTGGTGATTCGAATGGTAAATACATAAAAATCATTATCAATGGTAGATACATTAAACATCTACGCGTTTCATAGTATACCCCTTATGTCTAACTATTAATTTTTCTTGTATATAATAAAAAAAAAAATAGCTTTATTCCAAAATTTATGTATCTAGAACGAAACGTGTCAATGCATTCATTAATAATTTGAACTATAGAAAGTTGAAAAATATTTATTCGGAGCAAACGCTATTATTGACAGGTCCCATGGAACGTCTTCTTCTGCATTTCCGTTTCTGTTTTTGGTTTTCCAAGAATCCAACATAAAGCAGATCCACCATAGCATAATATATAACATCAAAGAAAGAAGAAGAAGAAAAGAGGCTATTCACAAAATCGAGGACCGACGTCTCTTCTTCACTGGCGTTCATTTCGTTCGCAATGGTCAAGAGAGCCAAAGTGAAAGAGAAAGAGAGATGGAAAGGTAGGGGTGAGTATGAGGAAGAGTACGGAGAGAGGGGTGGGAGGGCAAAGGAAACTCGATTCTGCACGCTACTACTCATTGAGGTTCGGTTCTGTGTTACAAAACCAAATAAGAGGCCATGTGGTACGAATAAGATATATATAATGATATATATATTATGTATGTCTTATTCGTACTATATATTATAAACACCCTATATATATATATAGGGTGTTTCAAAATGTATGGACATAACTTCAGGATAGGGTTTCAGTAAGCTACAATAAAAATGAAGTGTCCGATATTATCTTGTTTCCGAATTATAGTCATTTTCGTATTACAAGTGTTTTAACATAATTTTCATGGAAATTATTCAAAGTTGGTCACGTTTGACTTCAATGCAGGCTTCCAAACGTTTTATCGTAGATCGTTTATAACTCGTTTAAAGCAATCAGGTGTTGTTTGAATTTGTTGACAATTTTTGTGAAGACGGTTTCTCAGCATTGTTTAGTGGTGTAATAGTCAGTAAAGCTATATGAATTACTGGAAGACAGAATAGGTGATTATATGAACTTTTTTTATTTTTATTTTCGAGTACTGAAACCACCCCTGAAGTTGTGTCCATAATATCTTGAAACACCCTATATATATAAGTTCGACGTTAACTTTGATTATCTATTTATTCATATCATGGGAAACATCAAAAGGTGGTCGAGCATTTATACATACACATATTGATATGTATAATAACGTTCTAACCGGTCATATACAAAGTATGAGTCTTTGTATCTTTCTCTTTCGCTCTCTCTTTTTCTCCTTCTCTGACGGCCATAAAACAGCGCTTGATTACAGTTTGGAGACGCATACCTCACAGTTGAGTCACCCTGCTGAATATTACCACGATCCACTCTACCTCGCATTTTTTTCACAAACGGGTATATTAACAGCAGGAAGCTGTGGGCGCGTCGGGAAGATGCGAGTAATTAAATTAAACAACAACAAGAAAAAGACAAAAAAAAAAATAATGATAAAAGAGAAATGAGATAATGGTATGATGCATTGGAACAAAATTTCGGATCAACTCGATCGAACTTCAACGATTACATCCGAACGCGTTTTCTGCGATAATAGTATATACGTTCCGATACATAATACCCAACACACATATACATTTTTATATAAAAGAAAAAAACATTTATGTATTAAGAAACGGTTTACTAATCTAAAACGAGTTTCGTGACTAATGTAAGTAAGTAAAAATATATAAGAGGAGTATTCTCTCTCTTCTCTCCTGGAAAAACCTGTCCTCTGTTTCGTTACATAGGGGATACCGGAATTCGATCATAAGTATCCCGCATGTACTTTCTCTACTTTAGACTATATACAATATGTACAACCCAAAACAAGTATCTTACCATTACAGCATAGAAGTAAAAGAGAGACATTTTGGATTGAAGGAAGATCGATAATAAGTGCTGATTTCTCACCAAATCTTAATATCTATTATTACACCTATTATACACATACGCCATATACGCGTAACATTTTCTGGAGGACCATTGGTATGTAGGTGTATGTGTGTGTGTGTTAGTTAGTTAGTCAGCGTCTACTCGCTTATCCGTTTTACTACTCGACCACCGCGTGCTACGGCGAGTCTGAAGTCGTTCCTGTCTCTCTGAGAGTCCCCTCCCCCCCTTCCACTTGCATTCCAGCGCGTCCAATACCCAACTACGTCGATGGCGACCGCTTAAGGCCCTGTGCGTATCAGTTTCGCGTATATATACCGGTGAAATGGAAAGAAGAGTGTAAAGACTTGAAGATATACTCATCTCTTTCTCTTTCTCTTTCTCTCCCGTCTTCTTTCTTTATGTGGGAGAGAACAAGAAAGATACATGTATCTATGTATAAAGATTTAAGGTAGTAGCGTCAGGGTTGGATCTACGGAAGGAAGGAAGAACGTTAGTGAAAAAGAGAAACAGGTAGCTTCACTAACTTACGGAACGGAACGGAATGAAATAAAACGAATGGAACGGAATGGAACGGAAGCGAACCGAGCGAGCTGCTGAGTTTGAAGGTATCAAAGTGGGGCCGTGTGAATGTACAGAACTCTTTCTAGTAGTCAGGTTGTAGTAGTATTATTATTGGTGGTGATTCAATGTTAGGTTTGCGATAGTAGTAGTAGTTGTAGTAGTAGTGTATGGTGGTGGTGGTGGTAGTGGTGGTGGTGGTGGTGGTAGTGGAGGTAGACCTTCTTCCCCCACCATTTTTGTATCGATGGGCCCGACAGGAGTAGGGCTCGTCCTTTTGTCAGTGGCTTTGGACGCTTTGCCGTGTAACGGTCTCTTAGAGTTGGAGCGTCGTTTGCGAAGGGTGTGGCGTTCCTTGAGTTATTCCAAGGAATTTATCTTCCTTTCCTTTTAGTTATCTCATATTTTTGTTTTGTTGTTTAGTTTGTTCCTTTATTTTTTCTCGTTACGTTTGTAAAACATGAATATATCGATTTTGTATATATCGTGTTTGTTTTCTCTTTCGATTGAAAATTGAATTTTGTCGGATTGAGATTAAAAGAAAGAAAGAAAGAAAGAAAAGGGGGGAAAAAAAAATGTTTTCATCTCCGAAGATATAATACGTGTCGTGTCGTTCGTCCATGGAATCGAAGAACGAATAACTATAGTCATTTATTTGGAATAATAAATTGTCTGGAGAGAGTTTAGAGTCAGTGAATAAGTAAAATAGTGGATCGAGAAGGTTGTTGAGAAAGAATTCGTTCGTGACCGGCGAAACCGGCTCGCACGTTTCGAGCGAGCGCGGGAGATTTCCTTCGAAGATCTTCTCTTAACCTCGGATGCCAAGGTGCAAGGAGAAGAAAGCTTTTCTTTTCATCGAATCTGCACGCTGTTACAACGGCAGGTTCCAAGTTATTTCGGCACGTTCTTCTCAGGAACATTCACAAAATGACGGTACCGGAAGAGTGAGTACATAAAACTCTTAACAAAAAAATATTTAAAATAAAAATACAAAAATACAAGGAAAATCATTTAACGTAATTACTATTTTTGTTTCTTTTCTTTGCTTTTTTTGTTTTTTTTTTGTTTTTGTAAATTCAAGCATCGCTTAAAACTCGATGCTCGTTTTCTCGTTAGATAAACATATTTTTTATGCCTAATCTCTTTTCGAAATTACTATCGTGTCGAAAATAGTTTTTTTTTTATATTTTTTTTCTTTTTAAGTGAACAATTAGAACAAAATTAAATATAAAAATAAATTGTTGCGTTCGCTATTTTTATTTCCATATGATTTATCGTCAGATAATTTTATTTAAAAATTTGAAATTCTTAAACAGAATTCTTTATCGGAAATGTATGTAACTCGAACGAGATATCGGACTTATTTAGTATAATACAAGTACAGCACCATAGAATAATGTTTTCAGGACACACACGTGTGTCGGCTAGTTTTCTTCTTTAGAATTGGCACGAGTTGGACACGTGCGCCCTATCAATGACGATTGTTTATTCTCCAAGCTTTCCGATCGTTGACACGAATCGAGAGAGTAGGTTAGTTTCATTTGACTATTAAATCGAACGATGATCATTGTCTAAAATAATATCTTCTTTTTCTTTTTTTCACAATATTTAAAAGAATTCGTATAATTTATATAAATTAATTTAACTTTTGTATTTTTTTTTTTAAATCACGTGTATTTCGGAATGTTTCGTTTACCGATTAGTTTTAGATTCATGAAACAATATTTTCTATCGATCAAAATCTATGAGTGAATTCCCGAAAAATTAATTTCCTAAAAACGTTTCTCAAGATCCATCGATCAATTATTAGATTCATTCTTTCATATATTGATTAGATCATTTAAAAATTTACAATGGGGGCGTGTGTACGAATACTTCTGTGACTAATTGCATTTATTGTACAATATAAAAACAATTTTTTTTATATTGCAATAAATAATTTTGTTTTGTTTAGTTTTGTTTTTTTACTAATAAACAACATCCAATATTTTCTTTCGTATTAGCCAATTATCCAGTTCATTGTTCGAGAAATTTCCAATATCTAGTGAAATTCCTAAGCAAGGGTCTTTAACCGGGTTATAATACTAGATTGTTTGAATTCTTCCCTGCATACCTTCAAAAGGTTGATGTGCTCTCCTGTTGTACAACTTCACAAACATTCCTTTATCTTTCTTGTTGAAATTGTTTTTCTTATTAGCTCATAAATTATCAATAAGTTATATGTATCATATTATGATATCTTATAAATAAATTTATATCAAAATAATGAGAATTAGTTCAAAATAAAATATTCTTACAGATAATTATGACAGTATACTAACAATAAGTTAAACAAAAAATTTATTTTACAAATTTTACGATCGAGCCTATTATTACAGCAATTTGCGACACGAATAAATCGACTAACTGCTTAAAACAAAAAAAAAACAGAGAAAATACATAAAATTCTATACATTGTCGTATTATTTACTAAATCATATAAATTAGTATTATTTAATTGATGTTAAGCCAAATTATTAAAAACATTTATTTTACATGAGTGGTTTGAAAACTTTACAGTCTAACATATATTAAAAACAATTTCTTTTTTTCGATCAAAGTCATTTTTATTTAAAAAAAATAATCTCTTTTATTGAGGCTTAAAACTTTTCAATCCACTGTCATAAATATAAAAAGTAAAGCATAATAAACGGCACATATCTTAAAAATCGATAAAATTTTGTTAATCTCGAATTTAAAAAGGAGACCTCTAAAGCAAGCAAGCAAGCAACATTGTCTCCTTCCTGTTTCTCAAATTTAGAAAGCCATTGTTAGCCGGATATTCGCACTACTCGGTGTATATCCGAGTTTCACCAATGCATTTATCAATGTGGGTGTATAATACAAACATATATAGATATATAGATATTTATTGTAAATGTATTAGAGTTAGTACGACTTGTTCGCTCCAATTCCGACGAATGACAGACAAGTAAGACGATTTAAAGGGCAAACAAGAACCATATTCTTTCACTTTGTCATTTGTTCTTCTTACCAGAAGCCACACTCCTCTTCTAATTTTTCTTCTTCTTCTTCTACTTCCTTTTTATTTTATTTTTCAACAGCTGATTCGTAGCAAACGATACACAGACCGAAAGTCGTCACCCTTTTTTGTGTTATACTACGTTATTTCTCTGCTGAGAGACACGTTTTTCGATCAGCTGATAGTTCGTAGTATATATGTGTATATGTGATGATAGCACGTGTTCTACGATTATACATGTACTTAGAAATACGTACGTGTATCTCGTGTTTCTGTTAACGTTCATACTAATCGTTTGTTTCCATATGTCGAATCGTAAGTCATTAATATGATATACCATAACATAATACATATCATACATATATAATTTTCATGTATTTATGATTCACGTTATCTTAATTATATAATATATTATTTTGTTTGTTAAATTATTGCATTAGGTTGTTATAATAGTAATTTCGTTGGTTTCAATAGGAAATAAAAAATATTTTCATATTCAAAAATCCAAGTTTTTTTTTTTCAAATAATCGTGTATTGTCAAATTGAAACAAATTCAATTTCCTATAGCGTTTGAAGTGTCCGTTGCTAGAATGTCAAATTATTTCTGAGCGATAAACGATATTACTTCTCGAACAACTCAATATTTTAAATAATTTTCTATTCTTTTTCTTTTGTTTTATGTGTGTTACAGGTAGGAATTATAATATAATAAAATATATTACATGTGTTATATAATATTTTTTTCCTTTTCTCTTATTTATAATTTATTTTTTTTTTCTTTTTTCCTGATATATTATTGTTAAGGTAGTAAAGTAAAAATGATAGTAATTGTCTAGTCACGGAAAATTCTGTTTCCGTGTTCGAAACGTGCATTACCATGCACTTTGCTGTTAGCGGTACCTGTGAACGACACTTGCCGCATCGCTTACGCGGCAAAACGGTCAGCTTTGTCGAGCGAAACGTTCGTTCATCGAGCTGCTCCTCCTTAGACTTTCTTCGAAGAGAAAATAACCGAGGAACGATGCTCTCTTCAATTTTTATACCACTCTAACTCATCTCGAGAGATCTTTATATTTTTATTTTCTAACTTTATACGAGCGTTTTCACGCTCGGCTAATTCAAAAAATGGCGCGAATCGCGAACCTCCATTATTATCTTTTCGTGTATCGTTAAACAAAATCATTTATCTATTTTCTCGTGTTAGAATTAATGACATTAGTCTTGGTATTTATTGCTTTGGTTGATGTGTAATATCCGACATTAATTATTGATCGAATTGATTTTTCTTTTTCTTGTAAAATGATTACACGAAAGTCAGGATTGTAATATGGTTATAGAAAGTATATATATATATAAGATCTTATTTTTTATTTTATATACTATTACCGTTTGAAATTGAAAATACAAGTAATGTTACTTCTCGTTTGGAAAATTTAATAATAATAAAATAATTCAAATTTTGTATGAAATTAAAAATCAGACATATTCTATTGATATTTCTAAACATTTTGTTCACAAGAACATTAACAATGACTTTATTAATTTCAAATTAGAATACGCAAGGGAAAAAATGTTTCTCACGGTGTTTGAAACGAATGATTTTTAATGAGCCTGACTAACCCTCTATGCGTTGTATCGATCACGGTTCGTCGATCGTGTTGCACGCACCTGCGTCAGGTAAAAATCTGCAGGAAATGCCAGGATACATTGGAGGGACATAGTACATACCTGAGCTTCTCGAGTTCTTTCCTCTTCAACTATGAACAAACAGTCATCCGATCGTTCCCTGTCGTGTTACGCGAGTTCTCGCGTATACCAACCGACCAACCAACGCACGCTTAGTATAAGCGCGTACTTTGAATACGTTATTTGCCTCTTCGAAAACATTCCTACACGCTTCCTACGCGTTTATGATTTATTAGAAATCTTTCTCTCACTGTGAACATTGTTAATGGATTCTATTTGAAAGTTCATCACTCAAATATGAGACTTTCTCGATAAATAAATATACATTGTACATATTCGATGTATCTGTGTATATAAATTTAAATTTTAGATTTATTCAATATAAATATATAAACAAAAATATCTTAATAATTATATATAATTATATGTTATTATAAAATTTGTTATATATTAAAGATATAAATACATATATCCATAATTATTTACACATATATGTTTTTATTTATTAACTCTTATATGCAAAATTTTTTATACTATTTTTATATAATATCTTTAAAATATATTATAATTTGTAATTTAAATATGTTTGTTTATTTTTATTGATTATTTATTATTATATTTTTATATGTTAATATAAATGTTAATACGTATATGTAATTTTTGGATTATTTTCTTTGTCCATAGAATGGCCACGGAAATTGCGAACAAAAGGGCTGAAAGGGAAGCCCTTCGTGGGGTCATACAACAATGGAACGCAAATCGTTTGGATCTTTTCGAACTCTCCGAGCCCAATGAAGTAAGATTTATATATCAATAAATATCTTAATAATTTATTTATTAATTAAAACACACACACACGCATATTGTTTAATCTATTTTAACAATAAATCAATGTGTACAAATTTTGAGTTCTGAGTAAACGTTACAAACGTTTTATATGATGAAATGATTTACTTTTCGTTCTATTTAGCTTGATTTTTTATTATAATTGCACAGTTTGATGAAACTTCGCCGATTGTTAACTTGTTAACTCGTTTCATTTTAACGATTTCGATTGAAAACTTGATCACGCCCATCCGCATAAAATCGTAGATCCTTTTACGATATATCTTTCGAGAATGTCCTTAATTTGAGTACGTTTTACCGGAAATCAAGTCACGCGGCATTAATTTTCTTAAAAGAGAGTTCTCTCATTTTCGGCTACTAGAAACTTAAAAGTATATGTACAAATAGGTTTACTTGTTTTCTACATTTTTCTTTATCGAAAAATATTGTTATTAAGTTGACGAGAGTTATTTCAATTACATTTCATAGATCACGCTCGTAAACCTAATATTAATAGTCATAAAAATAGCAAGAATAAAAAAAATTGTATTTAAAAATAAAGTATATCTTATAGTTTTAGATTTTTTTATAGAATTATTATTAATTTATATTTAAAAATATTGTTTTAATTACAATTATTGCATTTGATAAATCTGCGCTCATATATAAGCCTGATTGGAGTAATAATGTAAAAATATTATTATATGTTATTTTTTAGATCATAGCCATTAGATATATAGCTATTAGTATAGTAATTTCACTCGGATTAGATAAATTTCAAACATAGGCAAAAAAAAAGCATGATTGCAATTTTAGTTGATTTTACGATAACAATGCGACCAAGTTGTTGTTTTATGAGGAAACCTCACGCGAGCTTTAATTCCGAGCTTTCTCTCCTTTCCACTATCTAATTCTAGGATTAATCGAGACACGACAAACGTAAATTCCTTTCTAGCTAAAACTTACGTGACATTTTTACACCTTTACACCTAACTGTCTCTATATTAAAGTTCAAGATAATGAGAGTAGTTACGATTTAAGAAATAATCGTAATCATTTAGTATGTTTGATTCAATCTTCTTTGAAGATTTTACTTTTCAATGATTTTCATATCTATCTTAAAAGGAGAAAACCAAGTTAATTGGATACCGATTTTTTCATCAGGATTATAGACTGTGCAAGCAGTAAGAACTAATATTAAACTGTTCCCAAAAAGAAAAAAAAACGAAAGAAGAAGTTTCAAAGCTTAACACAAGAAAGTGGGTTGAAAAGTTTTGAGCTTTATAGCTTCCTCACCATATTAGGTTCAAAACTATTCAGCCCTCCTCGCGTGCTATTCACAAATTTTCTATACATCGTCGTTTATTAGGCTCAAAATCTTTTAACCCCCTCTCTATGTATATTTTTTCTATAATTTCTCTCTTTTTTTTTTAATCAAATTGAAAATAAAATTTATTTTTCCATCTAACATGAAACGAACTGGTATATAAGAATGCATGTCGAACACTTTTCCTTTTGTTTTTTTTTTAAACGGTTAAATATTGGGTCTTACTGCTGGCACAGTGTATTGTCTTGATAGACTTCAACAACTGTTTAGAATTAAAAAATAAACGGTGTCCCCTTGTTAATCATTTTTTTACTTTTTCTTTGTCGATTTCGAGCACTCGATTATACGACTTTCGTGTTTAATAGGCTCAGTGACGCCTACTCAATGTATAGAAACACGTGAAACCTTATCAAATGTCAGAAACAAGTCGTATAAGTGTACACACATCTATTTATATTGTATACATACTTTTACGACGTATTAAATCTAACGAGAACGTTCAATTTCGATCCACGATATGCAAATTAATATCTAAAACATTTAATCAAACAATGAATCAAAGAAACAATTATGAATTAGATCGACATGATAGATACGTGGGTAAGTTTAAGAGTTTCGAGTCTGAAGCAGCCAAGATTTTGCATTTATATTTAAAAAAAAAAAAAGGAATAAAAGTTTTTTGTCGATGTTCAAATTTTATCAAACAACCCTCGTAATTAACTTCTCGGGATATTAAGTTAATTAAATTTTTATTATTATTCGATTTTCGTATCAATTTTCTTTCTCATAGACATACAAAAATCAAATGCGTTTACTTAAAGTTTATAATCTAAATTTTATGCTAAGATCTTTTTTAATTATTATCATCTTAATGGTGAATAGATATAAAAAAAAAAAAATGTGATGACTCGACGATGACGCATTTAGACTAGACTATTATCAAGAATTCATACAATAAAATGATGTCATTTTAGCCATGTGATACAGATATGTAATATGTGTATACATATTAAATGATAAGGGGAACTCGTTTCGAATTTTCTCGAGACACTTTTATTTATGTTTTTTTGTGACTATATGTTTATGATTATACAAGATGAAATAATATTATTTTTCCAGGATTTGGAGTTTCACGGGGTTATGAGATTCTATTTTCAAGACAGTGGTCAAAAGGTGGCTACGAAATGCATCAGAGTCGCATCCGATGCAACCAGTCGTGCTGTGATCGAAACTCTCATAGAAAAATTCCGTCCAGATATGAGAATGTTGTCGGTACCGGAATACGCTCTTTACGAAATTCATGAAAACGGAGGTAAATTTTCTGCTTTATCTATGATTTATGTGCATACGAGGATGGGCCGAAAAGTTTGAGCCTCAAGGAAAGACCTTTTTATTTGTAATAAAAGTTCATTTGACTAACAATAAATTGCTTCTATGTTAAGTTCTAAACTTTTTAACCCACTCACGTATACCTTACGTTTATTATATAAAATAAAAAATAATATAACAGTAACCACAACAATAATAATCACAAAATAATATTAATACGTCATATACATATTTATGTATACAATATGGATATATATTAATTAAATATATATATTAAAAATATTATATTTATATTTATAAATATAGCGCGTATATATTATTTTTTATTATTTTTGTTTGTATTATAAATATATATTTAATTATAGATTAGAGAAGATGAAAACATTATATTGTTTTAACCAATACTTTATTGTAATTGCAGACGAACGGAAATTGGGATTGGAAGAGAAACCATTGTTAGTTCAATTAAATTGGCACGTAGACGATCGAGAAGGACGTTTCTTGTTGAGAAGGATCGACGATAAAACGAATGCTCAAGGTGTTGGTTTCTCCTCGGAAGGTTCTAGCTTTCGTAGAAAGCTGAGTAAGAGAGAAAAGAAACAAATGAGGAAACAAGAAAAGCTTGGACGTTTGAAAAGTTTAGAACAGGATGAAAATGCTGTACCAGTTGATCAGAATGGCGTCGCTGAAAAACTTTATACTGGTTAGGACAAAAAGAAAACACACACACACATTTAAAAGTTAAATGAAATATAAATTAAATGATAGATATATATTTAAATCGAATTAATATATTGAATATTTGTCACTTTTATCGATTTGCAGTCAACTACGATGTTGATGTGTTCTGTTTTACCCGATACGTTTGTTCCAAACATGTCAGAGCGCTGATAACACTAGCATGCTCTGCTGCACCGATAAAAGAGATAATCCTATATATTCTCTGTTGGATTTTTATCATATCATTGTAAATCTCAACTTTACCATTCGAACAAAATTTGCTCATATTGACATAAAAACAAAAAAAGACAAACAGATTATATTATTATTAAAATATGTTTTTTATTATTGGTTGCTTAGAACTTCCCGAAACGAGTTTTACAAGAAGTATATCCAATCCGGAAGCCGTTATGAGACGTCGTAGGCAACAAAAGCTTGAAAGAAAATTGCAACAATTCCGTAGCAAAGATGGTGGCCCAGATACGGGCGGTACTTTAAAGATCTACGGAGAAGCACTTTGCAAGGATGTACCTTATAAAACTTTATTATTGAGCGTTAGAGATTCCGCAGCACAGGTTGTAAGAGAAATGTTATCTAAATATGGTTTAGATAAAGTCGACCCTCAACAATATTGTCTCGTACAAGTAAGCTTTTTATTTATTATCGAAGATAAGACAATTTTTATATACTTTTTTTATTTTCGAAAATTTTTTATACTTTCTAAAAGCATATATTATTATCTCAGTAATACTTTAAATCGATCAATATTTTATCGCGAACCATTTATCTATCCGATTCACCAATATTATTTATTATTAAAGATCTAACATATCCGTCAATCAGCATGATTAATGAAGCTACAGTATTTGAATATTTTTATACGAACTTGGTATGAGGTTTTACCAAGAACAAAATGACACAATCATAATGTCTTCATCCTAGCAATATGACAAATGATATCTCACTTTAGAAACTTGATATTTTTAGTATGTTTCTGGTAAAATTAATTGAAAATCCAATTCGATAACTTTATAATTCAATAATATTGCGATATTTTCATTTAAAGTGGATCATGCTAATTATAATCCGTAATATAAACACGTTACGTGTTTTGTGTCGCGTGTAGAAGTTGACACAAATAATAAAAATCGAACTTGGGTTATTCTAGTAGGAAATTATTTTCATCATATTTATTATACATACTGTATGAAGTATATGCAAAAAGCTTTCAACGACGCTAATTGGATTATCTGATTTTCTGTTGTAATTTAGGTGAACAACGACAATACAAACGGTAGTACTCATCAAGAATATATACTGGACGACGACGAGTGCCCGTTGGCTATTCTCATGAATCACCCTTCCACACGTGGTAAGTTCATCAAATATATACACGACAATGTAGAAGTAAAAAGAAATATTACTATTTTCTATTCAGGATAGACCCATTTAACTTGTTATCACATTTTCAATCGCTTTTATTTATAATTAAGTAAAGAGAATGAGTGTATAGGTATAGAGCATAATGATATTATGAAAAAAGAAAAAAGTAATAGAAAAATGAGTACTCTAATCAGATTTTTCATTAAGTTCCACGAAAAAGAATATTTTCCGAGTACTCGCGTTCCAGTTATTAAGTAAACGATATTTTAAATTGAAAATATTTTTATTGTCTAATGCACTTTGCGTTGATCGGATCTCATATTAAACCGCGTAGCTTTTAATTACTTATGACATATGTATTTGTATCGGTCAAACATATATTATTATCTGTTTTAATTGAAAATTTATTAATCAATATATTATGTTTGTTATTCCAATTCGATACGTTTCAAAGTCGAAAGATTTGAACTATCAAAATTGGCGTGTTGTATATTATATCACGTAAACGTGCGTATCATATTTATAACATGTTTCAAAGTGTATTAGTTATCATGTTCTTAATTGGGAAGTAAGTAAAGGAGGAAGAATATGAAGAAAAAGAAGAGGAATTTTCATTCTTTCGCACGAATAACGAACGGGAAGTAACAGCAGCAGTTAGAAGTAGCAGGAACAGCACAGTAGTTGCTGCATTAAGATTCCCTTATCCTTTACTCAAGACGCCTGCGAAAATCTATTTCCAGCGATCCAGACGCTCGTAAAACGTTACTTCAAGACTTTTCTCTTGTCGTAGTCTTTAAAATCGTATTGAAGTTTTAAATTGGGGAGGAAAAAGTAGAAAGTATCAGAAAAATTGAAAGAAAGGAAGAAAAAGAGAAAAAGGTAATTCTCTTTCTCTCTCTCT
>NW_014569552.1:731546-880047 GCF_001313835.1 Polistes canadensis
AAAAGTCAGAGAGCGGGGATAGGTCGGGTCCCGTGTCGCTTGCTTGAGGGTGAATGCACAGTATGTACAACGTATACGTACATACATATACATATATGTGTACATATAGACATACACATAGAAGTATTACATCGCAAGTATTATTACCATGACTAACACTTTTATCTTTGTGGCTTGAAACGAAGTAACGCTCGCGCACTTGGTAAAGGACGAAGGGCTTGAAAAAGACAGAGAAGAGATAGAGAGAAAGAGAAAGAGAGAAAGAGAAAGAGAGAAACAGAAAACGAGTCCATGAGCAAGGAAGCATAACGAGGAAAGGAGTGAGGGACTGTGATCGAAAGAGGGAGGCGCCGGTAGGATTGGATGGCTCGTCTAAAGAAGAAGAAGAAGAAGAAGAAGAAGAAGAAGAAGAAACTTATACCTATATTGTGTTTGGATACAATACATATACATACATATGTATATATCTACCTATTTATGTGTATGTAATATGTATGATAATAATGTATATGAACGTATTCGTATAATGTGAACGAACTGTCTCTATCTATGGATATATATTATTTTAAATACGTATATGTATAATATTAATGAAATCTATATACCTATTGTATACATATTTAGATGAATTCGCATGTATGCATATTATCGTATTATTAATGTATGCATGTAAGTATTAATGTACTTATACATTTGTATTGTATACATGTAAGTATAATATTTTTTTAGATATGATGAGTAATATCTGTTCGTGCATGTATATATATATATATTTTTATATGAATACATATAAAGTACATATGAGTATATAAATTGATGCATAGATACTCTTATGTGTATTGTATATATGAATATTTTTATATATATATATACATATGTATGTATTTTCTACATGGACGCGTACAAGTGTATAAGTTAATGTTTATGCAGCATACTAGGTACCCTTATCTCTATTGTAGGATATGTATTAAATTAATATGTATATTCTATACAAATATGTATGAGTGTATTTGTGTGTGCATATAGGCAACCCTTATATATATTTTATATAATATATATATTTTTTTTTCTATATGGATAAATAATGTAAGTGTGTGTGTGTTTGAACGATACGGTGGAATAGTGGGAGGGAGGTTTATGGTGGGGAGATGGGGTTAGATCCGTGGCTCTGGCTCGGGTCGTGCCTCGCGTTAGTTGACTTTCGCTCCTCGAAACGCGTCGGCGCGTCGCGTTTCCTTTTGCACGACGACGCCAGTAGCGCAACCTTTCCTCCCTCGGCTGGTCGTCGTCGTCGTTGTTCGTTGTTCGTTGTCATTATCGTTTTCGTCGTCTTCGTCGTAGTCGTCGTCATCGTCATCGTCATCGTCGTCTTCGTTTTTGTCGTCGGTGTCTTAATTATTCTAATTGTTAATCGGTCCCTTCGAATTGAATCCTATCATTTTTGTTTATTTGTTTCTTCTTCTTTTTTCTTTTCTTTTTTTTTTGCGGGGGTTTTTTTTCATAGTAAAAACAAATCCTTTGCGCAGTTGGTGGATTTGGCAAAGGTCAAAGGTCGTGCGTACACCGTGTGGCCTCCTTGCACGATTTGCGTTCCCTTTTTGTATATATCCGTCTCTCTCTCTCTTTTCTCTTGCACATGCACACATCACATATTATACACCACGCATGCACACACACTAGCGTTTCTTCGTTGCGTCCTACGCTCTTTTACACACACGTTCGCGAGCGAGCGCGGTTAAGGCAAGGAGGAAGGAAGTGCGAGTGAGTTCACAAGAGAGTGGAAAAGAAAGAGAAAGATAGTTAGACGGATAGAGAGACATAAAGAAAGAGAAAGAGAGAGGGAGGGAGGGAGGGAGGTAGGAAAAGAAAAGAAAAAAGATAGGTAGATAGAGAGAGAGAGAGAGAGAGAGAAAGAGAAAGAAAAAACTTACTCCCTCACGCAATTTCCTACGAGCACATAAACGCCGGACTCGATTTCCTTGAGCGTCCATCGTCCTGATTTTCACTGGATGAGATCGAATTGTCGATAAAAAGGAAATAAATATTCTATGAGAGTATTCTAACTTTTTTTTTAGTTATTCCATCGTGTGATCTTTATTTCTCTATACTGAAATTATCAAAATATACAAAAAAATAAAATTAAAACAAAGTAAAAGAATAAGAACAATAAGAAGAGATCAAGAGACGTGCTAGAAGAAGAATAAATATCTCGATGATAATAAATATAAGAAAATTATCTTCATTATCGATATCACGTTGATAAGTTAATGAATTACATAAGCACGTTGACCTACCCAGGAAAAAAAATCATAGATCATCTATATATATCTATCTATCTATCTACACACCTAAGTACCTATGTATATATATTTAATTATGTATATATAGGTCATCATCAATAGAGAAAATTTCCAAGGAAGGTCGTCGAAAACGATCGTTCGTTCGTTTGTTCGTTGGTTCGTTGGTTGCTGCTGGTTATACATACGCACGTCTGCCGATGTAGTTAAGGCAAACGTTTATCGATCGGTCGTCTTAGATGCCAACAACAACGACTAACACGATGAAATAAAAGGTCTTGTCTGTGTGTACTCTGGAATCCTTTAAGACAGAATAGTCAACATTTTCTCAATAGTCCTTATCTTATTAACCCCCTTTTTGGCGCAACATAATGATAAGAGAAGGGAAGACAAAGAAGTGGTGGATAGATCAACGGATTGTGATTGTCAGAAAGAAGAAGGATCACCGATTGAACGATCAAGATCATCATCATCATCATCATCATCATCATCATCATTATCATCATCGTACTCGTCGTTGTTTCGTGATGATGAGTCCTCGAGCATGCTTGAGCAGCTTTTAGCCACATATATCTGTCCGTTTCTATCTCTGTCTTACACACATACACACACATATACATTCTCTCTCTCTCTTTCTATTTCTATCTATCTTTCTCTCTCTCTCTCTCTCTTACTCACTCTCTGTCAGACTGGTAATATACACTCGTCGTCAACGTCCGGCGTTTAGTATGAATCGAGGAGAGAGGAAATGACGACTACGGTACCTCGAGAGAAGAGAAGAAGGGACCAAATATTCATGGAGATTGCTACCAAGTTACAACGGAGCTGATTTTGTTATTTTTTTCTTCCGTTTTGTTGAATGGATTTTTGTTTGTTTAATTATCAACGAAGGGACCACGTACTTTATTCTAATTCAAATAGAATTTAAATTTATATTTTGAAAAACAAATAATATTACCGATCTCTACGTTGTATCCAATCGAGGAATCAACATGATGGATTGGGGAATAAGACGTAAGTTTGTTATTTGGATTGCGAACAGAGATCGAATAAAAATCCTCTTCAACCTTGAAGATTTTATTTTTAAGACTTGCTATCATATTCTTCTCGGGCTGAAGGGGAGTTATTTCTTGTTTCAATATCTTATTTCTTTTTTTTTTTTTTTTGTAATGCTTTCCTTTTCTTTCATTTTATTTCATGCAATTTGCGCGAATGGGGCTCTTGGGTTCGGGCATCCCATCCCTCCATCTTTATTTTCGCGTCATTGCCCTTACTTTCCCTCGCTCGTCTTCCTCTTTAATTAATTCGGATAACCGATGTCTCATTGTATACTACTTCTTTCTCTCTCTCTCTCTCTCTCTTTCTTCCTCAATTTTATTCTCATTTTATTTCTTTTTGTTTCTTCTTTTCCACCGTTTAAAACAATAGACAATTGTGTTGAAGTTTGCGCAGCGTACGATATGAGATCTTTTGGGACGTTCCTTCGTGATCATCCTCGGCATGTTTATATAATATTCATACATATGTAATAAAGAAGTAGAAGAAGAATAGAAAAAGAAAAAAATAAGTATTACAATGACTATGCTAAATGTCTGTCTTTTACCGTTTTATTTCGATCCATGAAGACTCTGATAGCCAGTTCTCAACTTTTCTTCTTCTTCTTATTATTATTATTATTATTTTTCTTTTTCTTCTTTTTTTTTTCTCTCTTTACTTTTTATTTTTACCGGCCCAGTCTAAAGCTCGTATGCATGAGAGAAGGATTCCGAGATAAAAGACTAAATATATGTGAACGATTTCCCCTCTTTAGTAGAACGAGATGAGATATATACGCCTTTTCTCCGGTCAAGTATAGCAACTGAAGAACGATGTTCATTGAACAGGGGAACGAACGCTTTTTCTCCATGTATTTACGTTAACATTTTATATCCGTTTACTTTGATATCATATATATTTTATGTGTGTGTAGTTACTGAAATTATTTTCTTTTATCTTCTTGTATATGGTGTTTTCATTAAATTAATTCCTATTTGATAATTAATGTTTTGTATATTGTTAAACAATTTAGTATAATTTTTATTACGGTTATGATATTTATTATTAATAGTATATTATTATAATTGAATTAAGTAAATATAATATATTATAAAATATTGTTTATAGTAGTAAAACATACGATAATATTTAGTAATGTAATTTAAATTATACTAATTTATAATACAAGTTATATTGATATAAAATACTAGTAATTTATATCAGTGCAAAATATTTTAAACTTAACGTACAAAATTTGTATCACTATTACGAAAACCTGAATTTGGGTTTTATAACATATCAATAGAAACATAAATATGTAAATTATTTTCATTTATGTTTTTGTTTTCTCAACTTTAGGATCAATCATGTTTCATGTGAGGAGGAGACCGGCAGATTATGTGCCTCGTAAACGTAAAAAGAAACCTTCTGGAAAATGGAACGAGTTAGATCACAGGTATTGTTTAATAAACATTGATATTTATTATAATTGTTAACAAATTTGTTCATGTATTTGTTCATTCTAATTCTTAGATACGAAGACGAGAGATTACCATTTCTATTAGAATTGAATCCAGACGGTACTGATATTCCTAACGGAGCGGGTGTCAGATATCGTTTGCAACCGAACGTGACGGAAGTTGGATCCGAACGACCCTTCGGTCCACAAGGCGTGCAATCACAAACTTTGACTCTCAGTGGGCCTACCGTTATGCCAAGGCATTGCGTTATAGCGTTTACGGAAAATATCGTCACACTGACGCCATGCTCAAGGGACGCTCATACTTTTGTGAACAATCAACGAATACATCAGACTACCATACTTCAAGTACGTTCCCTGTTGAATCTCGATTAAATCATTAGTGGGGAAAGCTAAGTCATCGTCGTTGCTGGAATGTTAATTGAATATGAAATAGAAATTTTTTTCAACTCTTTTTTTTTAATATAATCTTATTAACTGAGATAGTCATATAGAATGTATCTACACAAAAAATCTAACCATGAATAGTAGAGTCTGTTAGAACTTATCAAAACAGTTTCTTTTGAATTAATCGAATAGAACTTTTGAGAAAGAAAAAAGAACTATATAATATTGAGTATCAAGAACTGGTAAAACTACTGTTTGTTTCTCTCAAGGGGAATTATAAAAAATAAATCAATAGTTTATAAGAATATAAGTTTACCTGTATGAAGAACTTTAGATTGGGGGTAAAAGAGAATATAAGTTTTCTTTCTTTTCTGAACAATTTTAAAAAAAGATTGTCCAACTTCTTCGTACAAGGAAAAATGTTTTTATATATGTTTGATATTTATATGTCTCTTTCCCCGTGTTTAGAACGGAGCTATCATCAAGTTCGGAAGAATGCATACCTTCAGATTCATCGACCCCGCACCCGACGACCGTATCAGGCAACGTCATGACTCCAATAGACAGATCGAGTATGCATACGACCGGTGAGTTGAGCGATAGATTTACGAGCCCTCTTCTTGCATACACTTATACTAATATACCGATAGATTAGATCAGTACTTCTCAAAGTACGCGTATGATTTATTGACTCATAAGTTCTTATCTAATATAATTTTCATTTTTAATATTTAAATAAAGCAAAAAAACGCTTGATAAATGTAACTGAGATCAAATCTTAAAAATCTCTTGATCATTTATCTAAATAATCTTAAATAAAATGAATATCTATCTTTGAGAACCACTGAATTAGCTATAGATACTTAGAGTATAGCTCGAGTTTCTCCTACTACGAGCATCGTTTGCTTTAGATTGTTTTCTTAGTTATAGATCGCTTCGTCCACGCATACCATGTACATAAATTTCGTTTTTAGTTATATTTTTTTTCTATCTTTCTCTCTCTCTCTCTCTCTCTCTCTCTCTCTCTCTCTCTCTCTTTCTCTCTCTTTCTCTTTCTCTTTCTCGCGCGCGCGCTTAGTCCATTTTTTTAGTTTTGCTTTGTCTTTTGTCTTTCGCACGCGCCGTGGCTGCTTGTCTATCGTAGACGATCGCCAGATGCTACCAGCCAAGAAGCAAATTCGGACAAGTACAGATCAGGTTCTGGATCCCCAAACGGTGGACACCCACAGAGTCCTGGTCAAACTTCGAATCCTCCGAGTCCCACTAAATCTTCGGCAGCTAGCACATCGCGTAGTCCCACGCACGGTACTCACGCACAAGAGGTGACTCACAATTATGAAACGACCTTCGACCTGGACGGCAATGTGGAAACTGCGAGTTTGACGAGTAGTAGAGATGGCAACAGGTAACCTGGATGGCGAACGTTTAAATTGATTCATCCGTTAAGAGCTGTTATTATTAGCTGCTAGCTTTTTGATTCTCTATTTTAAATCAAAACTTTAAACAACAGCAACAAAAAAAGAACGTAATTAATTGTTATACATCAAAATCTAATCGTTTTGCTTGCCATTATTTAAAAATTTTTAGCTGATTATACACGAACATGTTCATTTCTTTTTTATTTTTTTTTCCTTTTTTTCTTTTTATGTACATATTTATATACATATATATAAATATGTTAATGATCGGTTATATGAACGAAATAACATTTGATGAATCAACAGGCATCCCCAATACGATAATCAACCACGAGGAACGGACCCTATTCTACCAGCAGTATTGGAATTTTTAGAAGATACGGAAGAAGCGTTTCTACGTGCTGTCATCACCGACGTAGATCCTTCAGCGCCGCAATTCAAACTAGCACCGACTTATACTCTATATCTGTCTGCTAGATATCGTGCTAGCACTCATTACAGACCGGAATTACAACCTATCGAAAGAGCACACCGTTTGACTGTGATGCTTACGAATATTGCCTTGATGATACAAGGAGTTATTCAGGTAAAATGTTTTTAATAAAACTTTAAACTATTTTCTATAACAAGAATAATTCAATCTGAAGCACAAAAGAAACATTTTGATGGATTCATTAAAATTTAAGAATTCTTTGGAATAACTGAATAATTTGTATTTATTTCTAATATATAGGAACGATATATGGATGCGTCTTCCTTGGCATTCTGGCTCGCAAATGGTTCCGAATTATTGCACATGCTGAAAAGTGATCGTCACGTAGGAGCATTTTCAACGAGAGCTCAAGATATCCTAGCTGATGCCGTTCACGCTGCATTCGCATCCCTCGTACATTGCGTTTCCCTAGAGTTGACACCAGCAATGTCGCAATTCATGGCAGACGCTGATGAACCTGCTAAAGAAGCTGGTGTGCTACAAATATTTTCCAATACGATGGCTCTGTTAAGACGTTGTCGAGTTAATGCAGCATTGACCATCCAACTGTTCAGTCATCTTTTTCACGCGATCAACGCAATCGCTTTCAACGCTCTAGTTTCTAACGGAAATCTCTGCGTCCGGTGGTTTGGTCGAAGATTAAAAGCAAGGCTCAATGCTTTAGAAACGTGGGCTGAGAGACAGGGTCTTGAATTAGCCAGTCAATGTCATTTAGCTACGATCATGCAAGCTACGCATCTTCTCCAAGCACCAAAATATAACGCCGAAGAATTGGCTACGTTGAGCTCGACTTGTTTTAAATTAAACTCGTTACAAGTAAGAGCGTTGTTACAAAAGTATCAGCCAGCTGCCGATGAACCAAGACTTCCTGCCGAACTCATTGAAAACGTTGTCAGAGTAAGTATTTTCATTTAATATTTACTTCCTCAATTAACGTTATGAAGTGGTTACATAAACATGTTTTATTTGTTATAAAGGTAGCCGAAAGTGTCGCTGATACACTTGCTCGTGCCGACGGACGTGAAATACGTTTGGAAGAAGAATCCACCTTGGCGTTAGCTTTGCTATTGCCAGAGGATGGTTATAGTTGCGAGGTAATAAGAGGTGTACCACCAGGATTGGTTGAATTTCTATCACCCTTACAACAAGAAGGTTTGTGTCGAATGGCACCTCAACCTACTAGTAGTGGTTACTGGACTATCTATATGATAGATCATCATACGAACGTGTGTATCTTAATTCATTTATTATCATCTTGCTGTTCACGTTTTATCACACGATTGTGTATAAAGGACAACTTTTATATTCGTAGTTACGTAGTCCAAGTGCGATGAGTAATAGATCAGGTGGCTACACTGGACATGTCGGACAGAACCAAGGTCAACCAGAGATACATATTATAAAATTGCATAAGTCGACCAATGGCATGGGTTTGAGTATCGTTGCTGCTAAGGTATGATAAGTTTATAGGAATATAGTAAGGTTTATTAATTGTCTAGTGAGTTTTACTTATCAAAATTTATTACGCAGGGTGCTGGTCAAGACAGATTAGGGATTTATATTAAAAGTGTCGTTGCCGGAGGAGCAGCAGATGCGGTAAATATTTTATTTCTCAACCTGCTTTTTTATTTTTTAAAAAGTCACATAAAATTTCTAATTTTTTATATCATATTTTTAGGATGGAAGGCTAGCTGCTGGCGATCAATTACTTAAAGTAGACGGTCAAAGTTTAGTTGGAATAACACAAGAAAAGTGAGTGAGAAATCATATTAAGAGTTAATATGAAATTTAATGATTATTCTAACAATCATTTGTTTCTTTAATTTTACTTTATCTTCACTGTATTATAAATCAGAGCTGCGGAGTATCTTGTTCGAACGGGCCCAACAGTGACTTTGGAAGTTGCTAAACAAGGCGCGATATATCATGGACTTGCTACTTTATTATCTCAACCATCTCCCATAATGACGAGGGGTATGTATGTTAAAATATTTTAATATTCTACTGATTAATTTGAAGGGAACGGTGCGTCCAAACAACTACGTCAAGTATGATCTATAATTTAATATAAAAATAAATGATTAAAATCTTCTTTTATAAATATCAAATATTCACACTACTACATTGTAAAAAAAATCAACAATCGCTTCGCTTATGTTCTAAACAGCTTTACTAACGCTTAACTAACCTATTGTTTGGAGCAGCACATAAGGCCAGGCCAAAGTCAGAACACATAAAACCCCCCGCTAGACCTCCGGAAGTGTCCGTGCCAGCATCTACGTCACACTCGATGGGCAATCTCTTGTCCGTACCATTGCAGGGTGCTCCTACTCCTCCTCAAGAACACTACGTTGGCTGGGACGTAGAACAATCCACATTACCAGGTGCGACAGCTTCACAACTTCCCAAAACTAACTTGTACCTTAACGAATACGAGCGTCGCTCTCTCAGTCCTTCGCCCTCTTATCCATTAACGCAGAATCCGCATCAATGGCGTAATAATTTCGTGAAGACGCGATCAGCATCTGTTTATCCGGTCAGAGAAATCTGCAACAGGTTTAACGAAGAACGAATGCCAATACCGGGAAATTGGCAAACTTTATCAACTATTCCTATTATCCAAGAACCCGAAGGAATACGATTATCGATACCTTGTCATTTTCAAAGACAATGTCCTCATGAAATCGAAAATAGTTTTAATTTTCCTGATACCATTGTACCAACAACATGCGAACATCAAAATAAGAGCATGTCCGGGTTAACTTTTAAACAAATTGATGATACTAATGAGGATCATACGATTGAAAATCATTGGACTTGTCCTTTTCATGGCGATAGTTTTGTGAAAAGAGTCGATACAACTCCGAACGTGTGTTTATCCTCGATTCCTTTCGGCGAAGAATGCTTCGATTCTATTCCTTACATCGATCAGACTGATGATAATTATCCAGATGATGAATCTGAAGAAAATGAAGAATATAAGGGTGAAGAGAAGGAGCATGCTATGTTGTACAATGATACTCCGCAAGATAAAACAAGTAATCCAAAGTCGCGTAACGATTTATTTTATTCCTCTACCGGATTTAAGGATCCTCATGCTCATGAGTTAGGAGCTCGAGTAGAAATATCAGGCATCATATCGAAACATCAATGTTACACGGTTTGTCAATGTTCCTTAAACTCAAGAAAAAGTACTGAAAGTCAAACTAGCAACGTCGATGATTCACCGAAACTTAGTGTATCGTCCAAGAAATTATCTTCTAACGAGCTCGAAAGTAACAGCGATAATGACGATGAAAATTATTCTAATGTTTTTACGGATACCACGGACCAAAACGATGAACAAGAATTGAGTACTTCGGAATTAATTTCGAAAGACGAAGAGATAATAACACCTGAATTAATTCTTGATTTAAGTGGAATGAACGATGACGCAGTTTCCAGTGACACGTCGAGTACAGGAAAATTTTGGAAATCGCCTGACGAAGTACGTTTAGGTTGTGGAAGAGTAGCAACCTTGGCTAAACATTTTTCAGCTTTAGGGGATGGTGGATTAATTAAAATGAAGTCTATGAAGTTGACACATTCCAGACAATTTGCTTCGGAACCCGACATTACATCACCAAGAAGTTCAACAACCGAAGTACGTGGATCAGCTAATGGTAAAATGTTCAAATCGGAATCTGATTTATGTTACGAGGACAAGAGTACTCAAGTGTCACCTGAAAGACAATACAATGTTTATATCCATGACACCAACGTGACAATTAGAGACAAACAAATGAAATTGTCATTAGAAGAGCAACGACATATTATCGAACAAATCGAAGAATTTTCTAATCTCGATAACACTGATGCACCTTTGTGTTTACCTCAAGAAAATCAAATAGACGATTCCGTAGAAAATTCCGAGATATCTAGTAAATCGTTGAATAAATCTGTAATCAATGGTACCGAATCAGAATTGGAACAATCAAAAAAATCACAAAACTTGTCAACGTCCTCGTTGAACATAGAATCTTTAAATAATTCTTCCTCGCAGCAACAAGAAACGAAACGTAAAAAACGTGGAACCTGCAAGTTAGCACGGTGCTGTTCTCTAAAAGAATTATCGTCATCGGATCAATTGAAAAACGATAAAATTAATATGACCCCAGCACTTAGAAAATATTTCGTTTTTCCAGTACGTTCTAATAAAGTGGTATCGGCGCCAGATATCTCGAAGAAATCTACCGCTATGCTCTATCTACGTTTAATAAAACATCATCACAATAATGAGGGTAATTTTACGGTTCACGGTACTCTATCAATTGGAAAGAAGGAAGAAGAACAAGAAGAAGTAGAAGAAGAAAAAGAAAAAAAATATAAGGGGTCTTTAGGAAGCACGAATGGTCTCGATTCAAATTCTTCTCTTTCACGGTCATCAAAGTTATCATTCAGTTGGGAAAATTTGCAAAGTGAGAAAAGTAGGATTAATCGTAAAAAACGTCAAGCCCCTTTGCTTAATGGACGGTGTTTGTCGAAGA
Source organism: Polistes canadensis (assembly GCF_001313835.1). Taxonomy (NCBI): domain Eukaryota; kingdom Metazoa; phylum Arthropoda; class Insecta; order Hymenoptera; family Vespidae; genus Polistes; species Polistes canadensis. Next base: position 743,183 of record NW_014569552.1, read on the forward strand.
GTTATCAAGAGATTCATAAAAAAAATACTACCTTTCAAAAAGATTATGACAGTCAAACGTCGAAAAAACTTACATGTCGTAGTTGTTCAACGAGCACGTCTTCACAACAAAAAGAATCAAAAGATGATATTCGTATTGTCGACAATACAACGACCATAGACATCGAAGGAAATGTATATTTTGGTAGAATGTGTAAAAACAAAGCAAAATCATCGTCAATAACTCGTTCGATCGATCGGAATTCATTAAATATCGTTAAAAAATCAAAAAGTGATCCGGACATCTCACAATCTAAATCAACGTCCAGATCCAGAAAGGAGAAACGAGATATTCATGTATTTCCATCGATGGAAATCGGTTCCGCTTCGCGTAAGCAGGCACAAATTACATCGTTCATAAGATTTATGTTGTCTTTCGTTCGATACAGTTACTGCACTTATTTTTTTTTCTCCCCATTTGGTTTCACGTTACAGAAACTACAAATTGCTTTTTATGATTAAGTCCTTTTTTTTTTATTCCAATTCCCAATTGAAAAAGATGCACTAAATTTCAATAATTTATCCTAGTTCCTATAATTTATATTTTATTTACATATTTTTCTTAAGATGTTTTATTATTATAGGTTCTATTATTATTATTATTATTATTATAATTATTATCATTATTATTTATGATGATTTAATATTTTTCGTCGTTTGACAAAAATAAAATACGTTCGCTTTTCATAATGCATCTGCATTTTGTTATGCATCGTACGTGTTTTCTTAAAACATTTGCACGAAAATGCAAGAAATTAGAATCTTTCGTTCTCACTGTTTAGGATTAGTCCTATAATTACCATTGTTTAAGTCTGTTGCGGCTATGAAACGTGCTCTTCTAGATCAGATCGTTTACACAAAGTACTTTTATCTAAAACCAGTTGCCATTTACTAACGATTCATTCTCATGTATATACATGTATATATGAACAGTACAATCAAATGTTCTGATATGTCTTGTTGCTTGCATGTTATACTGATTTCATTTTATAAATAGTAACATTTATAATATGATTTAGTATGATATGTATAACAGCAAAGATAAAAATAATAATATCATGAAAAAAAAAATAATGTATATAACAATCATTGTAACTATAATTTTTGATGTGGGAAAACGAAATCAGGAACAAAAAAAATATTTTATTCGCATGTTTACCTAGATGCATGTAATTTTATGTTAAATCATATGCCACGTGCAAAAATGTGCAGTGCTGTTGTGTTAATTTTTAATAATGTTTTGTTTGTGCATCTTGTGCTATCTCGCAGGGCCTCGCCGCATGAGCGAACGTGATCTTTCATCTAGACTTGGACGTGAAACGATTCCCCAACAAATTCATAGCAGCAAATCCGTCCCAGCCTTGCACAGTAAGTAATCCCTGACGTGGTTCTTCAAAAAGATTTTCCAAATTTCTTATTTACAAATTATTCAAAATAATATTTGTATAAATACAAAAGATGATACATTTGAAAAACCCAAATTTATTCGAAAATGATGATATTGGAACGATCATGTCGATTATCTTTACTGGCTTGCAAATCTTTGCTTTCCCGGTCTAGCGATCACTGCTTTTGTTTTTTTTTTGTGAGATAGAACCAACTCAGGAAAGTGTGAGTTAATCATTTGCATAATCACCCTGATTGTGAGTCATACACTCAGCTTTTCTCTCTACACTATTTCATACTGCTTATCACATTTACATATTCAAGCACCAGATCACATATTATAGACAAATTTTATCAATAAATTAATGAAAACGAATGAGGAAGGATTTGATCGATTATAATCAAATTTTAATACACTTTTAATGCTTATGAGTACGTTTTGATGTCAACATTAATTCGAAAGATTGTGATGTAGATATGGGTGCTGAAGGAAAACAACAACATGAAATCTTCAATCCAGGGTATAGTAGAGCATCTTCGAGTAACAGCGTTACACCACCAGTTCAACCATCTCCAATGCCTGCTATGAACGGAGCTTCTTGCCTACGCTCTAGGTAAAATGATTATGCTAATTTTCTTTAATACATTTATTTCGGATAAAAAAGTAAATATTCATTATCTTTAGATCGAGCCATAATTTGCACGATCCAACGAGAATTGGGGCATTACCTCCGAGTGGTTTGGTTAGCAGACAACAATCCTCGCCAAACTTAAACCCAAATCAACCTCATGGATCTTTCCAAAATAATTTACAGAATAACGAAGCCGAAAGATTCTATCAAAACTTGAGCGTTTATAGAAATCAAGATTCAACGGGAAAACAACAGCAGCCAAGTTTATCTCAGCAACATATGGAAGAGAGGTAAACTTCAATAATCTTTCTCGTTTGATTTTCCTACACTTCTGGGTTGATTAATCTATTGAAGACGAGTGCTTTGATATCGTCCAAATTCGATGCTTCATCTCAGTTTATTTTAGGAATACGTTACATACACAACGAAGCTCGAGAGGATCACAAAACTCTCTGAATCGGCCACCGGCGCAAGAATTGAACCAAGGAAGAGATAGACCAATATCTGCTCATATTCCTCAAACTCAACAACAAGGTTATTCTGGTAACCAGATGCAACATCAAAATGCGGTTCCGCCTAGGTCGCAATCATCGCGAGATATAATACGTCAGGAAGCCAAACTTCAAGAAATGCAAGAAGAAGTTAGGAGACGCGAGTTACGCGGTGGTGTACCAATGATCAATCAGTATAGACCAAATACATATAACATGAGACCGGCAAATGCTAATCAAACAGCTGGTATTGTACCTGCTCGTGCTCTTGTTTCGAGACCTTTGGGTTCTACACCTAATTTAGCAACATCGTCAGCAACACGACAACAAATGGGACCAGCGTATGGTCATCCTGATGTTGCATATGCACAGTATGGTCAGTGCAACAAACACCCAACTGCTCAGTATGGGTTGGCATCCAAAGGGAAAGCAGAACAACCACCTCGTCACGTACCAACGATTGAATCCGGAAAGGAATCTCTCGCAGTTCAAGATTCTACTAGATCGCATTATGATCATAATCGCCAATACATGACTTCTCAAAACGGGTCACACTATACTCATGGACCACCTGATCTTAGAAACGATCAGTATTCAAATGAAAATACTACTATGGTTCAAGATAACGTCGAAGGAAATTCTTTTAATGCTACCGAGGTCCCACCAGCAAGACCTGCTCTTCCTGAAGATGGGTATAGGGAAAGCCCACCACCTCCGCCACCTAATACATTAACTCATCCCTTGTATAATAATCAAGCAGATTCGAGGTTACTATTTAATTTTATTTATTTACCTGATATAAAATAAGACATCTATAAATCGTGTATATAATAATATTCGATATATAGATATACCGCAAGTATGCAAGATCCGCCTAGAGGTGGCTATTATCCAGCAAGTGGAACAGGAACAATGCAACAACCTCGTCAATATCAATATAGTGCTAGTAATCCTTGGCAACGTGAAGAACGCGAAAAGGTATATAAAATTCTTTTATATAAAAATATTCTCATATCATTGCACGATCTTATTTCATTCAAATATTATAGGAACAAGCTCGAAGAAGAGAAGCCGCCAGACAATGGCGTGATCAGCAAATTGCCGAATTAAGCGCTTTGCCTCATCGAACACCTCAACAAGACGAACAATTACGTGCTCTTCAATTGGAACGAGATTTCCAAAAAAGAGCAGAAGAAGCCGCCAATCAACAAGATGACGACGACGAATGTAATGACATTGATACTGAGAGTATACCACAGGCTCAAGGTTTATTGAGTGTAGCTAATTCTCAAGAAAGAACGAACACAGCAAGTCAACAACATACATTGTCGAGAGCAAACGTAAATAATCAATCGATAAGAGGTACCCCACCTACATCCCAAACTGTTAGCACTCCACTGTCTCCAAATGCTGCTGGAAATTCGTGCCTAGTACAAAATGATACTTCTGGTTTAATATATATGCAACAACAACAACAACAACAGCAGCAGCAACAACAGCAACAACAACAACAACCACCACAACAACAACCACAACCACAACAACAGCCACAGCAACAGCAACATACCAATCAATCTCAAAATAATACAGGACAGTTACCCAGCTCGTCGAATTATAGTTCCTCTTTGTCTCATATTGGAAATATTCAAAAGACATATACAGCTGCAATGTCTCCAAATAATGAAGAAAGGGAATCACAGCAACGTCGTATTGAAGAAATTAGAAGAAAAGAATTTGATGAAAATCAAAGACAAAGAGAAGAAGAAAGTAGGCATCAACAGCAGCAGCAACAACAGCAACAGCAGCAACATATACAACAGTTATACAAACAACAGCAACAACATATGCAACATTATAGGAATCAACAAGCATTGCATCCAAATATGCTAAGATTAGACAATTTAGTTATCAATGGATCCAATACATCCCCATGTAAGTAAATTGCCACGTACACATGTTTTAATTTTATCTGATTTGACTAAACAAAAAATTGTATCATTTTTATATAGCTTTACAAAATGGAAATACCGATGCACCTCCACCCCCAGAACGCGGATCTAGTTATGCAGTGATGTCTCAACAGAGCGCACTTAGGTCAAACAGTTCGACCTCGTCGAATATTGCCTTAACACCTCTAACATCCTCCACGATCAAGAGGGTGTCCTTTCACGATCCAAACGCAAACACCGAAACAACGCAACGCAATGTTATGTCGGGAAATTTAAATACTTCATCTTCGATGGGCATGGTCACTATTAGAGAAGACCCTAATGTAAGATCTCTTATTTACTAAATAAATCAAAGATAAAGCTATACATATATTTATAATTAGATATATGAGTTTAATGGTATTGAAATCAGATCAATACGAAGAGAAATATCGTAGATCGATTTTTACAAAAGATTAAAATTATAGAGCGTATAGGTGTGAACAAATGTGTAACTTTGCACTAAAATATGCTTATGCACCAAACGGAAAAGAGAAAAAAAGAGCACATATTTGAAATAATGTCACACGTAAAAACACATGAATTAATTAATTTGCCAATTAGCTTCAGCAATATACACACACAAATATTGTAACTTATAATCTAGCTCCTGCTTAACATCTGAAAATTATTTTACACGATATATAACAAAAAATATTTTATTAAATATTTTCTCGTAATGCAACTCATTGGCAGATATCAACGTAAGGTATACATACATATATATATAACACTATTATGCTGTGATTTACCATAACAATGATATTATATATAAATCGTTTACAGTTTTGCATGGAACACTCTTTTCAAATTATATACTAGTTATATATTCGCTCAATCATTATTAGTAAGTTAACGCTTTTAATATATTTCGACTCATTATAAACACATACTTATATATTATCGATGTTATACATCTCATTCGCTGCTATCAACATGTATGTGCATAAATTTTCAATGTTCGTAATCTGGCTTGTTGATGATTCGAAATTGTGCATTTGCAGAGTAATGTTTGTATAGGTATTGTTAAAAGTTTCATGATGCAACGTGAGAAATATTAGATTGCATTTAAAGTAACTATCATTTTGTTTCTATTTTGTTCTCAGAATTTTATCAACGATGCTGAAAATTTATTAGCGTCTCCGAAATCTCCGGAAGGTCCTGGCGTCCCGTTTGTTAACGCCACACCCGGTGTGATCGGTGCACAGGAAGTATATAAGTTAGTTTTAATTCATTCTATTTGTTATATCAATTTTGCAAAAAAATAGTATTAATTTTAAATATCATTGAATTTATTTTTTTTTTTTTTAGAGATCCACGAACAAAACGCCTCGCTGAGAAACAAAAGCAACAAAATTTGCAGATGGGCGCGGTACCTGAGAAGCTCAGTTTCAAAGAGAAAATGAAGATGTTTGCTATGGAAACGGGAGAAGATGGTACACCGCGAGACAAGGTGAAAATATCTCGAGCTCAACGTGAAATAGATAATATCGGTGGTCCTCTTAGTCCTAATAACAATAATACGAAAGGCTAAGTGTAAACGCAATCGTCCTTTTCTTACATACAACTAATTACGGAAGTGTATACTACATAATTTGTAGTGATGATCACAAGCTTACCGGAGCTTGATCATACATCATCAACAACTATAGAAGATTTACTCTATATCTCTTTATAAAATATATACTTATTTAAAAAGTAACACATGAGGGAACATAAAAAAAAAATAATGAAACTACAACTTTATCTTGACATTTTTAGGGATGCCTTAATTTTAAAACAAAAATATTATATTATGACATCGTTATCGTTTGTCATCTAATAGACATATATATAAAATTTTAAATATTCAATGATTTAAGATTCTAGAAGAAATCAAATGATAGAGATTACGCAGGGTGGTCTAAAAGTATCTATGTGATATTTAAAAATCAATTACTCTTTTTTGGAATTTTTTAAGATTTAATTATATGTTTAAAAAAAGATTTGACAAAGAGTAATTTATTTTTCTAATCGCATAATAAATTTTTGGCTCACTCTGTATAAAAATATATATATATGATGATGATGTCTATGAATTATATCTATCGGGGGATCAAGTTTAGAATGAAAATGAAATAATATTATCAATGTTGATCGTCGAGTAATATAATAGAAATTGGTAGCCATATTTAAAAGTCTTTGAAACTATTTGTCGATGATATATACTAACGTTCGTTATGCCGTTTCTTCGGTGGACCAACTTAATTCTAATATTTTATGAGAATATAGTTATTTAATTAAGGATTTAGCTTTTGGAAATATACAGAAAAAGACAAACTCATTTATATAAGAGTAATTCTTGATTGGTAACATTGAAATAAACCGATCAGAATGTACTTCACACGATTGTACATAGGCTGAACATAGCCGTCCGCATTGCTTCTATTGTTTGATATTTATATTTATATACACCTGTGTGTATGAGTATGTGGGTGCATGTATAAGCGTGTGTTAGCGTGTATGAATGTGTGTGCGCGATAAAAAGGGCGAATATTAACTTCATCATATATTTCTTCTTTCTCTTCTTCTTCTTCATTAAACTGCAGCATAGCAATTTTAATGTGTGAGTACTGTACAAAATACACAAAGAAAAGCGCGCGTACATAGCTTTAATAAAGCAAATTATATAGATAATCGTAATACTCTATATGAGAACCGAATATGCTTGTACACAATGTGTAAATATATACTTAAGAGTTTATGGATTGCATAAAAAACAGACACAACGAGATAAATATTATACAATTTTTCACATACGTTTGATAGGTCCTCCATTTTAACTCTAGGTAAATGGCCAGAAAAAAACACATCGATGGTGTTGTTAATTAATTATTATATAAACCAGTTATGGAAAAGTTTAAATATTAGAGTAATATTAATGTAGAGAAACAAATAAAAAATCGAAAACCACATATCTGTATATACACATTGGTGTACAGGCATGAAAAGTTCTTAGAACATTTGGAGGAGATCGCGTAGCCTAGTATTGTAGAGGATTTAACAAAGATTATTTAATACGATAATCTTGATAATATGTGAGAAAAGAAGAGTATACACAGTTGTTTACTAAAATTGTCTGTGAACATTCACGAAATCAATTGATTTCAAAAAATAATTTATTGTATTCCGTTTTATTTTACACAATAATTATTTTTTTTATTAATTTTGTTTATATATAGATACTTATATACAATAATTGTGTATTTCATTTCAAGTACAAATTTATTTTTTGAACGAGAATATTAAAAATGACATTATGTTAGATTATTTTAAAAAACATATTAAATAATTTACATTTCATTTGGAATGTTCACAGACTTGAGAAATTCGACCACAGTACCGAGATATATTAAGGATCGTCGAAGAGTCACTTTGTAATAAGAGTTTCCTGCAGACTTTAGTTTGATAAATCTTACAAAACACAAAACACACATAGCAATATTAGTAGTTAAATGAGAAAAACGCGTATTAATGACTGTTAATCTGGCTACTATGAAACGACCGGTTGAGTCGATTATTATATACAATTGCTCCTATAATATTATTCCTTGTATCGGAAAAAAAAAACGAAAAATAATCTTTCTTAAATTGTGGATCATGTATTACGTACGACATATTTGTGTGTACGTATATGCTGTGTATTATTCTTGTACTTTTTAAATCTTTAAAAAGAGAGTTTACGAAATACTCTCATGTTCTGATATATATATTTAAACATCTTATATATTATTAATAATAAAATATTGTATGTGTGTGTCCAAATGTTCCTACGAAATATAGATTTCGGGACAGAACGGAAGGAGGTACTTCATTAAGTACGTAAATGTATATTAAAAAAAAAAATATGACTCTCTCTATAAAAATATTCTTTGGACAAGACTTTAAAAATAAAAGAAAAAAAAATTATACATTCAACGAAATAGTTCAGCCGATCTAATAATAATAATCGATTAACAACGATCATGTTAGCATTTTTAAAATATTATTGTTGTATACATTTAGTGCAGTTTCAATTTTGCAGCTTTCACCGAGATACGACTCTTCCGGCGTTTATTTAAGTTGGCGAAAAGTATTTTTTTATGTTTATTATTATTATGATTTTTATTATTATTAATATTATTATTATTATTATTATTATTTGTATTTTTATTATTATTAATTACTTTTTAGCACATTTTAGATTTTTAGAATTTGACCGTGATATGTCGTGCAGCTCATTAGAAATGAAAAGAAAAAAAGATAATATTGTTGAGAAGACAGTCGAACCTATGTAATTCTATGCGTTTAAGATGGTTCGATTGCAACTTCGAAAAGAATAATTGAATGTTTTTTTTAGGATTTAGTTTTAGGTCCGTATTCCGAGCGTTAAACGTAGACACGATATGAAATAATTTTAGAAAAAGAAAAAAAATTAATGTTCTTATACAGGATTAAAACTGTTAATACGTTTCGAATACGGACCTTCAGTTCTTTATACAGCCATATATCGTTAAGAGATAGTGATATATGTTCGTTCTTGATCCTGTATTGCCCTAACACGTGTCTTTGAATAATATACAAGTATATAAATGGTAAAATGATTTTTACCTAGATAATGGTTCACATACATTCGGTTAGTTTTAGGTCAATCAATTAAAGAAAAAAATAAAATAAAAGAAAAAGAACTATATAATTTAGTTTAACAATACAATTAATTTTTATTTCAGGTTCTAACTTTCCTTATATTCAATTGTTTACTCCGAATAATTCTATTAAATAAATAGGCAATGTGTGATCTTGTGACAAGCGTTTAGGCTGAGCAACTTGTTTATGTAGAATTCGTAAAAATGAATTTACACAAGTTCATAAGAAAGAAATATTGAAGTTGTGCAACTATTTAACGAATAAAAGAAACAAATTCCCTCCTTCGCGTGCGTGAGATGATAGACATGAATGTATAAATAGTATTTGCACTTTGTATTTTGTAATAACATTTTAATTATTCAATTGCAGTGGAATCGTAGCATTTGATCTTATAATATTGAGTTACGGTCACACACAACGATCATAAATGTTTAACTAGCGTTATTACATTTTACCTACATTAATGATTGCACTTTAGGAAACGAACTATATTTTTTAATTACTGTATTATGTCAATATATTACAAAGATGACATAAAGTCATTGACGAAGAAATAAACATCATATCTGCAGGCAATGGATTCGTGGATCTTTTCTTTTTCTTGTTTTTTTTATGTTATAGAATGCAAGATAATAATTATTTGAAATAGAAAAAAAAAATATACCGTGCTATTTAAAAACAAATATATTATTATCTAGGGTTTTGTTATATGTCATCTTTACATAGATCTTTGTAAGAACGAGATATTTTGCATGCTCGTTGTTTCAAATTATTTTCTACATTATTTTTTATACTAACATCTAAATTAGTATTTTTAGGATTTATGATAACAGTCATAGATGCATTATTATCAGTTAAATTAATATGTCTTCTACGCCGCGCAAAAATAACGACTTCAGAATCGTCACATTTCGAAATTTCTTTTTTATTATTTCTAGTTGCTTTAGCCTTGACAGACTTATTGTTATTATATTTATTATTTTCTTGGAGATCTATTGCTACAGTTTCTTCATGAACTTTTTCCAATGACTCCTGTTGATCGTTATCATTTTCTTTTTGAAGTTTGTCAACAGAGAAAACATTATCTTTTCTTAGACCTACTTTGGAAATATTAGGTAAACTTTTATCTTCTTTTTTATCATTATATTTAAAAACAATATTATTCTCTTGACTAATTTCAGCAGAAATTTTTGTATTGCTTCTTAAAATTTCTTCAGGTAAGTACTGAATATTATTGCGTGTACTATCAGATTCCTTTGCATTTTTCTGTAATTGAACAATTTTATCAAACTTAGATTTGTTTTCATGTATAATAACATTTTTATCATCGTTGTTGATGTATGTTAAAATCGGTATAATGTTTGTTGATGTTACTGTACAATTTAGTTTGTTATCAACCAATGGCATATTAGTGTCTTCTGGACAAGTATTAACAGCTATTGCAGCTTCAACTTTTTCAATCTGATGCATATTTTCTTTATCTCCTACATTTTCCCTATCTTTTCTTGTTAAACACGTACGCGTATTCATTCTGTTAGCAGCGGGCTTTAACTTATCTTCGAATTGATCGAAAGTAATCTTAAAAGAATCTTTACAAGTTTCTACGTTAACATTTTTCTCCGAAATAAATTTTATATTATCTGTTTCGTTATTGAGATTAGATTTAATGGGAGATAAAATTTCGCCTTCTTCCAAAGAATCACTACTACGTATTTTAATTGATTTATTTAAAAAATTATTTGTTTTTTTCACAACATTTATAGCTTTGAATTCGTTTATTTTACCTTTCCTTTCGCAATGAGTACTTTCACGATCTTCCAAGTTCCTATCATACTTTGAATGTTTGGAATATTTTCTATCAACAGTTTTATGCTTCGTCCTTTCCTTAATTTTTCTTCTACTTTTTTCATGTTTAGTGCCACGTAAACTAGAATATTTGTTTCCTTTACTTTTCGACGAATGAAAATCCGTAGTACCATATTTTTCATTAAGTCTACTTTTATCTTTATAAGATTTATTGGAAGTTATTGAAATATTGTCTTCTTTATCCTGAGAACTTCGTCTTCTGTCTCTATCTCTGTATTTATCTCTGTAATCCTTGTTATATCGATCATCATAATGTTTATGTTTTCTGTCAGAGTGTTTTAAAACAGGCGATCTATTTCGTTTATGACTATATTTATCTTTTTCACGATAATATTCGACACTATCTTTGGAATAATTGTTATGATCATTGCTAAATTTTTTATAATATTCTTTTTCTTTTCTATAAGATGTGCTATGTGATCTCGAATCTTTATCATATTTGCTATTACTCCTAACATTTCTTTCTGTATAAGGATTACTATTTTCTTCACTATTTAATTTGTTGTCTTTTATACTCGCCATTTCGTGATCAAATCCAAAACATACGTCTTCGTCAGAAATATTAGTTTTATCTGTACACATATTTTGTTCAACATCTAACTTTTGACGTTTGTTACAAGGAGTATCAACATTGTTCGGCCTTTTCTTAGAATCATTATTACTTGCAGCTAGCTTTTGTTGATTTGTCGGACAAACAGTATTGCCTTCCGTAATATTAATATTATCAGTAAAATTACATACAACCTCTTTATTTTCTAAAATTGTATCATTCACATTTGAATTCAGTATACTAGGGTATGAATGATTTTCTTTGTCATCGATATTAATATGTGTATTTTGTTCATTCGTTTCTTGTAATAATAATTTTTGTTTCTTTTCCACTTCTTCTTCTTCCATTATCTTCTTACGAACACGTTCTGTATAAATAGTAGTACTAGAAATATTAGGTACTGGTAACTTTTTAGAATGATACTTTGTATTACAAAATTGATTATTTAAATGCTCGTAATCTGTTGCTTGATCCTCATTGGATTGATTAAAATTAACGCTTTCAAAATGTTGAAAATTTGTTTCAGAAGAATTACTGGCAACCGGATCATATTTATCGTTATTTGAATTAAAATTTGGTAACTCCTCATTCTCAGCGTACGTTTTTGCATGATTATATTCGTGTACGTTATTTTCAGGTAATTGCTGCACTGATTTGTTACAATCCTTCACATTTTTATTAAAATGACCTCTCTTAAAAGTCATATCGTCAACCCTAAAAGAACATTATATTAAAATTATTTAAATTATAAGAAATTATTCATTAATAAAATATATTTAAAAATATATTTACTGCTTCCTAAGCTCGGCTATCATTCTATCTTTACGTGAAATTTCAGCTTTTGCTGTTTTAAGCAGAGAAGATAAGTTAACCTCTAAAGTTTCCTTAACATTTTGGGCGTTTTCTAATTGTAATTTAAGTTCGCTAACTTCTTTTTTCAATTTTTCACATTGTTCAAAAATATCTTCATTATCTTTAAAATCCTAAAACAATATACATTTTTCAATTGTTATATTTAGAAAAAAAGAGAGAGAGAGAGAAAATATGTAGAATAATATTTAAAAATGTATTACTGTTTTATCATCGAAACTAGGCAAGTCTTCATAAATGTCGATATCTTCGCTGTCCATTTCTTTTTATAGTTAATACTTTATAACAAACTAATATTATTTAATCTTTACGAATATCATAATGAAATATATTTCCAACTTTAAAATCTAACTGCTCTGTGAAAACTATTTTTGTTACGTTGCCCCCAGGTGTCACTGCAATTAGTAATGGATAAAATATGAACTGTGTACAATACTAATAGGGTGCAGTGTCTCATAATGTGTATGTATATTAATGTTTTTGTAGGTTAAGTTACATTAAATTAATTTTATAGAAAAGAAAAAAATATATATATATTTTTTTTATTAGGTAGTATATATATATATATATTTTATAATTAATCTCACAAGCCTGTTTTTATTTTTATAGATATAAATTATACTTAGATAATTAATATTTTATTACATGATTTTATTTTTAATGAATTATTTTTTTATAAATTTGTGAGAGCCATCTTCTAATTTGCATCTCTTCATCCTTTAAAATAGTTATTCTTCATCAAAATTAGGTTAAGAATTATACTTTGATTCATTGTGTTATTCAAGTGTTTATTCCATTTTGGATATTTTTATGTAGGGATTAGAGAACATCCTTAATTTACAAATGTTGTGAGACTAAATTTTGCCATGAATATTTTGCTTTACAATCGAGGACATCAGTTTGAATTTTTTTTTCTGCGAGTGTCTGAGTATATTGATTATTTAAAATTAGACATTTTTTTCTACACGCTTGTTTTTCACACAATCCATTATAGTTGTAAGTCTTTTTATTGTTCTCATCAATAACAGTGTTTTCATATCGATGAATATTGGGTGAAAATATTACTCCGCTCCAATAATCTGCATCGTTGTTATTTTCCAATGCTACTTGTGTTCCAGTACCTATGATTTGCCAAGAGTATTTAATTTCACATTTATTATTATTATTATTATTAGAAAATGGGCTTTGATTTTCTTCTAGAATGTTATCTAACAAAACTTTTGAAGTTTGCGAGCTTGTGCCTATAATCTGCCATGAATATTTTATTTTACAGTCGTATTCAGCTTCCATGTATCGTTTGTTTTCTTCTACCTGACATGCTCTAATTAAGCAAGCACTTTTTTCAGGCATAGATGTACGATTAATATTTTCTAAAGAATATAGAACTTTGTATGAGTTATTCTGTAGATTGTTAAATTTATTTTGTGCCATATGCAAATTTGAATTACTAGTTTTTATATTGGAAATGCATTGGGTAGATTTATTATATTGGATTGCGCTCATTGATCTTTTTATGCCTTTTTTTTCTTCTATACTATAATTTAAATTACACACTTTAGGATAGTACATTTGTAACAATTGCGTTTCGTTTTCATAATTTACAATTTTCACCATATGCTCGCTATAACTGGTATACAATTTATTTTTTACTCTAACATCTTCTTTTCTATTATTATTAGAGTGTAACCCAGGTGTAATAAAATTGCAAAAAAATGATTGGTACATTGGAGGAATTAATAAATCTTTGTTATTGTTAGAATTCATTTTTAAAAACATTAACTCAGCAGTTTTGGGTAGATTCTTGTTTTCTATATGATTTAGATTCGATATCACAGATTTAATATAATTTATATTTGTTCTTTCTTTCTCTTGAAAAATATTTGGAGTCATTGGCAGTGACATCTTGGATTTATGTAATGCATTTTTATTTTTATCAAGTAAAGTGTTTTTATTAGTAGAAGATTGGGCTTTATCAGATGGTTTTTTATGTGCTTTCTGATTTTGTTGTTCATTGTTACATAATTCTAATGTAGAAATAGGAAAGGATTCTTTATAATAATTAATGATTTTTTTCTGCGAATAATATTTACTGTCTAATGAATTTATAGTGTTCGGAAACGTTAAAGATTTAATTTGATTCTTGTCCATTAATCTTCTTGATTTATAAGATTGTTTTAAAGAGCTAGAGATATAATTTTTTTGTAAATCTAATTGATCGTGGCTAATTCTTTTTTGATGTTGCATCTTGTATGACTTATCATAGGTTGGATTGTATATCTAGATATTTGAATTAATAAATTTATTAAGATCATATTGATGAAAGCATAGTATTGAAAAAAAGGAAAATAACTATTTTATCTATTAATCTTATAATTATTATTGCAGTATTCACCTTCCATTGTTGTTGGTTTTTATTTTGGAAGTCGTGCGATGGGCTTTGTAAAAATGATAACGTAGGTCTATTTTCATACTTGGAAAGTTGTATTATAGGTTTAACATTTGAAAAAGAACAAATCTTTGGAAATATTTTTGGGGGTAAGAACTTTAAAGTAGGAAGCATTTTGTTTTGTGTAAATAATATTATATCTGGTTTAATTTTATATTCCACTTTTGTAAGATCATTTTTATCGTTCCTATTTTTTTTTACCATTTTGCTGTTTATAGGATAAAATAATAATTATTTAATTTTCAACTCATATAACTAATATATTAAATATTTATATTATAAGACTTTATAACATAAAATTGTTTTATAACAATTTATACTTACCAAAGTATAAACGGATTTAAACAAAATAAATAATTACGCATTTAAATGAATAAATACGTAATTACGTATTCTAAATAAATTAAGTATTTGATTAGGATTTTAAAAATAAATTATTGCAGACAATTGTTCTGTTATAAATAATTAAGTTACTAAAAATTTGGTTAACTATCTTTTTTGAAAAAAAAAACAATTGTCATAAGCCACGAGATTTAAACATAAGTGAGATATCATACGTCAGAGATATGTACTGGGTCGTATGTATAATATTTTTATATTTATAAGTAGAGATAAGAAAATATATTGATATAATATTATGTGCATATATTTATATTATTATGATAAAGCCAAATATTATTTTTTCTGTACATTATTATTGTTTATCAGGTAACCATATATCGGATGTGCAATCGCCGCCAGGGTATCTGTTTAAATTGGATGTAAATAATTTTGGTTAAATATAACATAAATTCAAAGATTAAGGAAATATTATAATATGTAATTAATATACTTACCGTATTTCATGAGCTAATAATATATCATTTTTATCCGCTCCAAAATCGACCAAAAATTCTTCATCCAATTTCATGCCTCCATTTTCAACATCGACGTCAAGTTTGACCATTGTCGATCCATGTCTATACATTACAAAAAAAAATCATTTAATGTATTTTTAGAGTTAATTCAAAATTAAATTATTTTAGATATATTGCATTAAAAATTGCGAAACTTACTTAACGTGTTCGGGATAGAATTGTTTATCCCAGGGTTTAAAAATAGATGTTGTTACATAAAGTCGACGTCCATCGAGACTAAGTTGTAACATTTGTGGTGAGCCATATAATCTGCGTCCTTTCACAAAAACAGGATCAGGTTGACTTTTCAATTCGGTATCTTCTAAGACGAGAACTTTAGAATCGCTTAATATGCAACCACCAAGAAAAACTTGACCAGTTAATTTAGGATTTCGACGATCGGTTATATCGTACTGTCTAACATCACCGTGCAACCAGTTAGATAAATACAAATATTTATCATCTAAACTTAGTAGTATGTCTGTGATCATTCCTATAAGAAAGAATAATAGTAAAAAGTAATTAAATATAGTTTATTTCGACATATTATTTTTCAATTAGAAGATCTAATCGTAAGACAAAAAATGACACTTACCAGTCATAAACGGTTCGGTCCATCCCTGAACTTTTTTCTTAGGTACATCGATTACTTTTTCAACATCCCAATCACCCTTGCTCGTCTTGTAAAATCTGATAATGTTTGATGAGGCCGCGCAACCAACATAGCCTTCTGCTGCTTTTGGATCGTGAAGAAATCTTATTTCAAGTGGTGCAATACCGTCCTCTCCAAGATGAATGGTTTGTTTTAGCGTTCGTTCGGACCAAGAATAAATGTTTAGACTTCTACCATAAAGTTCTGTCATAAAATAAAGACAATTTTAGATCATTGCTTGGAATAGAAATATATTTGCCGTGGATAAATGTTTAGGTCATTTCTCACTTGGATCGGCAATGTGATCTACAAAATAGCCTTTCTTAAAAAACTTCGGGGTGCCCCACTCAGAGGCTATTAGTATATCGTGATAAGGTTGATACCAAAAATCGTATCCAAATGCTGCTTTCTTTTCACCTTTAACCCAGGAGCCTTTAACTTCTAACGTTTCGCTATCGATACAAAGAAAATCACCTTGTCCGTCGCCGTTAGGCTTACCCATCGTAGAAATAATTATTTCACCTGTTGGGGCACAGTGCGAAGTGTGCGGCGTTGATAAACCATATTTATGCATTTCTTCTGGTTCTAAAACCTTTATTAGCGTATGCCGTCAGAAAAAGATCTTTTTTTAATGTAATATGTTTTTTCTTTTACTTTTTTTTTTCACATATACCTTTTTTATTTGCGGTGCTCTCTCGTTACTCGTATCAATAAAATATACCCTATCCGACATAAGACATGGTAATACTAGGACATCCCGTTTACGTGGTAATTCGTAACAACTGCTACATATGTTCCAACCGGAATGGTGAAGTTCGTCTCCTACGTGTAACATTCTCAATTTGTGTATTATCTAAAACATATTAATAAAATGTAATACCTGCACATATATTTTTTGTTCTTTCTGGAATGAACACTTTAAAGTAAAACTTACTTTACAATACGTAGGACTTTCAGGATCAATATCGACCGTTGAAAGAACATCAGGTTTTTCGGGATCCGTATGTATGCAAACAGTGTACATAATTTTTTCACGCGGTCCTTCCGCCATTGCTACCTTAGGACTAGAATAGCCCGGTCGACATGTGCCGCAATCTAAAATATTTCAATATTGATATAAATGACAAATTGCTTTTTTTAGATATGGAAGAGAAACAACTCTAGACACAGAAAGGAACAACAAAATAAATGAGTAATTATATTTTGTAATTTGAAAGTTAAATGCACAATATTATGTTTTCAGTATGTTGCTAATATGCATAATAGACAAATAAATTATCCTATATTATGTAATTAAAGTTATATTTCTATAAATATAACGACGATATGGAAAATCTTTATTCAAATATAGCATAGGTTGTAAAGATATTTTACGTAACTTGACACTTTCGCCTTTCATAACTGATTTAAGGGGGGAGATATGTGTAGAAAAACATGATCTTTTGCTATTTTTTACTTTATGTTCACATCCCTCTAAAAATACTAATTTTCAATTTTTTTGAAGAAAGTCAAATTCATATAGAAGAAATACATATAAGAAAAGTAAATTCTTTGTGCGATTGACTTCAGATAAAAATTGTCGCTTCCAAGATGTACATAAACTGCTCAGTCGTATGGCGACCTACAATGCTCGGCAGCTGATATCGCCATTACTTTTTCAGCAAAATCTTTAAAAATTTCAGAATATATTCCTAAATATATGACCTCACGATATCAATAAATTATATAAATTCCTTATGTGTTAAAAAAATTCATGATAATGACTGTAAAAACGCCATTCTACACCTATCTCCCCTCTTAATGTATCTTTATATAAATTGTTTTAAAAAAATATTTACTATTAGTTGTTGACATCTTGTTGGAAAGCTGATCAACTCGAATGATCGCTGAAATAACGAGAAAGTAGAATTTTAAACGGTGTGTTGTTGACGATATGAATGAGTTGATTCTCAGTGACTGTTTCTGCTCGACTGATTTCTTTAATTTTCTGTGAGTTGATGAAATCGTTCTGTTTGTAAGTTTTGAGAGGGGAGAAGATAGTATATAACAAAAGTAACACCGATAATACCGATAGCAATGATTGACTGAAGACGATCATAACCGACAGGAGATGGTTTCTAACATATCTACTATTGATAAAACCTGTTAGGCAATGAAATTATAACTCTGTGAAATGATTTATTTTTATAAACCTTTGTTAATTTGATTTAATCTTTTTTTTTATTTTTCGTTTAATGATTTATTCTTTCAAACTTAAGGAAAATTTTTGGGAATACGTCAATTGAGAAAATTATCCCAATATTTATTTAAGTGTATCGAATATATCTACTCTTATTTTATATACAGGATGTCCCACATAACACTTTTCATGATTTTTCAAGAATTTGCGATAACCTGACAAAAAAGCATTTTGAACAAAAGTTGATCAGTTTTTGATTGGTTATACATTGCAATAAAAAACAGTTCGACAACATTTTTTTTTAATTTTCTTTAAGGCTACCTTTATTTTTTTCAAATGGCACTGTATAACCAATCAAAAACTGATCAACTTTTGTTCAAAATACTTTTTTCTCAGGTTATCGCAAATTCTTGAAAAATTGTGAAAAGTATTACATCGGACACTCTGTATATGATACAAATGAAACATTCATAAATCCTATTTACTGATTCCCATATTGAAAATTTATTATTGTTATCTTTGTCTGGGTATGCACCAAATTATAAACGCTTGGTTGGAGGCATACAGACGCAGACTTCTCATTAATAATATTATAAGAAAATAAAATTGAATCTATATTTTTTCTGTGGTTCCATTTTAATTATTAAATATTAATAAAAGATCACATGTGTGTGTTGGGGTTCAATACACCTTCCTCCATTGTCACCTATTAGTACACAAGACACATGTTTAAATGTGTTAAGTGCCTAAATTTTAATAGGTAAATCGAAACATATTTTTAGGACAAAAAGTCGATCGCATATAGAATAAAGTTGGTCACCCCTGATATCTGTTTGTAGGTATTTCAAGCTTTAAACTTTCGACACTCGCTGATTACGAACATACGATACTAACTCGAACGTTTCCTTTGAAACGCAGATATGCAGTAATTGGATAAAATATAAATTTTTATGATATCAGGTTATTTTTAAAATGATATTAATTAAAATTATGATCAAAGGTAATCTGTTTTGGGTTAACTTATAGTCATGTGTATTCATGTCAAATGGTTTTATTCATTTCTTCAAGTAGGATTACAAAAATAATTGAAGACGACCTAGGCATGTATTCATGATGGAATATAACAATTTTCAAATTGGATCTTATGCCTTCACAAATAAATAACACTTTTTGTTAACTTTGGTCCTTAGTTAGACGCCTCTATGTGACATATACAGGGTGGACCATATAAATGGGAACACCTAAATATTTCCTTTGCTTATAACCGTATATATTTTAATATAATATTATTAAATGCAACGTGTACGTTGTTTTCAATTCCTAAGAAATAATCCATTGGACTACAGAAATTTACGTGTACATCTTACGCATACACGACTGCACTTTAACATGTTTTTAATGTAAAGGATGAGAATGTAATCTTGCTTACAAGGAGACATTACAGTTGAACATCAACAAATTTTTACGAGCTTTGGTATATCAGTAGTATACCTTTAAGATGTTTTCGTGGTAAAATATTTCCATCTGTTGTCCAGCAAATTTAAAAAAAACAAGCTGTTTTGCTTTTTCTTGTGTATATATGTATTTATATTTTTTTAAATCTAACTATTAAAATGTGGCAGTAATTAAAATTACATAGTCTTTATTAAAATTATAATTCTCTTTTCTATATATAATTAAAAATTAAGAAATGTGAAAAAATATTATTAAAACTTATGGATAGAAAAACTTATAAAAAAGAAAACTTCCCCCACGGGGAGAATCGAATATTAATTACCGGTGCGAGAAGCGAAAACGATACTATTTAAACTGGCGCGCCACTTGTTAATAGTTAGATTTAAAAGAATATAAATATGCATATGTTTATACAAGACAAAGCAAAACTTTAAAAGCTTTTTTCTCAAAATTTGCTGGCCAACGGATGAAAATACTTTACCACGAAAACATTTTAAAAGTATACTACTGATATACCAAAGCTCGTAAAAATCCGTTCGTGTTCAACTGTAATGTCTCCTTGTAAGATGCGGATTCGTTGTATTTTTCTTCATACGCACATACATACGTACACGCATACACACATACGAATGATTTTACATAGATATAATAAAATTTTACTCGCCCATTTTCTACGGTATTTTCAAAATGGAACAATCATCGATTTGAGATTGATTTATAAGTTCTTGACATTATTTGCGACAAACCGGAAAATGTAAGTGGAAATCGATAATAATTGTAACCGCGGTGTTCGTATTTCTTTTTTCTTTTTTTTTTTTAATACAAAAGTAAGGTATTTCATATACGTATTTTAACTATAAAGTATTGATCGATTTTCCATATTCGCGACACGGCTACCAAACGATTGGGACAGTATTCCGCATCGACAATTATATTTCTTATTTAATTAATAACACAGTATATATATATAGGATCGTTGGCCCCTGTATCGAATAATAAGCTTTATTTCTCAATTTGTTTATTTCTTTATTATTTTTTTTTAATTTGCAAATAAAACAACGATTATGAAAAATAAATTTTCTATCGTTTAATATTTCAAGGATAAAAAACGTAATCACTCTTCGGATGATTGTCACGATATGATATTTTCTTTTTCATTTATTTTATTTTTTAGAGTTATCTCTTAAGAGGCATCAACGTGTTAAAAAGGCTAAAAGGCAATTATTGGATTAGATTTTTTTCGAATAGAATAAAATTGTTTTATTCGTTTATTTATTACTTAGACTAAATATTACGATAATGATGTTTTGAACGAACGATTACTATTACTTTTAGGCATCTAATACTATATGTAAAGTAACCTCTTCGTTAGTCCGCAATTAAGTCGTTCGTTCCATTTTTTTTTTGTATGAATCTATAGATAAGATTTAATTATATCTGCGCGGGTACTTGTCAATTTCATCGAATTGTTTTTTTAAAAGATATGTCGAGGAAAACGTATCACTGGACTTTCTAACATAAATATATATGTACATACATATACAACATACATGTATATATATATATATATATACATACATTGGCAACTAATACAAAGTGTGTAAAGGATCAAAGTTTCATCTGGAAAGTTATTTTGCCGTTCCGTATCTCGTTAAAAGTTATCGCATATATAATCTTGTACGTATAGTATATGTAACTAATAATAAGCTCAAGATGTCAGACTTTACTCAACAACGTTCACATTTGTAAATCTAGTTTAAACATTTCGTCTTGCCAATGGCCAATCTCTTTTGAATACTTTAGATTTGCTAATAATGATTCTCTTTTTCCAAATATGGCTTATTGGAAAATCTTCCCTAATACCACGGTAGGTCACACAAAGCTAAAAACTAACTTTAATATAGAATATAATATATTTATATATGTGTCGTAACGTAAGAAGAGGCATATACTTTAAAAAGATGTTTTGATAAGTATCTTTCTAAAACTATTTAGAGAGAACATAGCAGCTTCAATGTTACTCGATTATTATTTCTTTTGTGTAATCCAGTTAATCCGAATTTTACCGTTTCGTACCATAGCATAGAATTTACATGTAATGCACCTAAAATTCTAAGTCGGAAACTGTAAAACTCGGCAAATATTTGACATCTTAATATGACAGTTTCGGAATCGTCACGTACGCTTAGTCTCTTTCCTCAATCTTTTTTTTCTTCGTTGCTCCTGTAATATAGCGCAAATTGCAGCATTCTCAC
This sequence comes from Polistes canadensis, assembly GCF_001313835.1. Taxonomy (NCBI): domain Eukaryota; kingdom Metazoa; phylum Arthropoda; class Insecta; order Hymenoptera; family Vespidae; genus Polistes; species Polistes canadensis. The sequence goes on from NW_014569552.1 coordinate 765,552, forward strand.
GATGAAGGGCAACCAGTTGCTTTAGTCGATTTTTTGCTATTTCAGTTTCTATCGCCATCCCGTCGAACCCAGCATTGAGTTTATCTATTGTTCCGCTTATGTTTGCAATAATATCAAGCAACAAAGCATCCTTATCCTTTTTACGAGTTTCCAAACCGTATCTCTTGCTCGTCAATAAGGCCACTAGAGCAATCATTAACAGTATGGACGATCCAAGAAGACTTTTGTGCGGCAACGACATCATTTCCAAGAAGACATAACTGTCGTAGGATTTCTTGATTTCTGTGGTCTCATCGTTGAATAAACTTCTAATATTATCCACATATTAGGTATAATTTAAAAGAAGGAAACAATAAGGAAGAGTAGGAATAATCGATCATTCCAGTCGTAATCGATTGATCAAGAGGAATCCTATCTCAATTTCTTGCTCGTTTATCGAACATTAGAAAGGAACAAAGTATTTGTCGACGTTAAGATCACGGATTGTTCGTTCACCTTTCTTCTTTTTTCGATTTTTTATAAAACGAGCCAAATCGAGGGTTAATAAAAAGCTGGAACACATTTAATCGAGAATGTCGAAAAGGATCCGCACGATGAAATCAGAGCCGAGAGATCTTCGTTGAACTGTGGTGTCGTCAAATTGTTCGGAAATGTTTCCGTTCTTTTTCCGGCACGAGCCCGCCCCTACGTTTTTATCTATTATTAAAAGCAAGGCAGCCGTCTAACGTAAGTACATATTCCACCTCCTGAATTGTCCTTCGGTTAATCTTATTTCTGGAATTCGTTCGGTCACATTCGTACATTTTTCATTCCGTGGAATAATCTTCGCGCTTTCCCTCGTAGCATTATTATATCTCGAGCTACGAACGTCAAGTCGAAGAAATGCATGTCGTTTAGTCATATCGAATTTAATATTATTTTATTCAAAGTAATCATCAAAGCGTCCAACAAATAGCGCGCATTTCCTTATTCCTTATTTGAAATGAACTATTCCGATAGAAATTTTCATCACAACTTGATGATCTTTGAATTTATTTGTCTTTCTCTCTCTCTCTCTCTTTCTATCTCTCTGGTTGACTGACACGACACTTTAATCGTAAAAAAACTACTACCGCACACTGCCTTCTTCTGACGATTATTTAATGTTCTGGCGAACTATAATAAGCATTGCAGTCAATCGAGAGAAAGGAAACGGAATAACGAAAGATATTAACTAACGCTTGAGAGAGAAAGTTAACCGAAGTATTGCAAAGCAGAGTTTAAGCGGATTTTATGCAATGCATCGTTTCGCCGCGTACTTGTTGATCGTGTCACGGCAAAGCCGAGACTCCGGGACTCCGTTCGAAATTCAGTTCGAAACTACGTTCGAGACAAGAACGGCTGGCGCTTGCTCCACGTGTAGGCGCGGTCGTTTTACCCTCGACGACGACCGGCCACTTCCGAGCAGCCGCGATGAACATTTACCAGGGCTGTATCATAACGTTCGATTGAATTCCCCCTTATCTTATTTTAAACTTTTTCTCCCATATTAATTTACTATCACGGAGGTTTGCCAAATCGTGCCAAGACAAGTATCGAAATATCATATCAGACCAATTTCTGATTATTTTCAACATTATTTCACGATCGTTATTATTTACTTCATTGTTCAGCGTTGTCGTCGTCGTTGTTGTTGTTGTTGTTGTTGTTTTTGTTTTTGTTATTGTTATTGTTATTAACGTCGTCGCCATCGTTGTCGTCGGCGTCATCGATGTCATCAGTGTCGTTGTCCGTTTATTCAAACTCGTTGAATCGATTACTCAGCAAAGGTTCCCTCTTTTTCTTCTTCTAGTAAAAAGAATAAATAAGATCCTTCCTTCTTTTCTTTTATTTTCTAAAAGGAATAACAAAATGTTGATGATGGCGACTTCGAAGAACGATTCGAACGCGGTCTAACGATAAACGATCACTCTTCTAATAAGGATTCGCCGCGACAGGCTGTTTGAAACGGTACTGCGTAGCCGAAAATAGCCGGGATTCGTCGATGCGTGCCGAGAACAGCAAAGTCGGCAGGCGCTTGCGCTTACAAATCGATAAAGAAGCTGCGTGTGCCTTCTGTTTGGTCCAGTCCAGTCAGGATCAACCTCGATTCTTCATCTCGTTCATGTATTTTCATTGAAGCTACTTATTTATATAAAATATTTGTCTTGGTAATATGATAAGACACGTATACTTTATTTCTAGCCACGTTATCCTATATCCTTTTTACTCGTTAAATTTCTTCACCGTTTGACGATCAATGTCCTTGCTCAATTCTAATTCCTCTGACGTTGGTTTCAATGATACTTGAACATATTCTTTACGCGGTAGAAATCTACACCAAGGGATAATATTAAAATGATATCGATACAAATATAAGAATTATTGTATACAAATTTGCTTATACCTTTTCATTATCGGAGAAATGTGATCAGGATCAATCTGAGTTAGATCAACTTTACCAAACGCATAACTTCCAATAATACCGGCTACAACGGCCAGCATCGCGCCTATCAAGGTAAAATACAGAAAAGATATCTTGAATATACCAATTGGTTCTTCGTCTAATGTCAATGGTCTTCGTGTAGTAATTTCTGTTTCGTTTAACGGATATGGACATTCCTCGATGGACAATGGTAATGAAATTTTACGAATTTGTCCATTTGTCATGTACCATTCCGATCCACCGGCTAAGAAAAACATTATGATCAAAGATACGCAACCACCGAAAAGGGCTCCTTGAGCGTTGGACAATGGGACCAACATTCCGAGTAGAAACAAACCGAGTAAAGGGCCATCGGTTACGCTGCGCATACTAACGGATATTTGGAAAACTGGGCCAAGTTGTTCGACGACGAACACTAATCCCACCGAAATTCCCCCTATGATAAGTACGATTATCTATTGAAGAAAAAAAAGAAATAGAAAATAAAGCATATTTCAGATGTTCAATCGGGTAGTCAACATTTCTAACGCGACATTATCGAACCTTCATAGTCGTAGCTGCTCGAGCTTCTTTGTTTGGTCCGTTTGGAATCCATGGATCGATAAAATCTTTATAAATTGTGCCGGACATAGTATTCAAACTTGCACTCATTGTAGCAAGAGCTGCACTTACAAGACCAGCTAAAAACAAACCTGGTAGTCCTGGTACATTTCCTGCCACGTCCATCACGTAATAAGGTAGAATTTGGTCGGCCCTTTGTATTCTCTTTGAAGTGATATATATTAATGAAAACAATGGAAAATCTAATCTAATTAAATATAAACGATTGTATCTTACCTTGGAAAGCAAAGGATCGCAATTAAAATATTTAGCGTATATGATTAATCCTGTGAAAACGGAAACTATCTTTACGAGAACCAAACCTATAGCTGTCACACCTAGTGCTCTGTGATCAATGAACAGAACATTTTGGATTGTTTAAAAGTAAACAAATGTTTTGAAATTTGGTTAGACACATTCGAATTCGAATTTTACCGTTTAGCATCTGCTTCTTTTGGTACCGAAAGACACCTTTGAATAACTCCTTGATGTACACCAAGATGTACGAGCCACGTTATCGTCATTCCTATAGTCATTGCCCAAAATGTATTTCTAGTGTAAGGGTTGATATCCATGCTGAACAAATATAAATTTCGTATAGAACGACGTTAGAAATAAAAAATGAAATACATGTGAATTACTACAAGAATTATTTTGGAACTTACTTGAAAAATATTAAACGATTACCCATCTCAGATCGGTTCCATACTTCCGGTATTCCACCAACCGAATTTATACCTAAGAAGAGAATAGCGAATAAACCTCCGACTGTAACAGTAAATTGTATCGTATCCGTCCACACAACTGCTTTTAATCCTCCCTAAAAAGGGTTGATTAATAAAATGCAATATTATAACGATTTAAGTAATATTTTTAAAAATTTATTTAATTACGTCAGGGTTGTAAAATTTTAATATCTACTCACAATGCTTGTATATAGGATACAAACAGCGCAAAGGATCGGTGTGATGGTGTGCAGACTAAAATTAGTTACTTGAGAAAATGCCAATGCTGGTACGTAGATTACAATAGGAATATACATGATATAAGAAATTAGAAATAAAAAAGAACAAAGTAATCGAACTGGTCTGCTAAATCTGACTTCTAAATATTCAAAGGTACTGGTCAGTTGTAATTTGTAAAAAACCGGAAGAAATACGTAAGCACTTATTGAACACGAAAGAAACGATGTGAGAACGCATGCCGCGTATTGAGATCCGTATTGATAAACTTCCGATGGAACTCCTAATAATGTGATTCCTGATACATGGCTGAAAATAATAATATAAGAAAGATTTAGGATATATTAGATTAGGAAATATAGTAGACATTAGGTACGACATTAATTACTACTATTAATAGGCATTAATTAACCGATCGTCCGAATTTTGACGAAAGATAACGAAAGATTGTTCTCTCAGATAAGGAAAAATAAATATTTTTCTATGTACCGTCAACCTTGGATTCTGCAAATAGTCATTTAACTGATAAAAGATTGTAGATTATAAAAAAAGGACGAGGTATCATTAAACTATGATATTCAAATATGAGAAATGTCAGAAGATGAAATAACGCGTATTAACATTCCTTCCATATTCTATGATTAAACATGATTATAACAGAGAACATTGTGTTCCTTTTTCTAAGAACGTGCTTGTTCGTATCGAAGCATATAGATGTATCGTATATTTAGTATTCTCATAGGTATTCTATGGGATCGTTCTTCGCATAAGTAATGAATCACTTACCTGGCAATTATGCTCATTGCTATTGGAAAAAATCCCATTCTTTTTCCACCCAAAAGATATTCCGTAGTTGTGTCTTGTTTGCTAAAAAACCCGAAATAAAATCCGATGAGGACACTGACCATTAATATCATCGCAAAAAAAGTGTAATCGGTCCAGCCAAATGTGAAACGATTCAAAATCTCCGAATTGAGAATCGCTGATTCGTTGTTGGACATTTTTATTCCGAATTTTAGTCAAGTCAGACACCTCAAGAGATAAGTGGTTAGATAGGTAAGTATGTTTACACGTATTTACATACGTACGCGTTATTGCAATTTATCTGAAATTACAAAATTTTCGAAGGAATATTGAATTTTTATGATTTTATTTTTATTATCATTTACTATATAATAGGAATTTTTTTTCACCGCGTATAAAATACTTACTGGTATACCCAATGGGAAAAGATCATTCAGTAGACAAAGGCATAGATGGGAGGACAATATTAGGAGGGATATTAAGGAAGTAGGATATCAGGATCGCGAATGAAGGGATCGCGCTCAGGAACGAGAACACTGGCGGGATTTGGTATATGCGGCAATGAGCTTTCGAGTTCCTCCAACGCCACTTAATAATAATAATAGGAATTTGTTTCTTACCTTTTTACGTCTTTGTTTCTTTTCGAAATTTTTATTTAATACTCGATGCACATAATAATGCAATCGGTCATAATAATCATCTACAATTACTAGTTTTATGCACACGAGTAATGTATAATATAACAGATATGCATCCACACTCAAAGATAATTCTTACAGATCTCGGATATTGCAAGGAAGAGGCAAATACGAAAGGAATAGTTGATTCCTGCGTTCTACTTGTAGGAATACTAAAATCATAAAGTAAAACACATGGTATGATAGCTCGAATGATTTCATTTACGGATGTAATTTATAACGGGTAGATAAGAAATACGTATATTTGATGAAAAATATTTAAAACTGTGTGAAAGAACGCTGTCAGATTTATTCCATTTTATTGTTGGCGTTAGTATTGTTCTTACTTGAAGATAATCGAGATAATAGACTATTCAACTATAAAACCATAATTAATAATATACCTACTTTCTTGTATAAAAAATATAATAACATCATATATATACAAATGTACAAAATTCGTAAATCAATTTCGATTCGTCAGACTTTTTTTTACATGGCAAGGTCAAAAGGATTGTACTTTAAATCATTGCATGATATCGTTCGTCCATCAAACCTTTCATATTTTATAAATATTTCTAAATATTTCTTTTAATCTTGATCCAACAAACGAGTAAAATGATTTTTTCAAGTACTCGTGTACTATATTTACATATTCGTATCGATAGGTACGATAAACATTTCATTTAACAAACATTTCAAACTATATAATTAGATTATAATAGAATACTGTCCATAAGAACAATATTTAGCTTATTCGGAACAAGTAATGAACAAAGAAACATAATTATAATCATTTCGAGAGATGTCTGATTGGTTGACACTGCCAAAGACGAAAGTCCATATTTAAGTCCTAAACTTTTTCGAAGATATATTCTAAGTTTAGGATTGCGCGAATTAGTTTGTCCACATTGACGAAGTGGCATATCCCAAATATCGTTATCTCTCGGACCTAATCGTAAGATGTATTGACCAGACCAACTAACTCCAACTTTAGCTCTTAATCGAAGCGTGGATGGTGCTTCTATGGCCAGAGGAACGCAATTATTAGGCCATAAGGTAAGTGGTTTGCCTGGCTCTTTGCCAGCACATCGATCAACTATTAACGTATCTCCTGGGATGAGAACACTCTCGGCTACGTGAAGATCCAATTCCGTAGTACCACAGGGTGTGCTTGGGGATGTCTCTGCACTTGTTGCAATCACTTCGTGCTTTTGATTACCCTTGAGCATTGCAGCAAATGATTCAACCATCGAAGGTCGAGCGTTTCGAAAAAGATGACGATACGCGTCGTCCATACTTCTTCTTGATCTAGACATTAATTTGTCTGTTAATGGATTCCAAGATGATTGGAATAGTTTCGTATTATCCATATCACGTTTATATCCTCCAGCACGTTGCACGTAACTTCCTGCTGCAGTGATCGAGTAAGAAAATATAGTACATCGTGGATCCAAGTAATAATCCCAACGACCAGTCCATAATTTATCACCGGAATATATTTTCATGTGTCGTCGGGACCATAAACCGCCTTTGACACTTTCACATTGGAAACTTATCCAGGAACCACCAAGTAACGCTGGAAGTGGTGCTATTTCGTGTAACAGTGGAGGATTATATTCCGTTCCTCGAGATATACTGCCGCATATTGGACAATCGCTAATCTAAAATTTGTAAATTAAATAGAAAAAGTATCTTTTTACATCCTTTATCTAATAGTATCTAAATACTTACGGTATCCATACGAATTAACATTGTAGATTGTAACGACGTAGGTTGATGAATCCATCGAGACTGTATATTTGGTGGTACATTAGCAAGCGCCAATTCGACTTTTGATTTATAAATCGAACTAGGTACGATGTATCTCTGATCGAGTGCTCTTTTTTGCACTCTTAGTATACTCAATTCGTCGAATTCGATTCCAAGTTTTTCCAAACAATCAATCGCTTTTCCTTTTTTCGAGGAAGGATAATTTTGAAGAGAATTATATCTTGGACTGTACCACGAAGCAGATTCAAATTGAGGATGAAGCCGTTCATAAATTGGTTGTGCTACGTAAGGACGCCATTTTGGTTGGAAACTACAAGTGACATTTAATCTATGTCCAAATTTATTCGCGATCTGTGTAAAACGTCATAAGTCATGTAGGAAAGTTGATAAATTAAAAACAAACATAATAACATACAATAAACATTATAATAATTATTTATAATACCTGACGATTTAATGGGACTATGTGAACCACGTCTATGTGAAATTTGGTTTCAGTTGCACCAGGTATTAGCGTTGACGGTAAACCCAATTGAATGGATCCACGTCCAACTACTGTGTGAGTTGCTATGCTACAAGATTCTTCGGCATAATGATAGCGTAGTAATAAAAATGTCCCGTTTTCGAAAAATGTGTACTTTCGAATGATATATTCTGGGCCAGCACGTACTTCACATCTAACAGAACAAAATTCGTTAATTGAAAGTAAATTTTTGATATAGAATATAAATTTGATCAAGAATTAATATATCAATAAATCATTTATAAAAGAAAAAAAAAAAGAAAAATAAAATTAAACTCACTCTTGAGATGACCATGTGTAATGCAGCCTAGTTAAACTATCATCTTCTACAATAGCTCGATCATCTCTAATGACTTCTCTGATTGCTGTCTCGCACTGATCTTCACTGCTTTCCGATTTCCATTTAATCGCATGAGAAATACCTGAAATAAAAGAATCAATAATAATGGAAATAATATCACGAAATAGTTAAATAATTAAATGCGCTTTTAGTAATAGAGACAGGTGTGAAGTTGCGTTCATCGAACGTTCGATTATCAACGGCTACGGATGTCTCAGGAATAAAGTGTGTATAGCGTGGAAAAATAAATTCCCATAAATCTACCTGGATACAATTCAGACGTAACTAAGACGCGATCCTTCACAAATCTGGGTGAAAAACTCGTGTTAGATCTTTATGCCAGCTGGAAAAGATTTCCTTTTCAATAATATTTCTTTTTTCACGCTGCTCTTCGGTTTGGATCTATAGTTCGGATCTATTGTATGGTATAATATAAGAAAGAGAGAGAGAGAGAGAGTGGAAGAAAAAAGAGAGAGAAAGAAAGAAAGAAAGAAAGAAAGAAAAAGAGATGTCGTTTCTCAACAAGACAACCAATACCAATATTTCCTACAAGTTTATAGCATTGTAAAGGATTAACAACGAGTTTAACGAGTTAATGAGAAAAGTTGTCTCGAGGGGTGTTTAACATTCGATCGTTTTTGCTTTTCCCTCGACGTTGGTCTTCAGCGACTATCCTTTTCATTGTTATCGTTTGAATTGGTATTCTACTCGAATCGAATCTCGACTCGACGATAATCACGTCGACGCGGCGGATACGATGCGTGCAGTTATGCGTTGTCTTAGCTTTTCGTATATGTTGTTATTCGTACCGAGACGCGTTACAAGATCTCACCGAATACTTATGTACTTTGTTCCCAGAAAATTGACTACGTATCTCGACGTGTTGAGATATAAAAACGATTAGCGAAGAACTTTTATCATTTTTTCTCAGAAAAGCTAAATGAGCTAAAAATAGTTGTGACTAATTGGTCCCACAGATGAATGATTAATTGAGGGTTCAAAAAAAGACACGAGTACGTACCAAAGATTGCTAGTAGATTAAGGAGCTTAATTATCCATGACATCCTTGCATGTGTGTATAATAGGTGTGTATTTGTTCTATATAGGAAACGTTATAAAATAAAAAACTCTTGTTATAAAATATTTAATTATTTGATAACTTGAAAGACGATTTTCATTTATTAGCTGTGAAAGTTACACTATTCGAACTTTTCAGAGAATACTACTCTGTCTGGACGACCTACCCCAAGATTATATAGCCTCGTCCCCACTCTCTCATTCTTTCTTCCTCTTTCCCTTGTTCGTGATCCTGCGGTGATCTGGGCCCAAAGAAGATTTTATTCTGTAAGTAAAAATTTTCTTTTCGATTGAAAGCCCTTCTCGGCGGGTCCTGTTATTATGTGAAATTATTCAATTTCCTAGATATATGCTTGTAAATGTTATCTGATAACTGTTTCCCTAACTTTTTATTTTTTTCCCTCACATTTTGAATATTCAGACATAAAAAGAAATATATAAAAAATTATTAAAATATTAGAATGAAATAAGAAATCCAGCGGTTATGAAACGAAAACAGTCTTTAGTCGTACGGAATTGTTAAATTTATTTTTGGTATTAGAAAAATATTTAAATGCTTATGAAAAGGATCGATTATGATTGTTAACAGAAATGTTTTTTTCAAAGACATTGATTGGACATATTAATCAAACTGGTCAATGGTTGCATCCATTGAATAAAGATGGCTTTGTATTTGAACAAAAAGTTTTGTTGAGAATATTGGCTATTGTAGTGGTGAGATTGCATTGTATTGATATGTGAACCTTTGGCTTTTTCGAAATCTTGACTCGTAGATTAAGAAATCTGGCTTACTGGGTGGGCAGAAGGGGAAAGAAAAACATCTGCTCTTTTATAAAGATTTAACGCTTATTTAGAATTTCCCCTACAACATCTTATTTTTCCTCTGTTATATATATTTGCGTGTAATAGAGATGACTTTTGAGATAAAACCGAAACAGCTTATTTTCTATTAATAGTAAAATGAATACGTAAAATGCAGTATTTGTCAAAATTGGTTTTGTAAGATTTGGAGACAAACGATGAGAAAATTAAATCAAATTTTCAATATTTTTTGGGGGTTTAATAAAAGGAAAAAATAATTTGAAATTTATTTGATTAAGAGCGCGCTTTACAATAAAACAATATGGAATAAATATTAACAATAAAATATTGTAAACAAAAATAATATTATTAACGTTTTTATATCTTACGTTAAATTAATTTTCGAATATCTCTTTATTATATGTATTCTTTGATTATACATCAATAATCTATGAAAAATATAATCGAAGTCTACTTTATCGGCAATTCAAATGTTTTCATAAATGATCTACTAATGATAAAGTAGATCAAGAAATTACCAATGATAAATATGATCTTCCCTACTATCGATCGGTTAGTAAAAAGAAAATACAGATTTGTTTCGTATTTAAATTATCCTCCATAATCGATTTAGTTATTAGATATACCGCAAGATGGCGACAGAGGTCTCTGCGGTGGGAAAAATTCGAGCGATCGACGTCGCCGTGTGAAACCATGATGGCCGAGACAGCGTTTGCTATTTCGAGGACGGTAACGCGAGTGTGTGTCCTCTTTATCGAGTGTTAAATCAAGGTAGAAGCTCCTAGGCTTGGCGGAAACATCCTTTAAAGAATGACCGACGATTCTTCGCCAATTGTGAGTAACGACAATCTTTTTTAAGATTTTTCTAAGACATTGTTTTCGAGTGTCGACTCTCGTTAGGTTATATCCAATTTTATTTGACATTTCTATTCTTACGTTAAACGATCAACGATGACAAGTGTTTTTATAGACATGTTACATTTTCATTTTCTTCCTGAAGAAAGAATCTTTAACTTTGTATGTTAACAAATTCTGTAAAAAGAAAATCGAAAGAAAGGAAGAAGGTCTAAGAAATTGGTTGACCAGATGATAGACAAATTGGAAAATTGATCAAATATGACTGTCCTCGATGTCGTCCTTCGCTAATAGTAAGAGAAAGAAAGAAAGAGAGAGAGAGAAAGTGAGATACACGATACATATGATACGATAGGTTACAATATGATAATACGATACGAGATATGAAAGATTTAAACGCGCAAACGCGAGCTGCAGGTTCATTGGCCGTTAGCCGATTGACGTCATGGCTTGACAGCGACTGTCACCTGTTCGGACCGTTGCGCTGCGTTCGGGTAGTGACGTCACCGCGCTCGGTGATGCAATCAAGCGTTATTTCTTTGGTTGTGTGCGCAGCGCAAGGCAAGCAAGGATTATTTAATCCGATCGCGCCCACCTTTCTTATGAACCAGGATTACCTTATAAATCGTATTCTATCTTTCAACTATCTGTCACTATGGATAACGATTACATTCTCTATCTAATCTAAATATGTTGAATTCAAATATACGCGCGAGCGCGAACGTATACCAGCGTATGCTTAAAATTAGAAAGATATGTAATATTAAACGATGATTCAAACATCGAAGATATATTATTTTAGTTTATAATTTATAATATATATATGTATTATCGGGAATTATAGATTTAGAATTTGGTATGCCGAGTAATTCGGAGCACTAGGTAGAAAGTGGTTCCGAGTGTTTGTTAACGATGGCGCCACGTCATCATATATACGTCGAGAGTCGATTGTTCGAAAGACCGCGAAAAATATATATACATATCGATACGTTTGAAACTATTTTAAAATACTTCGTAATTTGCTCGAGAGTACATATGTTAATGTTAAATGGGCGTATTGGTTTATAAATTATTAGTCGATAATTATAATTGAGTATGATATGATATTAAAGATATTTGGCATAGTTAATACGAGATAGTTGTTGGTAGTGCGTCATCCGTTTAGCGTAGGCGCGGATTCTGTGTTCGTAAAGTGTCATCGTGTCCGGAATAGCATCGACGCGAGCCATCCAAGTCCAGGCTGACATCATTTCGACGGAATACTCTTATATTTGTTACAGAGTGTTCCGTATATGAAAGAATGCGGTCGATGACTAAGTCAGGACAGAAAACGATCAGAAGCACGATGACGTATCATATTTCCTCCCCCCCCCCTTTCCCGTATATTTTCTCTTCATCCGTCGACTTGTCGTCGGATGACGCAGGATGCTTTTAGCAAATCTAACGTAATACGAGATGGGAACGTAATTCTGGACATAACGCTTCCTCTTATATTTGTATTCGGAAGGACGACGAGATCTTTCTTAAATAATGCGAAACCTATGTATAAGTGTAATTACAAGGAACGTCTGAAAATGACACCGAATGATTCAGAATTTCCCTCTTCCCCCTCTTTCTTTTCTTTCTTATGTCCACACTCCGTTCATGTCGATTCCACGTACTGCATCTGCATGTTAAGTTAAATTGGCTTGGAGAGAACCGAACCGTGCGTTCTCTCTCTACTCTGGAATATACATATATACTCTCTCTCCTTTCTTATATGGCTCACGTACGAACAGATAGCTATACAGGGATATTATATGTGTGCGTCTATTTGTATATGTAGATGTGTTTGAAGTGCCTACTCGACGTGTCCATTTGCATATTTCAAATTTTGTCGAAGAAGACGCCTAGCACCCTAACTGGTCTTGGGTCTTGATCACTTGCGATCGTCTTCAAATGCTTTTGCTTCCTCTTTCCTTCATTTTCTTGTTCTTGTTCCTGTTCGTATCAGTGTCTCTTTAGAAATTTCCTTCCTTCCTATGTTTAGGTAATACAGAAGTAAAATTCGTAGAATATGATAATCATGCGAACGTATCCTGATGCACTCTTTCGAGATCGGATTAAGGATAATTAACTGGTAAATACTTAAAGAAACACTTAGAGACTTCGTTAAGCGAACATTTCGAGTCCAAGCACCGGTGCCGACTTTGCCAGTTCCGTCGCTCCTGATCCGATTAGCCGAGTTAATGGATAGAAATAATCGCCTTTTCGCTAAATGGAACGACGTGCTGTGTATATACGTAATACGTATATTACCGAAAAGGAGCCTTTGTTCCTTTTGCCAACTACTATCTTAATTCTCAAGAAATTTATCAAACACCCTGTGTAAATATTTAATTAGCAAATGATTTCGCGATACATGCAAGAAGATTTCATCTTTATTTATTTATTCCCTGATTCTTTTTTCCTTTATACGTTTCCGTGGGTTAATCCTCTTTAAAGGATCAGTGACGATTGATGTCGTCACGTTTCCAATCACCTTTAATTGGCTGACGTGACTTGATATTATTTTATTTTTAGATAACCGATTAATAAATCTCAGTCAAGGAATGTCTTTAAACTTGTTTATTTTTAGATTTTAGCTATAATGGTTTTAACTTTGATTATGATATCTTCGTGATTGGGGTCGGGCATTGTACATAATGCCCGGCTTAGGTTTCGGGCATTATACAAAATAATAGCATAATAATTATAGTATATTTAAGAAGTAGTTTGTTTAAGATACGTACAGGAAGAGAAGACACGAGTTGGTGTTCCCCTACAAATATGATTCAAAGTTCTTATAAGGTAGTTCGTGAAGATTAAGTTTCGACAACATTTTTAAAAATGATTGGAAAGAACAACGACCCTGTTTTAAAGGAAATTTGGGAAATAAGATTATTCCTTTTAAGTGTAACAGGTCTTAGCAATACACTAATTGTAAACAGAAATTAAAGAGAAAATAAAAACACCATATTTTTCCATAGGCTACCAGGTTTACGTCGTAGGTCGTAAAGACATAACATTAGCCATCGAATAATAGATATATAACGAGAGCATCCTGGAACATACTGGTCGGTACTCGAGTGGAAAGAGTTAATGATTCGTAAAATAATATAAAATAATAATGAATATCCAATATAATACGTTTATAATGTCTACATACATATACAATAGAATATAAAAGGTAGAATAAGAAAAATATCGTATAACACATAACTGTGCTATTGTAAAAAGGATCTTGAAGAAGTCAACAAGCAACGGATGGCCACGTAGCAAGTTCGATGTTTCTGAATTTAGCACAGATGTCCGCGATACCGTAACGGTAAGGAAACTGTACAATGTTGAAGTCGTAGTCAGCATTGACAAAAATTGCGTTGATCGATGGTAGATGAAATTTATTGGTCAAATCGTCCTCTTGAATTTCACCAGTTATCGGATTCATATAAGCGCAACGAGTTTTTGCTAAAACGCAGGCAGTTGTGTTGACGAACAGTTGGCTTAGATTGACGTCCGTTAAATTGAAGTTGGGAAACATTCGAAAGGCCTCGCCTACGCATTCTCGTAACTGTGGAAAGAATTGGTTGGAGAAGAAACCATTTGGATAATCTTGTATAGAATAAAAACAAACATATTACAGCATCTTGTTATATATTTTTTGTTCTTTTACTGTACAATAATATTTACAATGGATCATTATATTAGAGGTGTGTTTTAAGGTAAAAGTATTTAATCCATTTGCATTCATGTATTAAATATTCTAATTATATCAATTTGAGACACTCAACCGACCATCGACTTGTATGTGCATTTTATTTTAAGTTATATAATTAAATTATTTTCACATTTTAATTTAAATTAGGAGTATTAATCGAGTACTACCAATGGCAATAGAAGAGATCACATTTTTTTGTAATTAACTAACAATTTCGAATTTTTTTTTGACACGCTTGGATTATTACGCTTACAGATGCAAATGGTTTAAACGCAACCTTGGATATAATAAAATAATTTACCTTCAAATATATATACAAGATAAAAAGAAATGAACAATGTGTAGTTCGTCGATGGGAAAGATTTTTATGAAACACATAGATTGTAGTTGTATAATACATGCTAATTACATAGAAAAGGATTTCATATATTTACACGTTATACAGGTAGGTACACACAAATACATATGTATATAAATATATATATATATATATATCTATATATGTACAAGGCACGTTCATTGACTCGTATGTGGACTCTTGGTGCATGTAATTAAAGCGGCGAAGATGTGATTTGGACCAAGTTTCTAGTTAGGATTTTCGAGGACTATTAGGACCTTGGATCGATGGGCTCTGCTCCGGGTCGTACGGTAATGAAATCGGCGCTTTGCTCTCTGAATACGCAAACAGCTCTCAAAATGCGAGGATATACTTTTAATATAAAGCCGGAATTCATCCTTCGTGTTTTCCAGTTCATCGTAACTCCTTTTTCTCTTATGGCAGCACGCCGAAAAGCGTCCTATACAATATTTACAACGTACGTCTTTTTAATAGCTTTATCGTCCTCGATTTTCATGCTACTCGAAGAAGAGTGAAGGCGGTATATTTTATTATTCCAATTGGATTAATATAATATTTTACATAACGAGCAAACATTTGACCTACTCTCTTATTTACATATTTATTTTTAGCGAGCAAAAAATCTACGTACGTATTTACATATTTATATATAAGTAATATTTACACCTTCTCAACCGAGAATTAAAAAGTAAACTAAAAAAGATATTAAAATATTGAAGCATAAAATAAGCAAAAAATGATTTGATACATTACCAGGGTGTCCTTGTTAACTTGCCGAATACATTGGAGGAAAGTACAGTAAATCGTAACAGGACCGACTCTGTTGCTAAAGTTATTCGTAGCATTCTGTAAGTAACAATTACGATTTCAAAAGGAAAATGATCAATTTAATACGCACGTATACACCTGTGCGTGGAAATGATTTCACCGTCTTGTTATCTAATTAGCTTACTCTCAAATATACTTGGCAATGACCATAATCTGTATTATTCAGGTACATATCCGCACAAGTAGACATTGCTAATAATAACGGATATCCCGTGGATTGGCTACTAGCACGATAAAAGCAACCGTAACAGGCATCGCGTCGCGTAACGTTGGCACCTTGGGATTCGTTGCACAATTGATTTAATAACTCGGGAATCCTTACACTGTAATAACAGAAAGAATTTTTGTAATGAAAAGTTAAAAGATATTTAAGTTGACCTACTTTTTGATTGTAGCCAGGGTACCGAATAATTTGGATAAACCATCTGGTATAAGAGCGTCCCCGTTGTTGAGAAAAATGAAAGATATCAGAAAAAGTAATAACACCGAGTACCTGGCCATCGTGGCTTTAACGCGCGTTTTGCGGAAATATCCCTGCTTAGGTTTCCTTTTATACCGAGATATGAATCGCGTCGGACGGCATCGAACCGAATCGTAGAGATTTTTCTATATATTGTACATACAAACGTTCGTTCGAGCATGGTAATATTAAAAACAAAATATAGGTCACTATATTATAATAGTACGTGAAAATTAGTTTACGTTAGTTAAACGGAAGTACCGTCCGATTTTTTAACAATGCCAGTATAGATAGTATACGGCACGGACGTTCCTCGTTACGTTCTTGGTTAATCGTCAAGCCGATTATAAAACAAATTTGTTTTCGGTCGTATGAGGAGAAGAGGATGACGAGGAATGATGGATGGAAGAATCCTCGAGGAAGATAATAATAATAATAATAATAATAATGATAATAATAATAATAGTAATAATAAATGTGAGAATGGAGCTTACCTTGTTTATTTATCACTCGTAACACGTAACTCTGACAGTTACATCGTAAACCATTATTATTTCATGAAAATAGAGCGTAAATAGAAGACGGAAGAAAGGATGAACTCTCTGCACGGGTGAGACAGGTGAAACGCGCGGTTTGTCGCGGATACGCGATCCGATCCATCGGATGAATTGTGTCTGGCTTCATTATCACGACAAAATGTCGACGCACGTATTCGCCGATCTGGAAACGATACTTCTATCGGATGGATTCACTGGAATTAGTTCTGCACTTTCGCGCATCCCAAATAATTTCAAATTATCGGGGAATTATCGATTAATTATACCGAATCACGAAAAGAAAATTTGCCGACGGTTTATACCGAGTACGTGTCTCGTGCTGTTTAATTCTACTTTGATACTTTGCATCATAAGCTAATTCATTGTTTTTCCTTTTTATCCTTTAATTTTGATTATTTCTTCTACACTTTCCTTTATTTGTATTCTCTTTCCTTTTTAAGTCCGATAAGAGTATTAGTAGAACCCGGAAATTGATCGAAATCCCGTAGTGCGTAGTCACATTAACTTCACCATTTGCTTCCACACACACATACAGGCCCATTTTCCTCCCTACCGATTGTACAAAAGCGATGCTTTCGTGTCAGAAAGAAGAGTAAGAAAAAAAGAAAGAAAGAAAGGAAGGAAGGAATTAACGGATGAAAAAAGAAAGAAAGAAGTAAACGCAGGTGCACGGTAATCGCCTAAATTAAGCGCAAGTACACGTGTGTTTTTCACGTCAACAAATTTTAACTCGTTCGTGGATATATAGAAAGAGAGAAAGAGAAAGAGAAAGAGAGGTAGAGAGAGATGCTCTTTCTCGTTTTAATGTCGACTCGGTATGCTTTTAGCGGTGAGTATTAACAGTTATAACACTCTACAAATTCTCGCATGATGGATTCGAAGTAGAAAATAAGAAAATGAGGTAGGTAGAAAAAATTGCAATAAAATGAGAAGAAAGAACTTCTATTTGTTAAAAGCATTTTTATTTATATCGATTTTTATTTCCTTGCGATTAAAAGCAAGTATTTAAATACTTGTTTATTTTTTTTACATCTAAAGAAAGGTTGATACAGTTTTAATTATCTAGCCATTGTTTATATGAAACGTATCTTTTTAAAGTGATATAAATCCATTTGGAGATAAAGAAAATATTTTGTATAATCATTTTTCTTTAACAGTTTTATTAACAAACGTATTAACATGCCATAAATTATTTAGAATAGAATTACTGTAAAACCTTTACTATTCGAATTAATTGGGAGACATAACTGTCAAATCAAATTCATATCGAAGTAATAAGGAAGATATAATATTGTACGAAGGATGCACTACGTTGTCGACTATTTGTTTTAATATTGTAATAGATGACATAAACAGTAAAGTTGCATACACGGTGTTCAAATAATAGAATCGATTTCGATAATGGGACCCTATTTGAATAGTAAAACTTCGGATACTGTTCGTTTCTACTGTCCTTCTAAAACTATCTTATGCGCGTTCATTTGATAAATCTATTCGCATTCGTTGAGCAAAAGCTCAAACGAAGTTGCAATATAAATTGGAAATAAGACGGATAAGAAGGGTGGTGGACTTTGGGAAGTAATTTTGTTTCGTCTTCTTAGGAAATAAATTCAAGTAGATTTGGAATAGTTGGGGAAGGGGGATTGGATCGAGTTACCGGTCACCGAATGACGCTACTTTTGTCGAGAAAGAGAAAGAAACTTGATCGACAACTAAGCGCAGCTGTCATCGTCGTGCGGTATCTCTCTTTCTCTTCTTTTCCATGACATTTTTCTTTTTCGCCCCCAGAGGCGCAACCCTGACGACGCGACGATGTTTTTAAGAAATCGCCGGGAAAATGCAGCTGTCGTCGTCGCGACGAGGCCTGGATATGATGCATGGATTTCTTTGATGTCACGTTAAAGTCCTCGCGAATGAAAGAGGACCTCTTAATTGGACGATGCTTTTCTCTATTGCGGTTTTTTCAACATTTTAGTTTCTCTCTCTTTTTCCTTTGTTTTTTTTTTTTTTTTTTTTAATTTTTTATTTTATCACTCACATTTAGATATTTTGCCGAGGATCGACGTTAATTGTGCAATAAATTTTCTTACGATACCAAATATATTCGTTCGTCGTCGATTGTATATGTTTGGTTGTTTAGCAAAAGCCACAGGGCGTGTTGCCGTACATAGTCTCGTAGATACTTCCGCAAGAGTGTATAGGAGTTTCGAGGGAGTTGGTAGGGAAACTAGACAGTATACCAGCGTACTAGGAGAGACTATACACCCGCATCTTTGCTATTTATACGTCAAACGTTAACTGTAGAGAGGGATGCTAGAGGGCTCGTTCTAGATGCTACCTGAATTGAGCAAAAAATGCGAACCGAGAGAGAGAGAGAGAGAGAGGGAAAGAGAATTCGAGAAATTTGATGCAAGAGAATATTATGACGTGATTGGTTCACACAAGAATCTTTTCCCTTAAACCTCTTCGTTAATAATAAAGAGTACAAAGATTTCTGCAACATCTTGCGTTTAACGTATACTCTAAGTCAGCTATGTCTAACATCAAGGCCCACGTTATAGACAAAATCTCGAAATAAATAGAAAATAGATTTTTTATTATTAATACATACGCGACCGACGTTTATTCGAGAGAGTCGTTTTGCTGGATATTGTATTTGAAATATATATATGTTGCAACTTCGTTTTGGCGGGCCGCGAATTTGACATGGCTGTTGTAGATTGTAAAAGGAATGAGAGATATAGCTAACCATTTACGCGTATCCGCAGTGTATTTTTTCCAAGCGTCTGCTCTTATGGAATCGTGCATGGTGGCAACCCTCGACCAAAAAAGGCAAGCTGCTTGTTCGAGCTCGTTTTGAGCCCACGGATCGTTAACTTTATGAAAACGAGCGTGCCCCTGCGTGCACTTTCCTCCCCCTTCCTTATACCTATTTTTCCCTTTCACGTCTATCGACGAATATCGTAAGAAATTAGCGGTGTAACGCACGCCGCGATAAAAATCAGTTGGTTGCGCGAAAGGTCGCAGGAATCGTTCCCGAGGGTACGATCGTTTGAGAAAAGCACATTATCGTTATCGTATCGTTAGATATTCCCATTGATGTAGCCCGAGGACCTTTGGTTATTCGTTCTTCTATCGATTGGAAATTCGAAAGTTGGTGCGAAATTGTGCGAACGATTATACGTTCGCAGAATAGATAAGAATAATGCACGATTGAGTCTCAACAGCCAATTCTTTCTTCCAGTTCTAAGACACCATACTGCTTGGCCTGTTATTCAAAAGGCTTAACGGTAATACTAACATTCCTATTGCTTTCCTTTCCTCTTGTTTTTTTTTGTTTTGGTTCGGTTCGGTTCGATTCCCCTACAGTACTTTTGCCACTTGCTTCGTTCGTTCGTAAGTTGAACGACACGTGGGTATTGTATTACATCTGTGGACTTCCGAAAAAAAACGCATATTCTCGGTAATGCAAATGTCGGCGATTGGTGCGCGTGACAAATGTAAGCTCGCGACACTTTTGAGAAGCCGAGAATACGCTCGTTAATTTTAACGACCCCATCGAAGCGATGCTTGTATATACATGTATCTGCAGACACACCCATACATACACACCGGCGCCTACCATCCGTACTCGTTTCTCCTCGTTTCGTGTCGATTCTGTCCTAACAGTTGCTGTTACCAATGCGTCAGAGTTTGCGTCAGAACTGGCGTCCCTACTTTTTCAATTGCAATGTCTTCTAGTTCGCGATGCAAACTTGTATATATGTAAATACTTATGTTAGTATATTTACTTATACATCTTACATTAAACATATTTTTCTTATTCTTCTTCTCCTTTATTCCGATGCTTTAAAATTGCGTAAATGTTCGTTGTCGCACTTGCGCGTATCGCACGTCAATACACGAGGGGCGAGGGGAGGAACTTGAAGGAAAAACATACGCACCTGAGTGCACGCTAGCCAATGGTATGGTTGGAAGTCGCTTAAATCGCTGTAATTAGAAGATAGGAAAAAAGTGATAGGTGAGGAGAAGAGAGGAGAAGGGTTGGGAAATCGGACAGAACTGCGACATCACGGCATCGTGACACGTGTCTCACGAGCCACGTGTCCGATAAGTCAGGAGTACGTGCGAAACGAACTCTATTACAGCCTGAAACGATGCCGAATAATTATCCGTTCTTTTAACGAACCAACGTCACTCGATCTTTTTTCCTTTTCCTACGATATACATACATTTATTCTCCTCTTTTACGTTTTATCGAAAAAAAACAAACAAAAAAGAATAAAGAACACAAACATCCCTGTAAAAAATATATATAACAAACAATAAATAAAAATTCAAAGTCTTAAAACCCCCGTAGCTTTGATCGATCGAACACGATCGACGTAATTATTATAATAATGCACACATACATATATACGTATATTTTTATATTTTTATTTCCCTACTCTCAACTAAATTTCTCTCCTGTTAATGACAAAAAGTGGCAAGATTCTTGCCCTGGTATCGTGTCTTATTGTTAATTGGTTTCTTTCACTAGTAGAGAGGTTGTGTCGTGTAATGGAATATCGATGAGCTGTACTAGTGTTAGAAAGGTGGGTAATGAGCAAAACAAACGAAGGGAAGAATAACAAAAGGGTCTTGTTTTTCCTTGCACTTGCTTCTAGATGAGCGAGAGAGAGTAAGACAGAGTGTGTGTGTGAGAGAGAGAGAAAGAGGGAAAGAGAAAGAAAGGTTTCACGATAGCGTTACTATCCTATGAGAAAAATCGAGGGCGAAGTTTCCCGCCCGTTGATTCCCTCTTCTCCCTTACCCCTTCCTTTCTCTCTCTCTCTCTCTCTCTCTCTCTTTTTCTCTTGACGTTTTAGAAAGAGCGGGAAAGGCCAAGCAAGGATGGAAAACGCGGAGGGAAGCTTCGGGAAGATACGAGGATGACGACGACGACGAAGAGGAGAAGGTATAGGAGGTGTTGGAGGTATAGGGGAAGGAGGACGATGAGTACGGGGGTGGTGGTGGTGGTGGTGGTAGTTGTGATGGTAGTGGTGGAGACACGAAATGTTAGGTGGGAGTAACTGGTGCGCCAAGAGTGGTGGCAAAGCGGATCAATACTTTTGTACTCAGCCTCCCTTGGCCTCAGGACCGTATCATACCGTTCTCTTGACGTAATCTAAGCACGTGCCTCTCCCTCGCGTTACGGTATATTGACTTTGAATATTTCAAGCGATTTTCTATTTTTAGTAAGATACTAGATGACGTCGAAGGAACCAAAGCACCTCCTCTCCCTTCGTTTTTCTTCCACCTCGTCTATGTTTCATATTTTTTTGTTTCTTTTTTTTCGTTTTGTTTTGTTTTGTTTTTTTTCTTTTTTTGTTCCCTTTAATGCCGTTATCTTTTTTATTATTTCTTATTTTGGTGCATTTGTAAAAAGGTTGCATTTTACTTGCACGTCATATTAACGGGAGTACGGTGTATACGCGTTATCGCAATTGGATACGGTAAATTAGATTTGTACATGCACGCGTTACAGAGACATCACAACTTATAATTTATTTATTTTATTTAATCTAAAAAAGAGAGAGGTAGTGAGAGATAAAGAGAGAAAGTCAATCTAAAGTAACAATTTATCCAATTCGTTTATAATAAATATACGGTTCTTCTTATCTTCTCTACTCTCAACTCTTCCTCCCTCTCTCCCTGTCTCTTTTTCTTTTTCAAGTTTAGAATTATAAAAAAATAGAATAATCTATTACAATATTTTATATTTAATTAAAAAATACAATGTATTGTTATATATATATATATATACCATCTTACAAAATTCATAGAAACATCCCGAAATAATTCATCATACATTTTAATATCTTAACGAAAGAACGAACGAACGAATTTACGTACGATCGATTCATTTCATCACGAATATTAATTGGTCCTAGAAAACCATAAAGGAAGATCTAAAGAATAAACGTTTAAGGTGTTAGTAGTAATCGATCGAGTCGAGCAAGTCTATCGGTTCAAGTTTAAGGCAAAGTTAAGGCGTTTAAGCTGACGGGATTTAATGCGCCAACGAGATCACACGGCACTGCGTCAATCTTCACTCCGACGACGGGAGCGTATACGTGACGTAGTTTAGTGGGGATGGATGACGTCACCGGTCGATATACGCGGTTCTGCTCCTCGAGTACTACGCTATCGCCTACGTCTAGAAAGAGGGGCGGGGTGGGGGGATTGGAGAGAGGAAAAAGGGAGGGAAGGCAAAGAAAGGGGTTGGAACATCACGGGCGTCTCTCTTCCACCCTCTCTTCTTCCTTCCTTCCTTCCACCCCCTCGCCAACCTTTATTCCCCCTATCCCCCTTCGTCTTCCCCATCTATCCTGCCGCAATACGAGTCCCTGAAAATGGTATCCGCTACTTGCATTCCGTGCTATTCCTCGTAAGCGCATGGCCTTCGTTATTGCACCTCGAATATTACGTAAAAAAAAAAAGAGGGGAAAAAAATAAGAGAGAGAGAGAGAGAGAGAGAGAGAGAGAGAGGGTGGGGGGGGGTTAAAGAATATTTTCAGTTTAGTACGGAATACGAAAAAATATCGCTCGTGCATTCTCCTTTATCATTAGATTATAATATTTGTTTTTAAACCTGTTAACCATTTATTATTACCAAACTTAATCGTTAATTCGACAATGCTTTTAACAGTTTGGCGACTGGCAACGTAGTTTCATGTCATTGTAAAGTTTAGAACCGAGTGAAATTGTAAATAATAAATGAATTATAAGCTCGACACGATAAAGAAATATTCTTTATATTCTGACATACTCGTTTAAATAGCAGAAGCATGCGGTAGTGCTCAAGTATAGACTTTTGAATATTTGATGCGATGCTCGACTAAGGATCTCACCTCGGCACTACCAGTTGCGAAAGCGTTAATACGTAATTTCATTGTTAAGTTGAAAAAGTGCTGTTAATGCAATAATATATTTAGTAATTCGAAATAGTTGAAAATTGTGTAGATAGTTGGATTTATTAATGTTACGTGGTTTCGTTTTTATCCCATTTTCTGGTGGATAAAATTGGTTAAGGTGACGTTCGGTAATCCGCAAATCCAATCGTCAGGTTGTCCGTAAAATCTAAATTGGGATTTTTAGGGTCTACTAAAGTCCCGCTGGATTCATATAACAGTGTAGGGCTGATCGTATTTGCGACGGCGCGGTGACATTTTCTACACACTCATCCTCCTCATAATTGGACATAAAATCTTTTTTTCATGATCGATCGGACATTATTGTCCGGTCATTTCTCCAACGGCAGATCACCGTTAGAGATAAAGTTGAGCGATCGAGAAGGTCTTAAGGTCTTAAGCGTTGAACGCTGGATCATCGAGCGATTATCGCGAATACGCTTTCTACTTATACCATAATTTCATTTTCTCTACTTCATCTTTTCCCCGTCTTTTATTTCCATTTGCTTCGGCAATGTTTTAACGAGCACTAGGCGGCGTGCCTTTGATTTTTGAAATTACTTCAACTTCGCATGTCATTGTGCGGACGCTGATAGAGAATAATATTCTAATTTATGATAATTAATCATACTCTGCCATGACGGCAATCGAATAGCCTTTTTGCAAACACATAGTACGGGTCTTTCGATAATTTTATTTATAGCTAGCTCGGCAAGAACGTTTACGTAAATTTTTCTTTTTCCTTCTTTCGCAAAAAACGAGAAGGATCGAAAAGAGAGAAATGAGAAGACGACTGTAAAGTGGAGAAATTAAATTTGACATATCTAGAAATTGCAAACGTCGTGGGTAGTTTGAGAGCAACAGGAAAGGTCAAGGGTTATCGTTTGCCTCGATGTAGAAAAGGACAATATAGGGGTTGCGTATAAAATTTCAAGGATAAAATATATATGCAATCTATTTCGAAGAATTTCCATTTGGAAAGGTCATTTGTAATTAAGTTATTCACTTCGCATGAAGATCCTTTGAAAAATTATCTCAAACGATATCCGTTAGTTCTAATTGTAAATTGTTGAGAAAGGATGATCTGGAGTGCAAAGCGTAGAAGCATTTGACCATCTTGTCAGACTCATTTCGTGTTCACACAGCGAGTAATAGCGAAAGAAGTTCTTCCTGAAACGTGCGGTCCGCGAGTGAATGGAAGCGTCGTTAGGAACAAGAATCCATCAGAAATAATTGGAGCTTCTTACCCCCTCGGCAAAGGATCATTAGTCCTTTGTGTCGCGCACCGTCGCTTTCTACATCAACCTTTCATGCCACTCGACCGCGAAGATGGATGACCTACTGAGATTTCGTCTTCGCGAGTAAGAGAAAAATTTTTCTTCAGTTATCTTCCGACTTATCTTTACGAAAGGGGTTGGAAAATATCGTCCGATTAGGCGCATCTTGTTTCTTAACTGTTTTCTTCAAACGACACGTGACTTTGTGAATCATAAGAAATTGTAATCTTTCATCATAAATTTCATTCTCTGAAACGAAGCACGTGACACATCACCAGGTAACAGCAGGTAACTACGAAGAAGTTGTTATTGCTTTCTCGCGAGGCATGTTATTTCTTTTACTTCCCATCGTTGATTACGCTTTTTGTCCCCTTATTTTTCACGACGCAGGGAGCTTCAGATTCACGGGAGAATGACGGATTCGATGTTTCTCGAGATATATCTGTTAAAGCGCGTGCACGAGTAGATAAGGTGCGTATAGAGGGAACTGAGGCCACTCCGAAGAGGATAAGCCTGAAACGAATGCTTCGGTCACGCAATTTCGCAACACCCTTGACAGATTTTTCAACGTTTCTTTTCGTTTTTCTTCTCAAGTTCCTACTTAACATACCTTATTCGTCTTATAGATTGAACCACCGTATATATTTTTCCTTAAACATTTTATTCCTATGATAATTATTCATTTCGACATTTACGATTAAAGTGTTTTTTCTATTTCTTTATGCAGAAAGGTTACATTCCTAAAAGGATTATATCGGATTAGTAAAACCCGTAACAAGTTTATACACATTTTTGTACATCCGAATGAAACAGGATTTTAAAAATGCATAACTGTCTAGGAATGTGGATTGTTAAATGTATGTATGTATGTAACATTTATCACGACAATACAAGATTCGAGATTTATAGTTTAAGGATCGATGCTAAATATCTTTACACAATGTATGTTAAAAAACGTGTTTTAAAAGTAAACATAAGAAAGTGATTATATCTATTAAACTGAAAAAAAAGAAAAAAAAAAAAACAGAAAAGAAACGATTATTCTAGAAAATGTAAAAAGGTTATATAGAATCTATTAGACATACATAGTAGATAGCTATAGTCATTTTATCGCGATGGTAAAGTTAGTTGTAAAAGTGCGATAAAGATCGAATTACGTGATGTACTGTAAGGTTTGAACGAAGTCGATTTCGATTACCGTCAACGACGTTAACTCGTTTGAAGGAAGTAAGTTTTGAAAAGGCGATCACGTTCTCTTCCGGTCATTAGGAATCCCAAGAACGATCGTTGCATAAACGTTACGATGTGGATAATGTATATGTAGATGCACATGGTCTAATGTACATGGGCTGTTGTACACTCTGGTATGGAATGGAATAGGTCTAAAAAAGGGTAACTACTATACGGATCGAGTTGGCTGCAGAATGTAGAGGGGCTAGCATAGTCGCCATCCTGTCTGGGCCATCGCGTGCCTTTTCCACGTCCGCTTCTTTCAGGTTATACGTCGCCACATGAAAATAATGCGACGCGACATTATTGTATTTTGTTAAATATCTTCGACTTCTTTTCAAGATAACTTGCTATTATATTTTTTTCTTCTTTTACTACACCGTCCTACTATAATTAGTATTCTTCTCTCTAGAATCTGTAGTTCAGCGTTTCCCAACATGGATTGTACGCCCCACTGAGAAACAATTTCAATACTTAGGGGGATTTTACTTAATCATTGACATTTGTTACCTCATCAAAGGTTTTTGTCAGATATTCACGTTCTAATTAACTTTTCTTTCTTTTTTTTTTTTTTTTCTTCTTTTAAATACTTATTAATGTTAAATTTTTTTAGAATCTGGTTTATATATGTATGATACTAAGGGTGTATACAAATATTTAAGCCATTTAAGCGAGATATAATTCTAACAAGTTAGGAAACACTGTTATAGTTATTTTATCAACTCTTATAGACTAATATTTCATTTATTTTTTCCTTTCTATAAATATTATATACGTAGTTACTGATCAAATTTTTACACGATACTTTTTCAATATTTCCTGAGATTTGAGTAATGTCGTTGTAAGTTGACCTACATAATAGTTGCACGTAGTACACACACATATGTTCGTATATGCAAGCTGAGTTCAGACTCGGATCGGTTCGGCTCAGTTCGACTTGTCTCGTCACGCTAAGGGTTGCCCTCGGATATGAGATTACACGAATATGAAGCATGACTGTAATTTTAGTGGGTCGAGTCCTTCGCATTTGTAGTGGCCCAAATTTATTCATTTATCTGATAAATTTAGTTCTCTCTCTTTCTTTCTCTCTCTCTCTCTCTCTCTCTCTCTTTCGAAAATATTGAATACGCGGTCAACTTTTTTGCGGCCTCGAATTGGATCGCGTGGCCGTGTCAAAGGCACGAAGGGTTGCATTTAAGGACGGGACATTAAAAGGTGAACATTCTGAAATAGCCTAGGTCGGAAAATAATAGGAGCAGAGGAGTTTCCAACGAGAGACAAGATACGAAGTAAAAGAATGAGAGAGAGAAAGGGAGAATTTCTAATGAATTTCCACGACAATTGAAAAGATAGATGGGAAAGCAGCAGCAATTTCTGCCAGAGTTTAATTGCCCTATTCAAAAGTTTACAGGTCATTGAGACCTTTGGGGTTTCGTTTAACATGGTACAAATAGAAAGTTCACTGGGACAGCAGGAAGGAGTTCTTTGACAGGCTGTTAGGTACGAACAGTTAAATTTGACAGTGTTGCTGTCAAAATTGCAATGTGAAAAGAAATATTTTTCATTTGTAGACTTTCGTAGTCGTTATACGTCTTCCAATTTACATAGAAACGTTGGTAAAGGAGGTAAAGGGAGATGGAAAAAGCTAGATGGACAAGAAAGAAGGGAACGTGAAAAGTTATCTTGCCAAGCTGTCAGCGATAAAAAAGTTGCAAACAAAGGGACGTCTCGGATGTGCGCTCTTTACCCTTGAGAATGTTTCAGTTTCTCTTCCAACTCCAACGCTCGTATTTCACTATCGTAACATCCATTATTTTTCACCAGACATTTTTCACCATCGAGGGTTCTCGAACTGTTTCTTTAAAGGAATCTTATTAACAGATCATACGGGTGTAAATGTTCGAACTGAAAGGAAACAGTGTTTTAGAATAGCAGTCTAGAAAGTTGGCTCGATTTAACGAACGAGAAGCCAACGACATTTTTTTCTTTCCCCAACAGCTTACACGATACTTTACACAAGCTTCACCACTCCCCTCTTTTTTTTTTTTTTTTTTCTTCGTTCAACCACTATTCTTACTACTGCTACTACTATTATTACTACTACTACTACTACTACTTCTTTTACTTTTGTAAATCAAGAAAACGCAAACGAAGTGTCGGACTGCTGTTAGTGGATTAAAGTCGTACTACCATGCGCTGGCTGAGTTTTATATACGAAACGCAAGAAGCGTACGAAAGAGCGTACTGAGAGTTACGCTTACGACTTCTGGATTCTCGTAAAGCTGCCTACTGTTTCCTTCTTTTCATCCTACACAAGCGACCTACACAAGCGACCTACACGAGCGATCTATACAAGCTTCCTTCCTTCTTACTCTTATCCACCGAGCAGCTACAACACAGGACGCATAAAACGAGGACTAGCCGTCGCCGATTGGATTTTCTGGATTTTCTTCCTTCGAGAAGGAAGGAACGTTGAGATGGAAGAAAAGACACCGTGGGAGACACAGTAAGAACAAAGGGAGATCGTTTTAAAGGAACTGCTTTCAAGTGGAACAGCCAATATCTACTATAGGCTTCTACGAAAAACTACATCCTACGAGAAGCTTCACCGAAACTACCCACGCTTCTTAGAAAGACTGAACCGTCCTTTCTTTTTAGGTACTTTGATTTAAAAGCTACTCCCTGTTCGTAATAGTATTATTTCGTTCAAGGGCGGAAAATTCCCTCCTTTTTTCAATTCCAGGATCAATTCTCGAGGACACGTAACTCCAGCTAAACAAATTTCAATTTACATTTTTGACTCATTTGTCTTCAACCTTCTCGATATAACGAAAAGCTTATATTCGTATATATTATAAGGAAAAGTAACATTTTTCTTATCTTCAACGTTCCCTATCGAATAAACGATAGAAACTAAATCGATCATTTGCAAAATGCCTTTCCGTGCACGGCGTTGATTAATTCGCTAATATCATAGCAAACGAAAGGAGAATGAGTAATCGGATGCAATAAATTCGCGAGTTCTTGATTAATAATTTTTCTTCGATTCGTAACCATTTTTTATTATTAGAGTCATTTCTTTTAAAATTAGTTACGAGGAGGAAAATTATTGTAGAAAAAGGGGCTAACGAATCGAAAGGTTTTTATGATGAAAAGAAAAAAAATAGTTATATTAGATAAACCGATTGTTTTTTTCTTTTTTTTTTTTTTTTAATCAATCAAAAATGATCGAAAAGATGTCGCGTATAAATCTTTGGAAGAGTCATCGAAGAAATCGGTGAACGTGGATTCTATTTGTAGAAAGAAAATGTTAAGGAGGGAGGGTTGTAGTATGTAAGTGTGTGCGTGCAGGACCAGGCGTGAGGGGTGATTTCGTGGTGGATATAATCCGAGTCGGTACGGTAATAGAGTGGAACTTGGTGAAGTTTAAGGGCGTTGGTGTTACCGGCTACCGAGGAAGTAATGTTACGAAATGGAGCAGTTTTACAGGCAGTAAAATGTTGATTGGAATCCTGACGATCGTTTCTCTCTTGTAGGAAAACTTTTTTTCCTCGTTTTCGTAGGGTGCTACTACAACCGATTTCCACCCTCTTCATTCGTGCAATTTCAACTATTATATTGTTATCCTTCGAACGAGGCGTTAACTGCATTCGCGTTTTCCCGTGAGTTGTATATACAACAGACACCGAACGCATGCACCTATCACTACCGGGCTACATGCACAATCATGGTTACGACATGGCTCCGTTCGTTCATCCTGCGGTTCTTCCTGCGGTTCTTCTTCGATTCAGGTTCTCGTCTTACGATCGATCGTTATTGTATCGGTCATCGAAGGAACCTCCAACGGGATATCCTAACCAAAGATTTTGACCCTCCATTTCGAATGTCGGATTCAAGATATCTGTTCGTGATGGGACTTGATTAAGTTTCTGCTTTGGAATTTGCAAACGGTGTATTCGAAATCTTATCTTTCAACTGGAAACCCTTCTTCTTGTTTTATTTTTATTACATCGGTATCGGTGTTAACAGTGTAACGCGTTTATTATATTGTTTCTTTTATTATTATTTTTTCTATAAATCAATTCATGTAGAAGGTTATCTAGAAAGAGAAAGAAAAAGAGAAAGAGAGAGAGAAATGGAGGGATAGGAAGGAGACAAAGTTGTGAAGCCAGCGACGTGGAAACGCACGCCGTGGAAAAATGCTAAAACGGGGACATAGAAACGATGTCGTCTCCTTCACCAGAGAATCCATGTTGACTTCCTTCCTCTACTTTGTTCGATGCGACGCGTCGCGTCGCGTCGTGCGTGTACGTTATTGCGCTCAGTTATTACCGTAGTTATTACCGCGACATTAACTTTTACGATCTGATCGTCACTTCGCGTTGTTGGCCGCATGTAGCACCAGCAACACCACCGGTACCAGTACCAGCAGTATCGGTACAAAGTTAGCTACTTTCAAACCAAAGCATCCTAGTCCCACGTTCAACAACGTCTTCTTTTTCTTTTCTTTTATTTTTTTTTTCCAACTTGACGCACCTTTCTCTTATTTTCTTTGAGAAAGTCGACAGCGAAAGCGAGATCTAGTAAAGAATTTCACCAAGATATTGCAATTATCGTAGTTAGAAAGAGAAAAGCATTATCGAAGAGAGATGCACGAATGGACGGATGAAGTGATGGACGGGGATGATGGTTGGAATAAATCGATGTCGTAGTTTTATTTAGTCACTTCGGTGTGCTTCGATTTCGAAACTTTTTCCTATGCGCACGCGGTATTAAAAAGTTTATAACGTTGGTATTTCGTAGCGGTGTTGGAGAATAGTAGTAACGTTCATCGCGAAAGTTGAACAATGTAACCTCGAGTCTGCGCATAGCTTCAGTATTTATCTGTTCAAATCTCTCTTTCTCTCTTTCTCTCTCTCTCTCTCTCTTGTTTGTATATGTGATTTGGGGATTGAAGGTAGACCGTATTTAAGTAAACGATTCAACTATATCTAATTTGAAGTAGCCGAAACGTAATGGAATTCATGCGGAGAATAAAAGTTCGAGGAAATCAAATCTGAATATAAATCGAGGTAGAAAACTAAGGGCCGTGTGCTTTTTACAAAAAGATTGAAGAAGGAGAGAGTGGTTTTAGGCGGGGTGAAGGGGAAAGGGGATCGGAGAGAATGAGCGCGAATATACACGCATGAAAAAGTGTCGACGGCCATTACTCTCTGATCGGCGAAGCCGTCTGCCGTCTAGCGAGGTGAAGTAGTGGGGCGGCATTAACAAAGTAGGGCTCTGGCGTAAAAAGGGAGGGAAGATGGAACAGGTGAAATGCTAAAAAATGGGTCAGCCCGTCCTCCGTGCCCCTTCTACCAAGTAGAGGGAGTGCGCGCGCTCGCACTCGTCGACCTCAACGGCGACCCCAGCGCCGACCCCAGCGTCGAACCCAGCGCCAGCGTGCTTCTGAGGTAAACCGAGAGGAGAGAGGAAGAGGGACGGATAGATGGATAGATAGAGATAGAGAAAAACAGTGAAAGAAGGGTAGGAAATAGAGAGGGGCGGGGACGGGGGATGGGAGATGGGGGTGAGAGAGGGTGGCTTGCGAGAGTGCTCGGCCGAGAGAGGGTGAGTTTGGAGTTGAGTTGTCGGCGAATGAGGGCACTGAGGCTGGTGGCAGAGGGTGAGGCCAGACAGAGGCTATTGATCCGCCAGGATCCACCTACCAACCCACGTTAGTGGGATAGGCTCGGTCTGCACCGTCGAGCTACACACATACACACACGCGCGCGAGCGAGCGAGCGAGCGCGCAACACACCCACCCACACAAATACGCACATACGGACATTCGCGTACGCGACCGTGTATGGTCGAGTTGAGGCGCGCGGTGGGACGCTGAAAGTACATGGTGAGACTCTGCTCGCTAAAATCTCACACTCTCCGTGAAGCCGATGATTCCAGCGCGTTTCAACCTTCCACGTTGGTGCCTTCGTTGAAAATCGCTTTTTCCACGCGTGGAAAAATATTGTTGTCGCGAGGGCTCGATGTTCGACGACGCATGAACTACTAGCTTGGATCGAGCACGTGCGTTTGAAACGGTTTTGCTACGGCTAGATTCTCTCTATGTCTGTCTGTCTCTCTCTCTCTCTCTCTCTCTCTCTCTCTCTCTCTCTCTCTTCTCTCTCTCTTTCGCGCGCTTATTCGCTCTTCGATCATCGGACTCGAGGATACACCGATAACGTATGATATCGAGTTGTTGCGATGCACTCGAAGATTGAAAAATGTTTCGAGCTACTTTGTCTCTTCTTTTTAATTGATAAAAAAAACTTCATCGTTTTTTAAATCCAGTAACAAGTTAGTTATAGAAATGCGGATGTAGGTTTATGACGATCAAAGTGAATGTTTTACGTACGTTTTACTAAAGATAATAAATTAATTTTCAATTAGTCAATATAATATATCAATAGGAATATTGATAGCTCGGTGCATTAATGTGAAGGAAAGTGAAAGAGTAAGATAGATAGATGGAGAGAAAGAGAGAGAGAGAGTGAGAGGGTGGGGAGGGAAAGGGGAAGAGAAGATTTGTAGGAGCAAAGGAAAAGCGAACGCAGAGAATCGGGGGTTGTTGGTTGGCGAGCAGACGCTCGACGCTTCAACAACCTCTTCTACCCCTCTATCATCCTTCAGACCGTTTTGTCTCACCAAAGGACCGTGGAATATTATTTCTGATACAATTCTCGGAGTGCAGGCCTTCCTCCCTACGTCGTTCTAGTATCACCGTCGTCCTTCAATCCCTTCCATCGTCGTCGTCGCGATACTCAGGAACATAGTACAGTAAGGTGCAGTACGGTGCGGTATGGTGCGGTATGGTGCGGTACGGCACGGCGGTCCTTTCATCCTCTTCGCTCAATGAGTCGACAGTCCCCATCCTATCCTTTTGCGTTTTGCCCTGGCTTTTCCCTTTCACGGTACGCGACATGGTACTGAGCGACGAACAGCAAACGCTATGAGCTACGAACAGAGACCATCATCGTCCTCTTCTCCTCTTCTTCACTCATTAATTTAATCTGCACGTTTTAGCAAGTAACGACTGGGCCGGGTTAAAAGGGGGGGGGGAGGACGGGAGGATGTGGTGGGGTGGAGGGCATTTGCAGTCTGAAATGAATTAATTGCTTTACGCCACTCGAATTAATCGGCGGAATCGTTGGCAAACCGCCACTCGCGATACTTTACCTCCCGCAAACGGAAAGATCGTCGTATCTTCGAAAGTAAATCGCGCGTTTCACTGCTTTCGGATGTTATCGTCGACGATAAAGATACAAAGAACAAGAGGACGGCATTAGCGTCGTTTGAGGGACGATGGTAGCAGAAAAATCTACTCTACCTTATCCTTTTCCGACGTTAGTGCCACTTTGGCTTTCGTCCCTCGAATAACTCGAGCTTTACCAACTTACCTCTCTCCGGCTATCCGCAGAGAGAACGATTCTAATTCAATCTGCGAGTACATTTTCGACTGGAGCCGAGCCCAAAGGTTAATCTCTATCGTTATCGGACTAGCTTAGACCAGAATTCTACCCTAAGAAGGTACTCCTAATGGCGACATTATAGAATATAGGGAGATGAAGAGACCAAGAGGAGAGGCTTTGGGATCCTTGTGATCTTTAGGATCGTAACTATGACCTCGGTTTACATCCAGATTTACATGTAAACGTGTGTGGATCCTAGAAGCTATTTCGCAACTGCTACTCTCTCAAAGTAAATTGGTAACTAACCGTTAAGGGTAATATCGCTAATAATTTGCCGCAATTCGTGTTTCATTTATTATTTTAGCAAAGGATTTAGAAAAGGTTCAAAGAATAATTTTTTCGATAGAAATATCCTTTTAATCAATTTCACAAAGGTGCACAATTTTGTCGATTAATTCGATGTTTTAAAACTATCGTACTTCGTTCATTCGCAATTGTTCATCGTTTCTATCAATTTGAGTTAGTTGAGAGAGGAAGTAAGAGAAGATTGAGACTTTCTAGGAAATGTGTAGTCGCGTGTTTAGAAAAGATTTCTTCTATTTCAACCGCATACACGCAAATCTTGAAAGATCCTTAGAAAGCGAATCGAGATAATTAAAGGACCGTGAAATAGAAGCGAAATTGACCTCATTTGACATCTCTATTTACAAATAAGATTAACATAGACAGATTTCGTGTTATCTATCGAAATTTGATGTACCTTAATGAAATATCAGGAATTTTCAAACCCTACTTCACTAATCGTTCTATACTGATTCTTGATTAACCAATCGACGGGATTGAATTTTCGATCAAAGCACACGTAAAACGGACGTCGACGAAATCTATTGGCCAACACCGCCCGCAGCCAGATATAATACTCCATGTGTCGCTAGCAATATCGTACGGTCATCGATCATTTTGAGCTTCCTTTTTATTCAACTACTAGCACGAGCTACTACCATACTAGCGTTAAGGTAGATTACGAAGATTTGGGATCGCCCCTCCCCCCTCCCCACCCACCCCTCTATATAACACGCGTTGTGCATATTCGTACGATCGGGAAGCTCTCCCTTTTTTAATATTATCTTCTCTCCCAGAGGAGGAACACTGAGACGTTTAGGAAGATTATTATATTAAACCCTCGTCTTTTTCCGTGTCTTCTTTCCGTTTTTATTATACTCCTGATACTTTTCCTCTCTCTTTCTCTATCTTTCTTTCTTTCTGTCTTTTGCTTTATCTTTTCTTTCTCTCTTATTGTTCTTCTTTTCGTTACCTTTGCTTTAAGAATTCGGCTCGTTTAGACACGTACGCGCTTCAAGCACGCACGACTGATTTATGCGACGCCCTAAGGAAATTTATGAGCTCGCAGCGTACCTAAGTACTAAGTAGTTATAAGGAAGACTAGAAGGAAGAAGAGGAACATCGCGTCCCGCCTTTCAATTGAACATAGAAACGCAAAAATACTAGGGGAAAAGATCGTAACATTTATGAGAAAGAAAAGAGGGACTTTCTAAATGGTTTCTAGTTACTGGATGATCTAAGAACATTATCATCAAATTATGATACCTAGGCGGATCTGGTGGTAATTTAACGCGCAATAAACCTGTATCATAAATTCATCTTATTCGAATATTTTTGGTAGGGTCGAGTAGAAAAGAAAAAATATAGAATTTTCTTCGCTACCAGTCTCCCATATTTCTTACTAACTTGATATATTTAATCTTAATCGTATAATTAGCACAAATTTGTAAGATTTCTATTAGAAATTAGAAAAATAAAGTATGATCTGTAATAGGTTTGATAGAAGAGGTGTTCAGTTTTGCATTTTGACAAACAATTTCGATATTATCCCTCACAGACGAGGATTCAGGAAAAAAAAGAGATTGATCGAGTCGAGAGGAAAACGGGAACCCAAAGGAAAAACAACAATAAGTTTAGCCATTACAAGAGATAAAAACGGAGAGAAAGAGGATAGAGAGATAGAGAACGAAAAGCATTCGTGAAAGCACGTCTTTGAACTAAACCGATGAATGTGTTTTTATTCTATTCCTTTTCTATCAGTCGATCAACGTTTCAGTTCTTTCTTAACAGACTTCAAAGCACTTAACTGATAATCGGTGTTTGAGGGGAATTTGACAATTTTAAGATAATTAAAGATTTTTATCGAATACTTACTCTCGCTACCTTTTATCTTTTGCAAGCGAGCTGGTCGATCTGTTTAAATTGATTATTTAGAAAGGAAGTAAAAGAGAGAACACGAAATTCATCGTTGATGCAACGACTAGTCAGTCTTTCATAGAATAATGAACCATAGTTAAAGATTCATAGGGTGAATCTTTGAGGACATGAAAAAACGTTCGCATTTGAGCGTATATTGAAACAACTAAGCTTCTCTACATTTTCTACTACGGTCTTGTTCGTAGCAATGTTTACATTGCAGGACGCACAGCTAGGCTGCTGTTCCGGCTTTGCACGAGGCTCGTCCCAGCGTGAACACAATTCAACAATTTACGGTTGATTCGGCCGGCATTGTCAAAGGGCATTCGCATGCTTCGCATGCCAATGCGCTTTTATCGTACTCGAAAGCAGATAAACGCCGAACAAATAAAGCAAAACTCGGTGCAGAGACTTTGCGTTAATCGGTATTGTCCAGTTCCCAGGGATTTGTACGTTCGACTATACCAGTTTCGTGTTAGCTATCCATTCAATCAAGATTACGTTGCACGTTTCGTGCGTGTACTAGACTTTTACTCTCTCGGTGTAACAAGCACTGTCATCGGATCTTCCTATTTTCCTCAATACCCATTGGATTTTCGACTCCAGACATGTATATTACGATCACGCGCGAAAATATTAATCGTGACTCGTCGTTAAGTTGAATTTTTTGTCATTTACTTTCTCCCTCATTTCCATGTACAATGACATTTGCCATACGAGGGTGTGTATTTAGACACGTGTAAATTTTCACGTACGTTCAAACCTTATGTTTTTTAGGAAACTGTTCTTTGACTTGATTTAAATTGAATTGGGGGCTTGCCGAGTTTAACAAAAAATTTCGTCTAAAATCTTCTTATATTTTTCCTGTGAAAAAATTTCTTTAGGACAAAACAAAATATCACAAATTTTACATGCTATCGTTTTTATAAAATATTTTTCACTTATAATAATAATAATAATATAAATGATAGTTCGAGTAAAATTTGAAAGAAAAATCGACGATGAAAATGCAATATCATGTTTCGTGTTGGTGAACGTATTCGAGTTACTTTTATACGTATGTTTGCCCATTCGAAGCATCCATTTTAGAGATCGCTACATGAACAGGCATAAACGATCCATTTTCATATCCTCGTTTTGCGGTATTTCTCTCTTTCTCTCTCTTACTTTACATGCAGGTGCGTACGGGCAACCTGTTGCCGCGCAATTTTTATGAAGGGTTCCGACTAGTCTACGAAAGTATGCACGTTCCATAAAATATCCTCTTGCTCGCTGGTATGCTGGCCACAGACACATACAATTCCATGCGGTTTCCCAGTACTCACAGATATTTTTTTCATCTCTTTGCTATATCCTCTTCTCAACACTCGAACTTATTCTCAAGGATCGAAGATATCAACTTTGTAATATCATTTAATTATGCATATCATTCTTATAAACTTGTATCTCGATTTGTGGTAATTTGACCATGTTTATTTTTCTTTTTTTTCCATATTAATTTATACATGCACACTGGCGCATACAGTTCCATGCGGTTTACCGGTACTCACAGATGTTCTTTTCATCTCTTTGCTGTATTCTCTTCTCAACACTCGAACTGATATTCGTATAAACTCGAATCTCGATTCGTGGGATTTCGATGATGTTTTTATTTTATATATATATTTTTTTGTACATTAATTTATATTTATATTTAGCCATATTTTAATCATTATTCATATCTTAACATCGTTTGACCATTTTTCATTTGCTTTATCAAAGGAATCATTTTATTATTTCCCAACGTTAGGTTACGCAACGAAATGTCCTTTAAAAAACTTGAATGTTTCACATCAGTGTAATTGCCTACAATCGATTATGCTTTCGTCTCATGCGTAGAAAGGCAAGCGAGGATGGGAGGAAAACCCAGCTGACGTTATAATAATAGGAAATAGGTCAGGTCGAATACAACCGGAAAAGGTTTTCTCGGTGGACGACTTCGAGGATATGTCAGTCAAATGGCATACCATCGCCTTCGAGAATCTTTATTATCGTTATATTCTATCTATCCGATGACCTCCATTATGTTAGAGAAATCGCTATGTGGATAACTATTGTCTAATGTAAAAGGTGATTAAGCGATGTCCAATACTTGTTCAACCTGTTTTTAAACATTTTTCATTTCCTCTTTTTATTCTGCGGATATATGAGTTGTTTCAAAATATGTGAACGTGACTTAATGATTTCAGTATGTTAAAATAAAAACAAAAGTTTTAGAAGATCTTATTAACGTAATTATAAATTTTTTGAACGAACAATTAATTTTCTATTCAAATATTAATAAGAACAATCGGATACCACACTCATTTGAATTAACTATCTAAAATTTTGTAAAGTGGTTAAATAATTTTGACCAGTAGTGTATTTACACAAGTATCAATAGTTGTTCAATCTGTTTATAAATATCTAATATTTCTTTTCTATATTTACAGGAGTGAATATTTCTATTTCTATTATGCACATAGAGAAGAAATTTGTTATATCTATAGAAAATAATTTGTTTTATTTGAAACTTGTAAAAGCTACTAAAATGGGTTGTTTTGTATAAAATACGTAGACACAGATATACGTCAGTACGTGGGATAAAATCCTCAAGTGTCACATTTTACTGCCGTTTTCGCCTTTATGCCAGCTACCCTTTATGCCTCTTTGTCACAGGACATAGAAGGAAGAAAGAGGGAATCTACTATATTTCACAAGTATTACGATCTGGTGCGTATCAGCGTCTGCGAATGGCGATAAACTATCTTTTTCTACATTTCCTTTTTGCTTCTTCAAGAATATCAACGTCCTCCCTTTTTTTTCTTTTTTTGTTTTTTTTTTTTTTTTTCAAACTAGTTCCCATTAAACTCCTCTTTGTTCCTTTGCCATTCGCATTGCACGAGTTTATTTTATCTATGTCTCTTTGTTATATTAAATTAAAATTTTTTGATAGACCGAAAAAACGATATGAAATTCATACGAAATGTGAGGATAGACGAATAAAAAAAAATATTTTGGATGAAAGTACAGACGCAGACGTGCATGTCTTTGCTTTCTAAGTTTAGATCTTTACTTTCAACTTGATTGCTCTTCCCAACGACGCTGTACCACCAGGTTCAAGCTTCGTGTTGTGACTGCGAATTCTTCGACGACAAATTTCTTTGGCGCGTCTGCCTCACTTCTACCTCCTCCTCCGCTTTCTTCTTCTTCTTCTTCTTCTTCTTCTCTCATCTCTACCGCAACTTTTCATCCTGTCTTTCGCATTTGGACTTCTAAATATTCTCTCGAGAAGATATAAGAATTAAAAAGTCACTTAAATCTGAACCATTCAAATGACAATTTTAAATCGTATTTTTAATTATAATTAATATACACGATCTCTAATGAGAATTAACGTCAATCAATTGTATCAATAGAAAAGAAAACCGTGATAAGTTAAGTGTGAAAAAAAAGAAAAAATACCAAAAGAAAATAGATCGAGATCATCGATCGTGAGAAATTTTCCCCAAACAAATTCGAGTCTTTTGTGTCGAGTAACGATTCGTTTAAACTCCTCCATACGAGTTACTCTTCTCATTCTCTCTACACCTTTCACCCCCTTCGGTTTGTCGTATGGTAGGAAAGGAAACGGCGCGGTGTGAAGATGGGATGATTCGATCGCTAATTCCTTCCGAGTCGAGGAGTTCTGGCAAGACCCAATTCAGCCGATCCATTGAACTTGTTCTCACCACCTACCATCGGTTCTCTTTCTCTCTTTCTCTGTTCTCTGGAACAACCTCCTTCTCTCTCATCTCGATCTCCTATTGACGAAGGAACGCGACGACGGCATCCTATCCCGGTTTTCTATGGAACGGGAGACGAGAGAAAGAGAGAAAGCAGCGTGGAGGAAAGGAGGTGTAAAAGAGTAGTAGGAGTTAGAAGGAAGAGATAGTGGTGATGGTGGAAAAGGAGAAGGAGGAGGAGATAGACTGGAGGATAACGAGAGGAATAGGAAGGTGCGAGGACGACAAAGAGGCCGACACAATGACTGCTCTTTTCTCTGCTAGGTTTGAATATATCGACGACCCATGGAGGGGCATGAATTGGTAATAGAGGATGTTGATCCTTCTCTCTCTTTCTCTCTCTCTCTCTCTTTCTCTCTCCCTCCCTTTCCTCTTTACCTTGCGCGCTCTTATTTTCCAAGAGGTCGAGCTGACTCCTATCTTCACACAATTTGTGTCCCTCTCCTCCTACTCCAACAACAGCAGCACCTTCTCCGATTCTACGGCACCTTTGGAGACCATTTTCTCACGACCCCCCCCCCTCACTCCTCTCTCTCTCTGGCTCTTTCTTTTCTCTACTCTTCTATCTTCATCTCTCTTCCTCATAAAGAGCCATCGTTGTGTAAATTGTGTCTGACCCTGTCTCTCTTCTAATCGATTCAACAGAACTCAAAAAGTAACGCCTGTCAGAATTGATGATAACGAAACGCGACAAGTTAAATGCTAATAAAGCGTATTCATTCTGTGGATTTGAACATTGATTAAAGAAAGATACAGAAAG
The DNA here is from genome assembly GCF_001313835.1 of Polistes canadensis. NCBI lineage: Eukaryota > Metazoa > Arthropoda > Insecta > Hymenoptera > Vespidae > Polistes > Polistes canadensis. The sequence goes on from NW_014569552.1 coordinate 806,118, forward strand.
GAATCGGGGGGGGGGTGGAGAAGAGGGTAAGAAAGAAAAACGAGCGGGATATTAAGTCGAGACAAAAACGTCGATTGAAAATTATTGGAAAGCCGTTAAAAATTAGGGAGAGCAAGTCTCCTTCCTCTTCTCTTTTATCGAACGCTTGGCGAAAAGCGATAACGAAAAGTTCTCTCAGCACCGTCTGTTTTCACGACGGTGAAAGAAACGATCGAAGAATACTGAAACAGCCCTATCCCATCTTCTCCAGTCGAATCGGATAATCTGTAAACACTGTCGACTCGAGGGTGGTTACTTGAGAATCCTAATTCTGATCTTAAGAAGATGTCCCCCATCTATACCCTATCAGCAGACGAGGAAGAAGCTTTCTATTATCGTAACATCGATCGCACGAATCCGATCTGCTCTGTCGGTTTTATCAAAGAATTTTAACAAGATATAGATAATGAAATTTATTCACGGTGATCTTTTAAGATAACTTCGTTATCGGTTGCTTATATCTATCTCTCTTCTCGATTTTTATCAACGAATTGATACCTCGTCATAGACTTTTATGTTCTTTTATTTTTTCTCTAGTTGATTTTTCGTCTTATTTAAGTTTGTTATAGATAAATAAATATTTATTTAATTTACAATCTGTTGGCTCAGCAAATGGACTTTGTTACATATAGTACTTATACCTACTTTTGTATATAATATTTGTTACAATATTTTCTATAACTTATGTCTCTCTTATGGAATATCTTTGAACATAGTAACATATTGCTTTGCTTTCCACCCCTTACAGTCGCATGTTTCTTACCCTTACTTATTATTACCTTATTTATTTTCTAATCTAACTTAATCTAGTTCTAGACATTCAAATTTGTTATATTGGTAGGGTTTAATTTTAAACGCGTTCTTCAGTCGAAATTATGCGAGGTTTTGTTTCAACTGCCATCTGGTATTTGAAAGGAAGCATTTTATCATTCTAGGGAAGTGTGTTTAGACCGCAGTTTTATACATTAAAATAAACCATATAATGGGATACTTTATATGTTAAGTTTTCGAACCCTTTCTTGAAAAATGATACAACGTGATTAAACATGTTTTACCCCTCTTTCCTTTCATTTGTTTCTGTCGTTACTTATTGTTAGTCTTTGACGTTAATTCTAAGAACATTCGTCCTTTCTTCGAGATAGATTAAATAAAAATCATACTTTTCCTTTGAATCTTACGCGGGAATAGAAGAGAATGTTCTAAAAGTAATAACGATACTAGAAAAGGGAAAGAAGAAACGATGGAGGGTCGGATAAGACCCTTCAACAATTTTATACATGATATTTGGATCGCTCCCAGTACTTTGAATAGTCAATCTCATTCGAAACTTCATCGAAAAACTGTCCGTCCTTTCATTAATACGTCTGTACTTTGTTAATTGCATCTTGCATGTCAGTAACTGGTATTGTCGAAATTTTCGAGTACGTAGTTTTCAAGTAGAAATATATACAAGGTACATTTTAATAGAAAATAATTTTGGATGACACATAAGCTAACAAAAAATAACGAAAAACTTAATAATTTATTCGCATTGTTTTTAAAATGAGTCAGAGCTTGAAAAAAAAATTAAAAAAATTGGAAAAATATTTCATTGAGTGATATTTCGAAACACAACCCTTTTTTGTAACATCCGTCCAAATTTGTTCATTATTGAAACTTTGTCTTTGATCTAAAATTCTTGACAAATATATTTCGCTACTCTTTAGAAAAAATACTCGCTATATTTATAAAAAACAAAAACAAAAAAAAAACAAGACTGTATTTTCAATGTATAGAAATGAAATACCATATCAAAAAATAATTCAACGCTCTTTCCCTAATTTCTTTTTCTTCTTATCTCTCTCTCTCTCTCTCTACTTGCACATTCTTTTATATTTCAACATTATTAATTATTTATATAAATGATATGTAAAAATATTCAACCATAAGAGAATCGAAGTTTCGTCTGGAACAGGAAATGCGCTTGGGCGGATACCATGATCGTCGTCGTCGTCGTCGCCGTCATGGTGTGTATAGATGCGCGAGTATTCTAAGGTAGAGTGGCACACGCGCGCGCATCGACAGAGAGAAAGAGAGAGAAAGATACATACACAACACAGAGAGAGAGAGAGAGAGAGAGAGAGAGAGAGAGAAAGAGAGAAAGAGAGGAAAAAGGGCAGAGTATATTTTGTAGGTACGCGTAAGGTTTTCCCGCGCGCGCGAAACGACTCGATGCGGATCGAAGCCATTGGTGGATCGAAGTTAGCGCGGGAGGCCGTCGGCCCTCGTGACCGCGAGTAGTAGTAGAGGTATAGTGGTGTGTGATGGCGGTGGTGGGGAGGGGGTACAGGTAGTGGTAGTGGTAATGGTGGTAGCGGAGGCGGTGGCGGTGGTAGGGGTTTGAGCCAAAGCGGGGTCGGTGCTCGGTCGAATGTCCCGAAAGGTTGGGGTACTGCGCAGCTAGACGGCGGGAAGGTCGGCGGCGCAGTAGTGACGACTGACGGTTGTAGTACGCGCTGCGCCAGCTATAGTATACTTACTCGATTCTACGCGGCCACGCCGTGTCGACTGAGTACGAGAGAGTACGAAAGAGAATATGGGAGAGAGAAAGAGAGAGAGAAATACTACTACTACGTAGTATTCGAGAGAGCGTAGTGCCCCGCGGAGTTGCGTCCATTGATCTCCCGGACGCTCTTCCTCTCTTTCCCTCTCTCCCTTCCTACCTTGCTCGCCCGGACGACGTCTTCCTCTTTATCTCTCTTTACCGGCCCTCTCTCCCTCCCTCTCTCTCTCTTTCTCTCTTTTTTTTTTCTTTCTCTTTTTCTCCCTATCGCTCGCTCGACATTAACCCCTCCTCACCTCCGCTTTTCTGTACCTTCCGTCCTGCGACTACTCTTCTGTACTACTCGTCACGGCCTCGATGCACGATTCTAGTCTCTCTCTCTCTCTCTTCATTTACATATTCGTCCTCGCTATTCGAACGGTATTGCAAATAGTTTTTTTTTCTTTCTTTCTTTCTTTCTTTCTTTATTTCTTTCCACCTTTATTATTTATCCTTTCGATTATCAAAATATCCATCTATTCATTTTCTCTACTCTATTGGCTTGATTCGTTATTCTTATTCTCCTGTTTATTTCGATTCAAATCGAGGATAACACGTTCTAATAATATTTCGAAGTTATAATATATGCGTGTACTTTGGAATTAGAAAAACGTTGACATTTTTGCGTTCATTGATCCTCCTCTATTTTATTTTGTTTTCTTATTTTTCTTTAGCGCAGACTTCGTCCATCTTTTTCTTGAATGCTTTTGCTAGTTTGGTTTCTTGGTTGGCAGGAACGATAGCGCCCCTACTGCCCCTCCTTATCCGTCTTCTCCTCCTCCTCGTTGTTCTCTTTCTTCCTCTTTCTAACCTCCTCACCCCCTTTCCTCCCCCTCCCAACTTCCCTCTATTCTCGCGTACATTTCACCACCCTCACCAGCGTGCGCCCCTTTCTTCCTTTTCCTCTCTCGTAGGTATCCCTCCCCCCACCTCCTCTCTCCCTACCTCCCTCCCTCTACCGCCCACTCACCCTTCTCCACCCACTATCGCAACGTCGTTGCTGCTTCGTCGTTCAATAGACGCGCCGGTGCCTCGAGCTCAAATCAGGCCGAGTCAGACGAACAAACTGCGTACTTGCACCAAGCAGCCTCGGGATTTTGGTTAAACTTCTCGATATCGTCGCAAATCCTTGACGAGGAAAACACATTTTATATTTTTTCATGGTTTTTCTTCTTCTTCTTCCTCTCTCTCTCTATCTATCTATCTCTTTCTTTCAATTCTTTTAGCAAAGCTTGTAGGAATAAGTCTTGGAAATAACCTTCTAAAGGTATTTCGGATTAAATCGTAAATGTTTTTTATTCATTAGCGGTTTTGCGTTATTGCAGAAAAAAAAGGAGAAAATATTATGCGATATTATGATAAAAATTGCTTGGTTTTGAATGTTTGAGATACGAGGGAAAGAAAAGAAAATCGTTTTGGTTTTAAGTATTCGAGATATTTAACGGCTCGATAACTACCCCCGACGGCGACTACCACGACGACGACGACGACGACGACAACGGCGACGGTTGAAACAAATGGCGCCGAGTTTTTCTTTTTTTTTTTTTTTCTCCTGTAAATCGCAATGGCTTGTCTTCATTACCGAAAGAATAAATTAAGCGAGCCTTTAGGAGTTCCTTTTATGAAGGTGTCCACGCTTGGCGAGTAGCTATTCGAGTAGCGGTTACTCGAACTAACGAAACTTTTTAATTACCCCTTCTCCTGTTAAGATTCACCGAGTAAAAAGCACTTACGACAAATCTCCGCTGTAGGAAGTATGGAAATGGATTAACTTGAAGACTTTGCCTCGATGAAAGGACTTAATTAGCGTTAAGCCCGTGCGTTCTCTCGTTGGGTAACGTGGAAACCCATCGACCCTACTTTCGTAGATATCTATCTTTATCTGTCTTTTTCGTGAGAGTATATATTCATTATATTATATTTGATAAGAAAGAAAGGTTACATTGGATCAATTCAACTATTAGAATATTACTTCTCGTACTTGACGTTTAAATTAATACTAAATTTATTCGTACATCGAGATTTACAGGGTGTCCTATAACTGATGGTACTATTGAGGAGGGAATGATTCTATATGAAAAACTAACAGAAGTCGAAAATATAGAATAAAATTTGTTCATATAAGATTTTGTTTTAAATTTTATTATTTTACTTCGAAAAGCATTTCTATGTTTTTTAATATATTCACTAACATTGTTATTACAATAACATCTCTTTTATCGGTTGTATTCTTATATTTATCGAACAAGACTTTTAGTTGCCAAGATTATAAACTTATTGTCAGTTAATAAGTATACGCATACTTGACAAATTTTCAACATTACTTTTCTCAAGAAATAAACACTTATATAAACAAACTTGATTCTATAATACATTTTTCATATAAAATCACCCCCTTTTCGGTTGTACAACCAGTTACATGATACCTTGTATAATTCGTAGATAAATTGGGGTCCAGTTCCCATATATAAATATATATAAGCATTACAAGTATAACTTTTCAGTTTTCTAGCAAACAATATTCGACTAACATTTCACACGACGTTCGTTATATATACTCGTATTTTAACTATACGCAACGGTCATTGAGAATTTCTCTATGTCGGACATAAATTATTAGTTTTCTAACTCGGCGAATAATATATTTGAATGTTCGTGTTTGCGGCCATTAAAAGGCAAGGGCAATATTGTTCCGGTTGTTGTAGTAGCCACGTTCGCGCGTGTCCACCAGGACGACACGCATTTCTCCCTGTTATGTGTGGTGAAACGAAATTGCATTGGAAAGTAGCACGGCTGTGTTTACAAACAGACAGGCAGGCAGGTAGGCATGCAGGCAGGCTGGCAAGTAAGCAAGCAAGCAAGCAAGCAAGCAAGCAAGCAGGCAGGATGGGCGGTGGTGTGGCAGGGTGTCGACGACGCTGCTGGCGACGTTGCCGGCGACGTTTACAGCGGACGATGACGTTGCCGACGAATAGAAGAGAAGAGGAGAGTAAAGGAGAAAAGGGGAGGGTTGCTGCCACCGACGCTATAGAGGAGGGGAGCAGGGCGAAAAAGCCCGACGGGTCTACGGCCTACGCATATTCGCATTGGTTATTGGCCCCTTTCTTTGGTAAAATCAACGGTACACCTTTCACACTTCCTTTCCTTGCCACCGGTGGTTTATTTTTTCAATTTTTAATTACAACATTCCCCCGAACTAGTTTAGAACGTTATCGTTTATATTTTTTTTTTTAATCTATAATTCGCTATAATTGTTTTTCTTTTTTTTTGTACTCACGTTGTACAATCTCTCTTGTCGTTATCCTGTCTCTTGATATTTCCAAAAATAAAAATAAGAATGGAAATAATAATAATAATAATAATAATAATAATAATAATAATGAAAGAACAGTACGATATTTTGTAATTGGTATAATCTGGTTTATCGTGTTGTTTTTTTTTCTTACTTTTTTCCTTTCTGACTGGTTACATGAATTTTTTTTTATTTCTCGAAATAAAAATAGAAAAGGGAAACGAGCGAATTGGGCGAACAAACGATAAATCGAAGGTTTTCGCGGGCAGCTTGAAAATTCCACGATATTTATGACGGTTATACGTTTGGCTTAACGCCCCTTGAAAACTTCGAGAGTTTCTCTACGCGTATGATCTTGCCTCGTATTTGCGTTTACATTATTAGGCTTGTTTTCATAAATCGTTTCAGCATTTATGGGAAAACTTAGAACGCGTTCGTTAAGTGCGTTAACGTTTCTGTATCTATCTTTCTAAACTCGAGAGACAAGGACTTTGAATGGACTCCTGCGCGTCGCGTCGCGTCGTGCGTGCCCGTTAATGACTTTCAGCCACTTTCGAAGTTCCACCCATTACACTTTCAAATTTCCAAGCCAAGTTAAGGACCTTGGGAAAGTCACTTTTAACGTCTTCTTACGTCTCATCCGATTTTCTCGTGGGGATGTTACAAGACAACCGACCGGCTGACGTTTCTCGAATTATTCGATTCATTCGCAGCTCGTTAAAATTTTGTTTCGGTTTGGTCCCAACGAATATGCGATTAAATATTAGCGATAGGAAAAAGAAAAAGAAAAAGTAAAACAAAAATAAAAAAAAAAATGAATTAAGAAAGAAAAAGATTCACATCGGAGACGTGCCTGTGGGAAAAGAAAATACTTGTAGAGAAGGAGAGTCTACACCTCCCCTCCATCGCGACCCTTCCATTTAGGTCCAGGGATGTAGACACCTTGTGGAGTCTGCAGGGGCTTCGAAAGGTTGGAGGGAGAGTTAGCGAACGGTAGACATGGAGGGAGGGAGGGAGATAGAGAAGGAGATGAAAAACCGTCTGCGCGCGAGGGTTCCAGGGCGTTCACCCAAAGGGTGGGTCCAGCTCCAGACACAACACTCTCATCCCCTTTTTTATGGGCTAGCATACTACCCCTCTCTTCTTTCGTCTCCTCTCCGTCTACTAATCTGCTTTCTCTCTCTCATTCTCTCTCTTTTCATCCCTTTTACAAAAGGTGAACAAGAGCTTGTATTGCGCCGTACGTTATTGCATTTAGTTGCGTGGCACACGTTTAACTCCGTACGAATTAAAGTCCGATTCCATGAGCCCTCAAAAAGCTTGACCACTTATCATCACGAAATTTATTTTCACTTAAACAACTCTTACCTATATGAATTATTTTTCACATGTCGACATACCAATCTCTTTCATTCGAAATATAATAATACTCGTCAAAAGAAACGAATCACGTTGTGGTGCTCGATAACCCTCCGGCAATGGTTTCGTGGAACCATTCGAGTTCGCGAAATCGTTTGCTTTCGAAAAATGCAACAAAGTGTCTACATGCGTACAAGCGTACATGGGAAAAAGAGAGAGAGAGAAAGATAGATATATATGGAGAGGGATGAAGAGAGAGAGGAGAGCTCTGTAATTAAACACCGGCAAATTCAACGTGGCGGCCCATTAAAATATCCCCTAACGAATGCGGGGACCATCCCTACAGTCACCCTCTTTGGCTCGACAATGACTCACTGCTACCCCTCCCCCCTCCTCCTCTTCTTCCTCCCCCTAACTCCCCCATCCTGTGACTCTTACCAAACCGCCATCACGATACATCGTACTTTGATCTATCGAGAGTCATTTGCACTTAGCCATAACACTTTTGATATTTTGTTCAACGTCCTTTGAGATATTATTTCTCTTCTTTTGTATATATATCAAGGAATAATATAATATTCTTTTAAAATATTATTTCCAATCGATTTCAATTTCAAAGTCGCGTCTGAAGAATCCGTTCGATACACTTTAAAGTAGCTAAGTGACTCTGTTAACTCGTTTCTCCCTCTTTATCCACTTCTTTGTGTAAAAGCACTTGAAATGCGAGCATAGAATGTTCTCTCTTTCTTTCCCTTTCGGTTGCATATACTCACATACATATATATATATTTTTCCATTTCATCCTCTTGACTCTCCCCCTTTTTTTTTCTTCAGAAAGACTGGAGAATACTGAAATCGTCGTGGTTGATTTTCGCATAGGTAGTTGGTATTTACAAGTTAACGATTATTTGACTGTGGATCAAAGTTCCCCAAAGTAAGGTCTTAACGATTACACGAAGCTCTTACAAATAAATGTCTGAGAAGTGGTACGGGGGAGGATTATTAATAGAAGGAAATTATAAAACACAATTTCCCAAGAGTCCAAGCACGGCCATTATTCAGACGCGCCAGTTGTAACGAGGAAATGCATAATGTAAACGCTCGCGTAACGTTATACATAGTATAATATGTAGATATACATATATATATAACAAAAATTTACATAACAACTTTTTGAGGATTATCGAAAAAGAATAGAGAAGCGTGCTTAATTATAAGATTCTATGTGATCGTTAAACGACACTCTAATTTCAATTAATAATCGTATAATGATAAAATCACGTGTAAAAGAGTTCTTAATCTTATCGTAGACCGGTAGAAGAAGATTCTTCTCGGTGATCTCGGCGGGTCGTTTTTCGCGAGTGCGCTTTTTTAGCTCGACGTTTCCGGCAGCCCTTTTCTCGAGCGGCTTTCCCTCGGTGATTTACGCGCGCGCCACGGACGAAGGGCCCAAGCTTCCTAATTACGGGATGAGAAAGAATTACCACGTTGGTGGGTTTGTACGCATCTCCCGAGAGGTATGAGTTAGCCACTACCACTATTCACCATCACTACCACGTATTCGTACGTGCAAAAATTTAACAGAAAAATAATGTATATTAATAACTTGACGAGAGAGAAAGAGAGCATTCGGGTTAAATGCGATGGAAATGAACGCGTCGCATTCCTTCGGGACGAGAAGGCCACATCCTACAAACCCTCATCGCATTTACTTTTTATACATAGATAAAAATATTCCAACGCGTCATACTCTATTCTTTTTTACAATTTATATGGAACAAGATTAATTTGAAAAAAAAAAAATATATATATATATATAAATGTTATTAGCTCGCGTTAATTGATTAAATATTAATATTAATAAAAATAAAGTAAAGATATATGAAAAAAGATTTATTATCAAATTGAGCGAATTACAGAGAGGAAGACGAAACTGCGAGGTGGTCGATGAAAATGATCCAGAGAGGTGAAATCGCGAGGGGTTTAGCACGTTAAATTCGGTTGGTTCGTTGCCACGAGGGTCCCTTCGGAGCAAGGTTCTCGCATATCGGCTGGTGGGTTAAGTTGCTTTCCACATGGTTCTCGGTTCGACGACCGACCGACAAACCAACCGTTATCCAAAGCCTGGACTCCTAACGGAGCGGCCACCCCAATAGGGATGATTTTCCTCGAAACAACCCTCGAAACACCCCTATCACCCCGTCGTAGTCTCGATCAGACAGCTTATTACGGCCCTGGCATTGCTACCGTGCCGTTCTACATTTCTCCAACGAAATTCCGCGAATCGGTGGAGACACGATGAGCCTTCGGTATATCTCGCCTCACCCCTTTCAGATAAATTGACCAAGAGAGAGAGAGAGAGAGAGAGAGAGAGAGAGAGAGAGAGAGAGAGAGAGAAAGCAACTCCACCTTCGTCCGGTGATCTCGAAGCGTGCACTGATCGGATCGCATTGTCGCGACGTGCAATATCCTGGCGTGCATATAGTTCCAAGTATGCGCTTGCACGATAAGAGAGAGGGAAGAGGTGGCAGTAGCAGAGGGAATATCTCACCGTATAAGAGCAATTTTCATTCCTTCTTTCGTGACATTTTCTCGAAAATAATTCACTCAGATCAGAATTCCTCTTTTTTTTTATTTTTTCTCTAACTCAAATTCTAATCAACTTCGAGATAATTCTTGCGTTAATTTTTTTGTATTCGTCATAAATGCAACTTATAGATTACATTTGTAATTAATTAATATATGGTATAAATTTTTGAGCAAATTTTTACTGCCTTCTTTAAATATCGACTTTTAACACCCAGTACTCGGCGTACTTTATTTTTCTGACAACGAATGGATCAAAGAGACGATTTGATTTTAATTAACGATCATTGAGAACCAATCGAGTCCGAAATATATTATATTTAATTTCTCAATAATTTTTTTTTGGGGGAGAATAAAATTTGAAGAAAAGAATATATAGAATAATCGAGATGGGATGCGAAGATGCAAGTTAAAGTTATTAATTTTACATTTCACGCATGGTCAATGTTGCGCAGCGGATAATAGCCTTATCGAGATGCGCGTTCGTAGAAATCCTTTTTGGAAGGAAATTTTCAGTGAAGTAACGGGCTATTAATGAGAGTCTATATACATACACGCTCGACTAAGTAATACGGCTTAACTACGTAAACCTTCCCTCGTTCTCTTCTTCTTCTTGTTCCTTTTTTTTTTTCTTCTTCTCTTAGGATTAAGTATGGTGGTCGTAAAAAAAGGAAAATTCGTGAACGACAATTCGCATTCGATTTTACCTTTCACTTGCGAATAATTTGACTTTTATCTATTAATATATAAATATTATATAAAATTCGATGAAAAAATGTAATATACAGCTGTAATTATTTCCAGTCTTTTATATATATAAAAAAATTTGTTTTTTTATAAATCTAAAGTAAAGGTTGAAACTAATAGTGCTATGAAAGGTTGAATACTTAATACTACTATTAATCCGTTGCGCTATAAAACGCGATTTAATAAGAAATCTTACATTTTAGCATCATAGAAAATTTATCCGATGGACAGTGGGCGCTGAACGCGTGTTGAAGTATATCAATGCTAACTACATGTGTAATTAATTCTAATAAATTAGTAAAATAATAGAAAAATAATCTAAAATCTACTAATTCACGGATGTTACAAACAGATGGGTTAATCGTCGTCGAGTAAGATCGATTAAAGCTGCTTTTCTCGAGCTGACGACGACGACGACGACGACGACAATGACGACGACGACGACGATGACGACGATGATGACGGCGACAACTACGACGGTATTACCGTTTAGTGAATCGTTGGTAATGTTACCGGTGGCACAGAGTTCAGAGTGATTAAATCCGTCAAATCGGGATCAAGCTTGTCTCCTTACCGCAAACACAGCCAGGAGAATAATCAGCATTGGAATAATCTTTGCTCGAAAGCATTAGCGTCATTAGAAACGCAGACGTAGCAGAGCTTTCAACGTATTATAATATATTAGTCTCTCTCCTCTCTCACTTTCTCTCTCCCTCTCTCTCTCTCTCACTAAAAGTACGAGTAGGAGGAGGATGAGAAGGAGGAGGAGGAGGAGGAATATGAGCAAGGGGAAAGGAATGAGGGATGGAGACACGATAAATCGATCCCCGATAATATTATACGTATATTTCCATGTTTGTCATCGACGATAACACGAGGAAATTTGATCCGACAAGTTCAGCGAAAAGCATATATTTTTCCTCATCTTCGCGGCTTATATATATTGTCGAAGACTTATCAATTCGAGGATCGATATTACCTTATACGTATATCTACCTTGATATTATGTAGTACTTTCATTTATTCCATCTTTACCTTTTGCGGACTCTAAAAACTCGTTTCTTTCGTCAATTTTTTAATATCACGGCGCGCGCCCGTCTATTGGCGATTCATGTAAATCAATATAGCTAACGTTAACGCGAACTAACCAAAGTCTTCGAACTTTGGAGATAGCTTTTCTTATGCAAATCAATCTCGAAACTAAAAGCCATAGGGTTAAAGGCATGCGATCGATTATCTCGAAAATGAGAAGGGGGACACTCGCGCGCGTCCAGTATTTTTTGCTAATTTTATTTTATATCGATTAAAATTGTGTATTTATCGCTTGTTTCGTTGCAACTTTGTTTATTTAAAAAATATAATACTTTTAAAAACCGGTTTACTTACTCGTATGTAGAAATTATGATTTAATAGTTTTTCACGCTTCTAATCCTGGCCTCGGGCAAATCGGTTTAGGCGGTTGTTACATGATCCTGTGTTCTCGATGCTTCCGTCCTTTGGCTTCCTCTCGCGTGATCGTTACCGTTATGATGCAACACAGACACCCACACAACATTCATCCATAGTGTTAAAACTAGCTTTCGCATTCTTTTCCGATTGCTTTCTCGAGGGTTTTTCTGTAATCCTCGTCTCACAATCAGCGTAGACTCCCCTTCTTATTTTTCTTCTTCTTATTCTTTTTTATTTTCTTTTATTCTATACATATTTATATATATATATATATATATATATATATATATACATACTTACATATTCTCGTATATTTTAATATTCTTCGGATGATACGATTCGGATTTGGCCCAATCTCTTTTGTAACGTTCGATCCTTTCTCGACTATACGCACGTATTACAATATACACAAGTATTTTCGATATACAAATATCGATAGGCTATTATTCAGTCTCTAGGATGGAGATCGATGCTTTTAAAGATAAAAAAAAAGTCGAGATGCAAGTTGCGTACGAAGGATGCAAGAGAAAGTATGGAAGATAATAGAGTATGAGGCCAGACAGACAAACGGACGAAATGAGGGACGACGAACGGATTTAGGCTAGGGACGAAGGGACTCACTGGCCAAAGCGCAGAACAGGCATATAAGAATTCGAGAAAAGAGACGCGGTTCTAAGAACAATCCTCTTCTCTATTCTTCAATTTTTTCCCCCACCGATAGAAATGCAAGACAGTTTTAACTTCTGTTGAAGTTTATAAGTCTAATCTTGTTTATATTTCATGTTTTAAAATCTTCTCGAAGTTTCGAAGAACCACACACGCACGCGATTTATTTCTTCTCAGCAGAAAAAAGTCGATTGATTACGATCAAACTTTTATCCCTCCTCGTCGTACGCCTGGCCTATGATAGTAAATTGGATTAAATACTTTTCATCTCTCTACCTCTTTCTCTTTTTTTTTTCTTTCTCTCTCACTCTTATCTAAGCTACTTAAGTCAAGTAGAGAGACTCTCTTTTTTTTATCTCATGTGCGTATGCTTTTACTCCGACAAATCCGATTTCCTTCGTTAATATAGTTCTTATAATATCATCTCTCTCGGACATGTTAATTCGCCTACTTTTATAGGCCATCATCCTGTCTACGCTGCACTTAACTTGTCGAATATTCTTATATTAGCGTGCAAGTACTCACATCAGTCAAATAACTTACCGTAAAAAAATATGAACAATATTTTGTCTTCATATTTTATTTGCGACATATTTCGTAATTCGTATTGACGATATAATTTTATATATGAAATGAAAAATTCATCAACCTCGTCGTAGAGTCAAATTTTTCACGGCGAAGATATTTTTATTTCGCGTAAGTTTTTTTTTTTTTATAAAAATTATATAAAGAAATATGAAACATTTCTTTTTATAACAATCGAGATTTACTCGTTTTTGGTAAGAAAAAAAATGTAATAAAAATTTGCGTATTCGAGTATTTGAAATAAATAAATGTGACAGAATCCTTGACAAGAATAATAAGAAATTAAGCGTATACTTTTAACACTGAAAAAGATTTAATAAATTTGAAATAAAGAAAATTTGTAATTGTTTAATTAAAATTGATCGAATTAAAAATATATTACTTCTAACATTAGATTAAATGTCAGAAGTCCAGCAGAGTTAACACTGGACCCGTGGCGCAGACCTATAAATATCCTTAATTTTAGTCGATGAGAAGTATATTCTCGGAATTGGTCGGCGTGGTCGAGGCCTTCCGAGGACAAAGAATCTCGTTGGTAATGCGTTGGTAGTAGGTTCGTAGTGCGTTCGTGTCAGCCAGGCCAGGGCTTTGATGTGAGAAGGAAGAAGGTATAGTCTGCCTGCCTGCTTGCCTGTCTACCTACTTGCCTGCTTGCTTGCTTGTTTGCTTCTACGAGACGACAAAGAACAAACGCGTTTCGTTGTGGCTTAGATTTCAAAACCAAAATCGCCGAACTAAATTGATGTCAGACAAACAGAATTTTAATACTAGAATTATCGATAATTCACATATAACTGTACCTATCAGAACAGTAAAAATAATATATTGCTTATTTATTACATATAATATTCGCGTATCTATGAAAGGTTGATCGTAGAGGGGAGCTAAAAACGATCGAACCTAATCGAAAGACAAATTAATAGATTTAAATTTTTATATAAACGTCATTAAAATTAGCGACAGTGTGAAAAATTTGTGGTTTATCTATTAAATGTCTTAATTTAAAATAATATATTAGAGGGGGCAATAAAAACAAGTTTTGTTTTTTTTTTTTTTTTTTTTACATTTTGATAAAGGTCATAAGAGAAATATTGAAAAATGCGAACGGGTAGATCAACTTTCATAAGATCAAATTGGTTGATTGAACAATTTTAACGTTAAAAATGAAAAAAATAGTTTATTTCGACTATTATAAAAAATGCAAGTAATAATATATCATAGTATCTAGACACATTGACGTCATCGATGCGATAAAAATTCGTTCAAATAGGAGTTAACGATAAACTTACGCTTATCGGTACGTTTCTGTATATTTTTTTGTTATTCCTTAAAATAATTCATTATGTATTCAATATTTTCTATAATTTCAAAATTGTACGTTTAATAATAATAATAATAATAATAAATAAATGAATTATTAAATATATTATAATAAATTGAGACGAAGTGAAGGTAAAGAAAGAGGAGGTCGGAAGAAATGTGCAAAAAAACGATGTAAGAATGGCGTAAAAACAATGCGAACAAGAACAGATGCTCTTAGACACGGTCGCAGAACAGGTGAGAGAGAAAAAAAAAGAGGAGCATTACCGTGACAAAGGGTGAGGAGGGGATTAAGAGAGAAAACGACAATGGTGGACGGAAAAAGTATGAGCCTAAGAATAGAGCCTACGAATGTACACTACCTAACTAGACTATCTATTTGTAGCAGTAAACAGCGACCGTTCCTTCGTCATTTCGCAATGCCGAAGGACGCTGCTCGGCTCTGAACAGACGGCGAAGGTCTTTGGGCCGAGACTCGATTAAACTTTTCTTCCAAGATTTCTCGTGAGAATTTCGAAATCGAAAGATTCAAAAAAATATAAGTAACGTTTAATACTACATTTTATGGATATTTTTCTATTGTTATTTATGTATTTGGACACGCCTCAAATTAACGGATAAATGAAAATACGTAAATCGTAGAAAATTTGAAAATTGGAAAGCTCAAGATGACACATGATTTTAGGTAATATTTTTATATTTTTGTACAAAAAAAATACTTCTTATCAAACGTTTTTCATAATTATTAAAAATAGTTATATTCAAATATCATTATAAATTGAAATTTAAAGAAATTTTTCCTATAACACGGAGTTTATAAATAATTATACATAGTTTATCTTAATTTTTTATTTTGATATTTTAGATATGCTCGAATATACAAAAAATTAAGTTAATTAAATGAATATACACAAATGAAAACTAAATATAAAATAAAATTTTGTAAACTTATATATAATCAAATAAAAATTTCAAATAATACCCAAAGTTTTGTCCAATTCTCGTTGGACAAATCGTCACGATTCCTTTTCTTGTTATTAGTATCTATTTTCTTATTTGTTTTCGAAAAGTTAAAAATACAGTAACAAAAAGTGTCGATATGCTATTTCAGTGTGTTAACACCACACACAAAAACGTATCATTGAATGAATAAAAGTAAAAAAAAATTACTAGAAAATGATAGTCATGTGTGTGATTTTAATCATTTTAAATATAAAGTCTGAAACCGTCAGACTGACGGGTCCTGAAACCTAGTGTTAACGAAATAAATCTTCTATACTTATTTTTTTTCCATTGCGTATTCGTTTTTTGGTATATCATCGAGTATCCTAAATTTATCGCTGACGATATTTATCGTTCGCGTTCGAATCTTTTTAATTTGCATGTTTCGTAGAAATAAAGAACAAGAGAGAAATAGTCTTTGTAAAGGTACGGTGATAACTCGAGTCTCTCGTAAACTCTGATATACAAACATATATATATTTAGATATTTTAAACGTCAGCAAAGTCTCGCGTTCCGAAAACTCTGCTCCTTTTCTCGAAGCTTAAAAGCCTTGATAAGATTTAAAAGTTTGAGAGAAGCCTCTCGCGAAAGTCTCTCGAAAATCTCCGAGTCTTCTTGGAAACTTTGGCAACATAGTCGTCGAGCATACTCGTCCGAAGAGAGAGCATGCTTTTCTCTCTCGACCGTTACCGAGAAACATCTTTATATTTTTCGAAGATGCGAAAGAAAAGGTCTTCGATTATATCGATGACATCTTTTAGTTCAAGTAGATATATATATATATATAACGAGAAAATATCGAAAGATTTTCAAATATAGTCAAACCTTGGATCGCGAGTAACTAAGTTTACGTGAGTCTACCACAAGACGAGGAACAAAATTGTGATTTGACGAACGAATGATGTTTTGCAATAACGAACAGTACAAATACGTTTGACAGACGATTTAAGCGTATTCGTAATAAATCATATGCGAATTATAACTTGTTTCATTTTTACATAATATTTTGTATCACATATATTTATATCAATAAATAATATTCCATTTTCCATTATATATTTCTTATGACAAAATTCGTTTTAATATATATATACGAGTATTTTTGTAAATTACAAGCAAACTTCTGGAACGAATTATGCTCGTAAACTGCGGTTGTTTCACTGTACCTATCTCTGATCGAAAAAGATCGGACATTATATTAAAAGAATATCTTTAGCCAATTTCAAAATCTTTTTCTTTGGAAGGTTGAACTTGTAGAGGAACAGAGCACAGACGATCGACGATCACACGTCAAAGGCAGGCTCCGTTTAATTTTTTCTTTTTCTTTTTTTTTCTTTCTTTCCATCGGAGGAAGATACAAAGAGCATGGGAGAAAAAGGAGTAGCGAGTCATCGTAGTAGCAGCGTTAAGTGAACCGGCCAAGTCTCGATTAGCCTTTGCCATCGGCGGCGTGCGCATCATATTGGTAGAAAAAGAAAGAAAAGATTGTAAAGAGAAAGAAAGAATGAAAGAATGAAAGAAAGAAAGAAAGAAAGAGACGATTATGATGGCGGCGCCGTCGCCGACGACACTCAGATGCCAGTGTTCCTTCTCTCTTTCGCTCGCGTTCGTTGGTTCGATCGTTCGCTCGCTTACTCCTCGACACCCATTTCGTTGAACCCTCAGGACAGACGCAAGGCCAGACACAGACGGACGGAGAGACAGACAGACAGACAGACAGAGATTCGCGAGATCCATTATGGTCGCTCGAGTACCCGCGCGCCCCAAATCCTAATAAAACCCCCATTGCCCGTGGAAGACACAACGGAGCCCCTTTTATACGCCGAAAATCTTTCCCATGGGCGATCGAGAATGCCAGAGCTACGGCGCACATAGTCGTCTCTATGGAGGGCTCCGAGAACGTTAAGAAAGGGTAACTCATTCGTATTCGTATTACTCGTACTGGTATTCAGTGCCGTCGCTAGATCCGTTCGTTACCCCCTTTTATAAGAAATCTTTTTACACTGTTTTTTTTTTTTGTTTATTTCTCTTTCCTTTGCTTTTATTTTTATTTTTATTTCTTTTTATTTTTCTATTTGTTTTTTTCTTTCCTTTCTTTTTTTTTTTTTTYTTTTWTTTTTTTGTAGTTATACTTCCTTTTGTATATTCTATTATCAACAAAGATATATCAGAGTTATTTTTCACGGAAAATAATTGTTATGGATAAATGTAGCGGATGATAATGTTAATGAAAACGTAGACGCATGATTTGCGTAGTAAGTACTTTGGCCTCGAAGTATAGATCGAGCAACAAACTTTGTTCGATTCGTATAATAGGAGGTAAACAGAGGGCAGACCGCGTGCACGATTTAATGGTAATCGAGACTCGAGCTACGACAAAGAGGCGGTCACCTCGATTCTCTTCGATCGGCCCTTCCCGCTGGCTCCGATATTCTCAGAGAAAGCGCGTGTAAGTGCGTTTCTCTTGTATGTTTCGTATGCGTATTAGTGGCCCGTCTGGCCTCTGACCCTGAGCTTTCTCGCGTACAAGGCGCGCAGGTCGTTAAAATGGCACCAGACTTCCTTTGACCGGGGTGCAGTGTCGTTGGCCCGTCGATGACAGAAGGTCGCAGGTGACGAGAACCGTGAAACCAAAACCGGTTAGTTGTTGTTCGCTATCCGTTGTCGAGAACGAACGTACGAACGAACGAGCGAGCGAGCGAGCGAAAGAGAACGGATGGACGGACACGACCGGACAGACGAATCTCGTATCCTTTTCGTGCATCATCCTCTAAGACTTCCTTCCTACTCGAACGATTCTGACTTGTAGACATGTTCAAGGACATCCTCTTGGAAAACTTTTCACGATTCTCGGATTGCTTTTGAAAAGCAAAGCGGACTACGAGATATCTTGCGAGATGCCAAGGGCTTTTCATTTATTTTAATCGAATCCACGTTCTCGCAGATCTCTCACCGTCTCTCCCTACTTCTTTTTCTTTTTTTTTTACGAACGTAGGATCTTTTATTACGCTTAAGCCGCAACGAATCTACTTTAACCCTCTAGATTTTATGGTAAAACGAGATTGATCATTTACGTTTCACCTTTTGCTCCTGTCCTTACAAAAGGATTCTCTGTCTTTTCTCGTCTCTTCGATCTATGTAACTTTTCTTTCCATTTATTTCGATTTAAACTCCTTCTATTCCACTTGGAAAGATCAAGGACGTTGATCGTTTCAATCGTTTTGAGAGACAGAGAAAAAGAGAGAGAGAGAGAGAATCAAATAGCATTAGATCACTCTCATAAGAAACTTTTCTCCTTTGAGATAGAGCACGATTAAATTAGTTAAATTATTAGCGATCAAGACTACTGGACGCGTACAATTAACGTCTGGGTGACCCCAAAAGTCCAGCTCGCTACTTTTAATATTCTCACCGAAAAGATTGGCCACTCACGATGAAGGTTGAGTAAGTCTAACGGCAAAGATTCGCCGAAAAGATGCATGGACCTTTAGTCGACCTTCGGCGGTTAGCCTTACAGACCGTTTTCGGAATCGAATCGATTCTAAGAAAGGATAGGTAGAGGTACACCTCGTTAATATGTGCCGAGGGTGAACCGTTCGAGTCGAAGGTCGCGGTAAAGATCCAAAGCGATGATCCTGACCGTCCCTAGTTATATTCTCAAGGTTCTTTTTTACCTTTCTCTTTCTCTCTCTCTCTCTCTCTCTCTATCTCTTGCACAATTTCGATGATGATATATATACCTTGATGTATACTTCTATATAGCAATTGGGCAGGTTTCTTGTGTGAAATAAAAATATAATAGGGGAGGGGGGCTCGAATATCGGGTCGATGCGTAGCAATGTTCGGCACGCTTCGTAAGCGTTTCATGTTGCTCGTAGAAAGTGTCCTCGAACTGTGCGACGATCGTAAAATCGTAAAATAGACTACGACGTAGTAACGTCGTCGTCGTCGTCGCGTGTTGTTGTGTAGTAGTCGCACACGTGTGAATGACCGACGTGTGACCGGCGCTCGTTGGACGAGTCCAGACGAAAGGGTCGGGATTGCGGTAGGTCTGGAACGGTGGAACGTAATGCAACACTGCGTGGCCGCACATCGGTGGCCGCAGCACGTCGGTGGCCGCACTTCGGTGGCCGCACTTCGGTGGCCGCATACGACGCCTCGTACCATGCCGAAGGCACTACGATCGCGAGGCCAAACAAAGCACGATCTATCTGCCTTCTTATTGGTCGTACGTCGACCATTTTAATAGACTCTCTCTCTTTCTTCCTCCCTGCCCCTTTTCGAGTCATTTATACTTTCAATTGAATTTACGTGTAAAATGGCAACGATGACGACTCGTTGAACGACATCTATTCTCTACGTAAAGCAAGTAAAAGCTTTTTTCAGGAGTTTTGTTGCCAGACGAAAATTATTGATGAACCCGGTGGACCGTAACACACGCCCTTCTGTCGTTTCAAAGTCATATGCGAATATTACGGAATTATTCGGTGAAAATTATAGATAGACGGTTTCAATATTTAGGAAGCACAATCGGATTCTATTCGATAAAAAAGGAAAAGAAAAAAATTAGGAAGAAAAATGTTACCGTTCCAAGGTAAACAAGTATTCTTCTATGCGTAAAGTGCATCATCCTACGTAGCTTTCTCGAGCATGCGTTTGACAATAGAAATAGACGAGGGAATATAAAGAAGGTATGAAAGAAAAGGAACAAATAGAAATGATAATAGAGCGACAAGATACAACGTACGTACGTTGTAGTCCGCTAACTCGTGCGCTTATATTGCGAATTGACCGTTATTCTCTCTTAGGCTGCATACCATACGAGTTTAGTCCTACGGATGCAAAAGGCTTCGAGATAGAAAGAGAAAGAAGAAGTTTCATCTCGTCTGAGAGACTCGGAGAATTGGAGGGTGCGAACCGACATGGTCTGTGTCCTCTTCGTCTCGTGTCTCGTTTACTCGTAGTTCTCTTCTTTCCAAACGTCGTGAAAGCGTGGGACGGACTCGTAGTGACCGTAGTAATACTACTACTACTACATTACTTTACTACTACGCTACTATACTACTACACTACTACTACTTTTACTGCTTCTACTACACTACTACTACTTTTACTGCTTCTACTACACTACTATTACTTTTACTGCTTCTACTGCTACTACTACTACTACTACTACTACTACTACTACTACTACTAGTACTACACTACTACTAGTACTACTACTACTACTACTACTACGTTTGCTGGAATCACAAGAGAAAGAAAGAAAGAGAGTTTCTTTGTTCGATGGGAATGGATGCCATGAGAACCACGTGTTTGGTTTCCCGCCAAGCTACGCGGCTAAAGAAAGAGAAGGAGAAAGAGAAAGAAAGAGAGGGCAATGAGATGTCGGAGAAGCGGGAGGTTTGTGGTTTAGACGAGCCACTTGAAAGAGAGAGAGGGAAAGAGAAAGAGACTCTGCTTTTTGAGGTGGGGATGGGTCGGGTTCTATCGGGCCCCAAGTTCTCCCCTTTTTCCTTTCCTTTTGGATGCGGTAAGACTTATTTTTCGCTTCCCTTGTTCCGCGTTTACATCAGGGTCGCTTACGACAGAGAAATATTACGCAGAACTTAAAAGATCTCTATACCGCTAATAATTTATAAGTCATTTTTAAGAAAAATTGGATAAAAGGGATTTCAGTGACAGATGGTACGAAACAAACGGTGAACAGCAGTCGTTGTTTATTTCCATGTGGCTTTTTTTTTCGTAAATCTAATCTTTAAGGGTAGGAAAAAAAGAAATAGATTCGATTGGATAAACCTAGAATTGAGAAATGGAAATGTTGTAAAGGAAAATAAGAATGAAAAAAAGCTTCCTTGAGTTTGCGATCCTTTGAGACCCTTCCGTCTCCCGCTTTGAGCGATTTCTCTTGCTCGTAGGATGGAGAGAAGGAGGAAGAACCAGAGTGGTGGGAGAGAAGAAGGCGTGGAAGGATAGACGGTCGGGTCTACTACCACTACTAATACGAAAGAATCTTATAAAAGAAAGAGAAGGAACGAGTCTTCTCCTTCGATTGCGACGGCAACTAAGCGACATCGAGTTCAAATACCTCCGAGAGGCCACATCTCTTCTGGAATGCTACGCATAAACCTTGGTATCGTTTAGGATAGACCGAATAAATATTGAAACTTTGGATAACAATGTTTAAATATCTTTTTCTATCCTTAAAAAGAATAAACTATATATATATATTATGTATATTGACTATTCCCCTAACATCTGCTCCGTAGGAAGTTTCACATCAGTAAAAATTTGATAAGTAAAAACGTCGCATTTGGTTTGACAATTTTAGTAGTTATCCATTATCATACCCGCATAAACTTAACTTAAATAGGATTCTTATATTTTCTCGATCCTTGTCTCTTCGATTATATATACGAAGATAGGTTTCAACATGTGGGTCATTATTAGTTTATTATTAATTCATATCTTATTTTTATATACACGTGCATATATGGTATAGTTCGGATAAATGAAATTTTTGATAGAAACATTGTTGTTAATCGATTCCTTGCTACGTAATCGAGTCTTTATCGTTAGATCAATTCGTCCATTGCGTCTATTTAATCGTAGATAGAGATCTAGAAATTACGTACTAGACGTAGATACGTTGGACGTTTCATCGACAGGAGAGTGTACGATACGCCATTACGATACGTCGTGGTCGTTACGATACGTCGTTACGATACGTCCCGATGTCCTGCAGGTCCGTTCAGTCGGATTAACTCGAAAGTGAAGTACATCGATCGAACGGTTCAAAGGCTTTGTTTGCTCTTGCTTGCTTGCTCGTTCGGAGGCCTAGGCTAGGAAAAAACACGTCTAGACGTTTAGGTTCGCGCGGTTTGTGTTTTAGCTGGGTTCTCTTTCTCTTCATGGAACTCGTCGAACCGTTCGGTTACGTGCCAAATACACTCTGCGGGTGCCAATTTACTTCCTCTTGGCTTTATCGAAGCCCTCTTTGGGAAAGCACCTTCCTTCTGGCCATCTACATCCATGTATATGCTACCGTCAAAGTAGGAAATCAGCCATTGCTAGTAATTCCTCGACATTGTTATCAATGCAAAGCGCCTTCATACGAGGTCGGAAATAAGACTTTCTACAGAGTTTTTCCTAGGCATCGAACGTAATACTTCGATATCCTATATAATATCAAATTACTATTTAAACAACGTTGAAAAGAATACATTCTCAAGACAGGCACACACAGCCATACACAACCCCTCCTGTGCATCTTTGCAATTTCTTTGAAAAGTTTTGGTAAATATTTTTTATACTAAAAGTGAATAGATTTTAATGAAACTTACATTAAATTAAAGTACACTCTTTTGTCTACGCGTAGAATACCATATTGAGTTATAAATTTAGCATGTAAGGTTCAGAAAATGTCCGAGAATGCAATGCTGTAAATTGTGCATCTTTGCAATTTCTTTGAAAAGTTTCGGCAAATATTTTTTATACTTAGAGCAAGGCTTTGACGGTAACATATATACTATGTGGATACCATATATTAGCGTTATTTTGATTTTCTCAACAAATAAAAACCTGATCGTCTCGTTTTTAAACTAGTTAAAGGGGGAGAATTCTGGTCTAGAGGGTCTAAAAAATCGAATTTCTTTGTTTGCATTTTTTTTCTAGTATTTACCTTGTGAAATAACCGTGTTTGCAAAAGATATTATCTAATTCGCATTATTTTGAAAGATATAGTGCGGCATTGCAAATTGATTGTATTTCGGATCAGCGAGCGCAGTTCAGAGTTGAAAGGTCGGTTCTGTAAAACATAAAATCTAGAATTCAAACCTTCAAACCCTTGCGATGTACGTACTGAGCTCATAATAATTTCAAAGAAAAATCAAAAGAATAATAAGTCTTTATTTAAAATCAAACAAAAGTAGAGCGATCCCTTGTAAGAGTTTACTTGCGCCGACTCATTTTCGCACTAGAGTTGAAGAAAGAAAGCGAAAGGCCGTCGTCCTTCGCGTCCCGCCAAGAAGGTGCCTTTCATCGGTCGTTGCCGCTGCCAGCTCGTAGACACGGGAGTTTTCCCGCCAAGCTGCGCGCGCACCTTGCGTGCCGTTCCCAGCTCTTTCTCCAATCACCGCCATTCCAAACTTCCCCACTCGTTTTCTCTCTCTCTCTCTCTCTCTCTCTCTATCTCTATCTCTATCTATCTCTCTCTCCCCCTTATTCTCTTTTCTTCCTTCCCCTTCATCGTCACTTTCTTCGTCCCTTCGATGGTTTACCCTTTTGCCCGTTTAATGGGGCTAACAAACCTTCCACCACACGCAAATCCACCAACTTTACATATAATACTACTTAGTTTTAGGCTTTCTGCATTTTTTATCGTAACACTTCGAACCGTCTTTAAAACGACAACAAATTCATGACTCTCATTTTATTTTATATTAATCTCGAAGTATACGTGTAAAGTAAAGGGCGTAGTCTACTTTGGAAGGTCCAAATATTACATTATTATTTTTTAACTAAATCATGTGATAAAAGTTTGGAAAAAATTACATGTTGAGGGGATAGGAAGGACTGCAATCTCGGTTAATCAATATTTTATTTACAAATTTAAGTTCCTCCAAATCAACAATATTTATAAACAATTTGATTGAAGTAGCCCGCGTTCAAAAATGTGGAAAAAGGCGCCTGTTTCATAATTATTGATACTTTTAAAATATTACCCTTAATAGATTTGTTGAAAATTCTAATCGTAAGTAAAAGTCATTTGATTTTGAATATTTCGTATGCAGGTATAGGAATGTAGCACGCGCTGCCCGATAAATCATTTAAACCCTAACGGTTTACTTCTTAAAAGCACATTAACCAAGAAGATGATGCATCACAATACTTAAATCACCGTTTTTCAAATGTCTATTTAAGTAATCCTATACCTGTTATGTCAAATATTTGTAAGCTGTACAATAGAAAGAAATAGTGGTCCGAAGCAAGTTGAGTAGAGCAATTTCAATTGAATAATAATATTTTTGTTCATAAATTAAATATAATTTTGTTAAATCCATAAAAAAGATTCAATACGATTCAATTATTTATTCTTCGGTAAAAAAAAAGCTATGAAATTCGCGTAAGTAGACTAACCCCTTAATCTGGAGGTATACTTTTAATACGCAGAAGATTCTTCGAGGGAGTTGGAACCCCCAAACAGGAAGTTTGAATTTCTTTTCGAGGCTCGCATCCTAACAGGTTCATTATGCATGCACGGACGAACTGGATCGTGTTTCGAGCGTGTGCCTCTTTCTCTCTCTCTCTCTCTCTCTCTCTCTCTCTCTCTCTCTCTCTCTCTCTGCTTCTCTCTCTGTCTCTCTCTGTGAGAAAGCCCTTTGCGAAAAAGTGCGTGCGAACGTGGCACCGGCGAGAAGAGAGAACAAAACGGCCCGATTCCTTGGAAGACGAGTGCAAGAAAAAAGAAAAAGACGCCAGACAAGGCGATGGTCGGACAAGGAAGAGGAAGAGTACGGCCCTCTTCTTGTTGGTGTGCAAGAGAACGAGAAGAAAAAGACAGAGGATGGTCCTCTCTAATGCGGCAAAGCTGCTGCTGCTGTTGCTGTTGCTGCTGCTGCTGCTGCTGCTCTGTTGCTGTTCTCTTAAAAAGACCCGTTCCATTTATCCATGAAATAAGATCTTACAAGGGGACCTTACACTGGGATACTCACGGATTTTAAAGAACTTTGGTATATTGGTAATATACTATTAGGGTGTTATCGTGGTAAAGTGTTTTAGCCTAACGCGAAGCCATTTTTGAGAAAAAAGCTTTTAAAGTTTTGATTTTTTTGTATACATTTTTTGTAAAACTCATGGATATAAAAAAATGGGCGTCAGGATAGAGGGGCTGGGGGGCTGGGGGTATGGAAGTTTGGATAGGAGGTCTTGGGCGTCAGGGTTGTATAATATACCCGTTAAAAAATAAAATGTTAACTGTAATTCAAGGATTACATTTTTCTTTATTATTTGCGCAAGATGTTAAAAAATTTATTATTTCTAATTTGTTTGTAATAATTAATTTTCTCTTTCCTGTATATATTGAAAAATTTAGAAATATAAAAAAAATTTGAAAACAGATAGAAAAAAATTATTAAAAAAAACTTCCCCGATGAAGAATCGAATACTATCATCTCGCAGCACGAGAAGCGAGAACTCTACTACATACGCAAATAAACAGTCGCATTTGTATACAAAAAAATCAAAACCTTTAAGGCTTTTTTCTCAAAAATGGCTTCGCGTTAGGCTAAAACACTTTATCACGATAACATCCTAATAGTATACTACTAATATACCAAAGTTCGTTAAAATCCGTAGGTATCCCAGTGTAAGGTCCCCTTGTTAGTTTCGGTGACTATCGCACGCCTCCAATTCGTAAGTTTATCAAGCGATCGTGTTGTATACTACTCTTGTTCTACGCTTATTTTCCGTCACTAAGCTTACGATAAATATTTATCTATTTCGAACCTCAAGAAGTATTTCCTGTAACACTAAATCTATCAACGGTTCATGTTAAACTGTTTATACCATAACCGGTCAAGTATTCTATCTTGAATTAAAGTTATTTTTACTTAGAAATAAATACGGATAATAGTTAATTTAATATTGATTTAAATAATAAATAAAATTATTGTTATTTAAATAGCGATAATATAATATTTGTAATTATATAATAATAATTAAAAATTAAAATCAACGGTCTAGTCACGATGAAAAATTAGTTTTCGTCAAATCACTGAAGTCAAGGAATGTTAGTTGATGCATGAATGAGTGGCTCGTAAGAAAAAGAAATACACCGTATACTATTGAATTCAAAGAGGCGGTAAAAGATGCGACCTCTTTGGAAATGTGAGATATGTATGAGAAGGTTTTCGTAGAAAAGTGACTCGAACGCGTAAAAGGGAGACTAATGATAGACAATTAAAAATGAAAAATCGATGACTTGAGAGTGGTACGTTTAGTATTAAAAAAATATTCCTTATAAAATATGGAACTTGAGAGAAATTAACATATCGTCTATGTTCGGTCAAAAGTCACTAACTAAAATTTATACTAATCTGAGTTATTGCACGTCAAAGAAATTTTTAATGTGGAAAAATCAGATTTGAAAAAACAATGCATTTTGTTAATACAATACTTTCATAAACTATTATTGATACTTTTTATGAAGTAATGGTTAGTACATTGAAAATAGTAATTTTCTTATGAAAAAAAATAGAAAAATATTGTTAGAGATTTTTAACTGAACATAAATGATATTTTGAATGTCAAATAAACGAGCATATCTATTACCATTAAGTACTTTAGACGTTGATCATTAGTCAACATTGAAGAAACTCCTTACGAATTTAATGGGCAACAACGTTACGATGGACAATATCGAGAACATTTTCCGCTTCGTTTGCTTTACGTACATTTTACGTAGCAATACGGATATGTTAGAGAAATACAAGGGTCGTAATTATTAATCTCGAAGGGGTATATTCTAGCCGATCGTGTGCGAACGTTCAACCGTGTCCACGCCAACTTTACGAGAGATTTATGAAGCGTGGAAGCGTATTCCTCTGTGTAAAATTTAACGACACACACACACACATATATATATATATGTATATATGCGCGCGCGTACACCCACCTATCAAGTTGCCTTCCGTTTTTCTACAACTAGAACGAACGTGCGGATCGAAAAATCGATCTCGAGGAATATTCTCGTATCCGTCAAGTTTTTCTTTTCTTCTACTTCTTCTCTTCTAATCGTCAGGTAGAAACAATTTGATCGATCTGAAGCGTCAGAGATGTGCTAGGAAAAGAAAAAAAAATGGTGCAACGAACACAAAATAGAAACGTGGGAGGATAAAAAAGAGGACGCACGAGACGTACGACACGGGCGTTAAGCCAATAACGGCTATCGTGCTAACGATTCCGAAGAACGGAACAAAAAAGAGGAATCGGATTGTGTAAAGAGGAGGAAGAGAACAAGAAAAAAAGAAAAGACAGAAAGAGAGAAAGAGAGAGAGAGAGAGAGAGAGAGAGATAGGAACTTTGCGCATTGGACGTTTTACAGTTTACGCGATTTTATTTTTGAATTAATTTTATTTAAATTTCATCGATCGATCGTTCTCTCTGGAGCTTTTATTTGATTATTCTATTTTCTTGACATTTAGGATAATTTTCTTAACTTTTTTTCCTATTATCACAAAGAACATTAATGTAAGTGAGAATAAATATTAACGGTAATATTTTTACACTCTTTCCCTCTTCTCTCTTTCTTTCTTTCTTTCTCAAGGGAAAAGAAGTAACGTCCGACGAAGGATACGATTCTCAATTAAGAAAACCAATGGCGAATTGGAGGAGGAGGAGGAGGAGTATAAAAGAGATAGGACAATTGAACGATATTTCGTGAAAGAGGTCGATTTCGAAATACGACGTTCGGTGAAAATTCAACGAGATGCCGCCTCGACCAGATCTTTTCCAGCTAGAAAAGCGTTTAGGGGTGCTTCGCGCGCGCGCGCGCGCTTCTGTGTGTGTGTACGAGGGAGAGTGAATGTGAGGGGGAGAGAAAGAGAGGACTTCTAACGTCGGTCTGTCAAGCTCCAGTTCGTCGGTAGAGGGTTGCTATAGGTGGCGGGGATTGGCGGAGTAGTCGGTGGGGTGACTGGCTGGAAAAGCCGCGGGCTCTGCTGGCGTGTGCACGACGGATACGTGCCTGGACTCCATTACGGAGCACTGGAACCGCTCTTTTCTTCCGATAAAAATGGAAAAAACTATCGGTCCACCCCGACTCCTCTTCTTCCTCGTCGTAACTACTCGACCATCGGTAAACTGCTTCGAGCGTCGACCAGAGAGCACAACCCAACCCCCAACCACGTTTCTCTTCTTCTTCTTCTTCTTCTTTTTGTTTTTCTTCTTTTTTTTCTTATTCTTTTTCTTTTGACCACTATGTAGCGCGTAGCTCTCGACTCTGCACCCTGACTTTTCTCTTTGTGTAAAATGCCAACGACCAAAATATAAAGAACTTTCTCGTTATAATTTTGCCAAAACAATCCTGGCGTTAAATAAAAACTGATCAATAGGTTAAAACAACTTTTTTCCTTTTTTTTTTTTTTGTTTTAGTATAATTTTTATATTTATTAATTAATATAATCCTCAAAGAGCGTGATCCTAAACACGAAGGATTAAAAGTAGTAGTTTCTTTTAATAATAATATTACATCGAAACAATATCGAATTTTAATCAAAATCATTTCGATCGTTCATCGATTTTCCGCTCTTTTGCATTTTCACATTTATAGGTTAAAATCTATTTTTAATGGATTTTATATACCTCGTATAGGTAATAGATAGGTAAGATGAGGTGAACCGAAGCGAACGTAATTAAAGTCACAATATCTGGGTCGACGCGAGCCGTTTCCGAAATACACTTCTCGCGATATTCTCGAAATACGATCTCTAAATTCGAATGCGAAAGAATAAATGAAAAAGAGAGAGAGAGAGAGAGAGAGGGAGAGAGAGAGAAAGGAGCGGGGAGATAGAGAAAAAGGGAATTGAGTAGAACGAAAGTAAATGCCCTTTTGGAAAATTGTATTTCATGGTAGAAGCCGATCACCTATTGGAAGCTTTTTATGCGCTTTTACGTGTATTCATAGCTTACGCGTACATGCTCGATTTGATGTAAGGCAACGTTAGGGGAGTAAAAGATGTGGGAATATCAAGGACGTAAGTTATGGAAAATTTGAAATCAGTAGTAGATAGTTACAAACCGTATGCAGAAATACAAAATTCGTTTGTAATTTCTTTCGGTTGATCGTACCGCGACAGTTGGCGAAACATCGCTTTTCTCATGGCGAATCGATCGAATTTCACTATCGCCCGATAATACGACGACTACGACGAGGACGAACCGACTGAGAGAAGGGTTACTTGTAAACTGGTTGACTCGTTCAACGAATCAATAAATTGACTTGTTTAATAATCGATTCGTAGGTTCGATAGAACCTACGTTAAATGAGAGATACGTTAAGCGTTCTATTTCGAATCATTGATTGGTATGCTGGGACACGTTCGACCGACTGTCCTTTCCAACGAAATATCACGATTGACATTTGGGTCGTCATGCTGCTGCTGCACCGCACTGCACCGCATCCGTACCGTATCACACCGCAGCAGCAGGAATAAAGTACGGAAACGTATATATCGGGGCAAAAATAACTTGCTCTTAAGAGGTCGGAGTACGCCTATTTCCAAGCGATTCTAAATTTGGACGAATCCGATTAGGTTGGGCTACTTTTGTGTTGCCTCTTTCTTTTGTCCTGCTTTTCTCCTCATCATTCTCGATGTATCTCTCTCTCTCTTATGTTCTCTTGAAATCTTTATTCCTAGAAAAATATATTTATCGATCTTATATCGACAATATTGAACATTTACCCTCCTCCTGTCTCTTTCTTTCTTTCTCTCTTTCCTTGAAATAGAAAATAATGGGGTGAAAAGGTACTACAAACTTTTTGATATTTTCACTATCTTTTTCATTTTCTTTTTTTTTTCTTTTTTTTCCTCGACAAGAATACCTTTAGACTTTAATATTTTTTCTCAAAATAAAGGTCTATGAGGTCTACGTGGTACTCTTTTAGACTTCCTGTTTCTAAAAGCGTCCCGTCGTAGTCGCGTCGGTCAGGAAGCCGTCGAAGCCGGAGAAATCGAGCTCCCTTTTGTGTTCCTCGAAAGGGTCGACAGGGTGGTGACTTTCGAATGGCCGATTTTTATCGGCTTTATCTTTTTCTTTTTCTTTTTCTTTCTTTTCTTTTTTTATTTTCTTTTCGTTTTTTTTTTTCTTTTTTTTTTTTCTAACAAACTCCTCGATCTTACGAATTCAAGAAGGCCAAAACTTTTCGGAATACCAAAAGGCTCTCGCTGGAGTATTCTTCCGGCAAGTTTCACATTTTCCTCGCGGTTAATACCAACCGAGCTACGGACTTAAACTCTTTTAACAAAGTCCCCCGAGGAATTCTCGGTTGAATCTCTCCGATGCATTTTAACATTGAAATTAATTATTTCGAAAGCAGGAGATAAGATTTAGATAAAAGAGGGCAGGAGAAGGGAGGAGGGTGGTCGGAGAGGACAGATTCTTGGAAAAAGATAAGTATGGCGCTACTAACTCGACGCCTTTCACGGCGATTTTCACGGTGAATACGATTACCTGAGGAGAATCTAAGCTTTTCTCTCGAGATGATATTTTCAATCTCAGGAAAGACTTTTCGCGTAAGCGGGGATTAGCCTTTGTCGTAGATTTTCTGTGAAATATGAAATAAAAGAATGAACGAACGAGTACAAGAGAAAGAGAAGGGGAATAAGAGAAAAAGAAAGAAAAAGAAAAGACAGATAATACTTTGAACTTTCCGTTCGTTCTCACCACAGCCAACAACAATTCGATGATCGATCGGCGATCATTGATAAGGAGAGTATAAATTGCAGCTCGATCGATACCTCTAATTAACAGCGTGCATCGTACACGTTCCAATTAAATGCCACGTATTGACCACATTTACCACGGCCAGTAAGCAAAGTGAGATCGATGTTCGACCAAGGTATTCCCTTTAAACTCGACCCGATCTAGTGATTATTTTTCATTCCAATCTTCGTTTCTTCGGCCCATTCAACATCGTCTCCGCCTCTTCTCGTTATTTTGCCCTACCTTCTTCCTTTTTCTTCTTTCCTTCCTTACTACTACTACGACAGCTACCTTCATTTTTACTACGTTAAATATTGTTTTTTACTTTTATTATTATTATTATTATTATTATTATTATTATTATTATTATTATTATTGGTTTTGTTTTTGTTAATTTTTTTGTTTCAGTTGTTACAGAACGAAATCGATCGATCCGGTAGTTTTAGAAGAGGAAGGGCTCGACCCTCCTCCTTTTCCCATGGTGAGCTTCGCCGAGCGGGATAAGAGCAGTGCGTGTGCTCTTCACGCGTGCATCCTTTACGCGGAGGTATTTTTTGTACGGTTGAGTAAGAATAATATCTTTCTTCCTCCGGAAAAGTGGCGGGCAATGGGCAAGGTCGATGACATTTGTAGGAGCTAGCGTGTCACGCTGGAAAAGCGTGAGCTTGTTCGCTTTAACCTGTCAGCGGGATGCATTATTCGTGAGAAAGTATCTAATCGTTCACAGAAAGCAGGACGCGTGTTACATTGCCTTGCCTTGCCTTACCTTGCATTACCTTACCTTGCCTTGGGTTGCATTACGTTGCGTTGAATTGCGTTGGGCTGCATTGCGTGGGAGAACTGATTTTTAACAGTCCCGTGTGAATGTTATAAAGTATACACGTTAAGGAAATTTTCGGCTTTACGTGCGAAAATTACATTTACTTACAACTCATACGTGGTCGATCGATGAACCCCGACGATGAACCCCACGACGATGTTATCGGACAAGCCGCGTAACAACGCGTCCACGGGCAAAACAAGCTATGAATTTGCAAGCCTCGCACTCCACCTTGGGATTCTCCAATTATGTACGTCGCGCGATTCTATCCTTTTGCTTCATTGTTTTTTCAAACGTGACTCCTCGGCGGGAGTTCATTAACACTTAAATCGCCGGCATGCCTGAAAGACCGAACGATGGACTCAATGACGGAATAGTAGAAGAGACGGAGAAAGAGGAGGAGGAGGAGGAAGAGGAGTAGGAGGGACTAAAAAGGGAACGAAGAGGAACGGCCTGTCCGAAACGATAATTCCATTACTACCGAATCGTCCTGATTGTTATTCTTGGCAAGTAAGCGAACGACGTCGACTCGAGATGATGACGTCCTTCTCTATCTTTCTTTATCTCGTTCGAGCTTTACTTTTAATGAGAGCCACGTCTACGGCTTTCCACCGGAAAATGCCGTCCACCGTTTCGTCTCCTCTTTAACAATAAGAAGAATCCGTCTTTTCCGTACGCTTTTCAAATAGGGAGGGATGGGCGGTAAAGATTTAATTAATGGACTTCCTACCAGATTTCGTGCATTCTCATAACGAACGTTCAACGCGGAGTTGGCTGGACTCTACCTCGTCCGTACTATAATGAAACTGTACTTGTCATTTTGTTGGCAAATTGTGCGGCCTCCTCTCTTCCTTCCCGTTTACCCATGCTCCCCTAATTCCGATTACGTTAACGAATGATTTCCCCCCACCCCACCCCTCCTCACAATGAGATACCCTCAACCAATATTGTATTAAATATTACCAACATACATATATATGTATATTATAAATCTCTATACGAATAAGTAAATATGTATTTCTCGGAAAGCTGGGTATCCTCGGAAATGGTGTTCGATAAGTACACGCATTACCACGTCCATTAAATGCGGCCGCAATTACTCCGGTCTACTTACTAAAATAAAATGATATTAACGAAATTCGATGTATCGGTGACTTGAAACAAACGACTAGGGGACTACAAAATACGGCACTTAACTAACCATTAATTAATGTTAAGCGATTAAATAGAGTAAGTGTTTGATCGATGACGTCCATTAGTTATGCGTTATTGCTTCCATTAAAACGAAACTGCTGTAGCCTATGCTTTCTCTCTCTCTCTCTCTCTCTCTTTAACTAAAATAATCTTCGAGGTCGAAGTACGCGGGACATACGCAATGTATAGTACGTACTATAATGAGCGAACGTTAATGCAACAACTCAAGCTCTCCTCCTCCCTTCCATATTCTTACTCTCTTCCTCTCCACCGTATATGCATACAAAAGTGCCACGTGCTTTTACAAAACGTGACTCCGAAGTTCATTAGCACCGCCACGCGCCAATAGCCCCAGGGCCGTTGCATGCCGGCGCCGTAGCCGCAGCCGCGGTTGTTTTAACGCTCCTTCTTCTCGCCTTTGCTTGCCTTCTTCCTTCGAGGATACCTCGCACGCGAGATCATCCTTGTTGCTCGAAGGGAAACAAGAGTTTAATGGACTGACTGGATTGTTCGCCTAAGAAAGAATTCCTTAGTTGACTACTTTTATCGCTTGGAATGTCGTAACGTGGACTCTTTAAAGCCCTACCTACTTCTTTCATTCTTGTATTTCTTTCTTTTTCTTCTTCTTCTTCTTCTTCTTCTTCTTCTTCTTCTTCTTCTTCTTCTACAAGCGATGCAGCCTTCTTAAATAACGATGACGAGATAGTTTCCACGTAGATCAAATTAAACACTGGCGCGATCTCATTCACCTTTAACGTCTAATTCAAATGTTTCGTTTGCTTACAGATCATAAAATGCACCGCTACAGATAGTTCCTCGATCAAGGTAAGAATCCGTTCTACGTATCAATCATTGCTATAAATTTGATATATTATTTATCCTATATGCGTACGCTTATATGCCGTTATATCAATATAATTATAATAATATATTGAAAATTAGAAATAGAATGAATGTTCGAATTGCGAAATATCTTAAAGACCGAATAATAACAATCGTTCAAAAATTTATTCGAAGTAAGAAATTATCGCGTTCTTTTTCGCGTTAACCATACTGATATCATTGACAGTAGAAAGGTAAACGTTGTTGTCGTCTTCTTACTTCCTTCCTTCCTTCCTTCCTTTACCTCCTCTTCAATCTTTTCATCACTGGTAGTAGATAAGAGCACAGGTACTATCACCAGTACTACTATACCACCCTTTGGGACAACTTCAATTACTGCAGGGACATTGCGCTTCTGCAAGCCGGTCTTGACGTAAAGTATGACGGAGTAATTTTAATTACGCGATGCACACCATCTCTGAATTGTTGCTACCGGGTGAAGAGAGGATACGATAACGAAAGTAGTGTTGGTACCGATGTTAGTATACTAGTGTTGGTACTGGATGATGTTGGTAAGGTGGCCCACCTTCGAGCACATTGAACTAATTTACGTCGTTCGGGCGACACTTATTAAACCCAGGAATGCCGTCAGCCTTAATCCTCGCAGAATGCAGGATAAGCCCCTCGCGCGAAAAAGGAAGACAGCAGGGTCAGAGAGAGGAGGAGGAGGAAAGATAGAGACGATAATCTCCGAGAGTGAATACGTACGCAATAATTCAAGAAAACTTCTTCTCAGTTGACTCGAGTCTTCTCTTATCGTTTCTTTGATCATCTTATGTACCTTCTCCTTTTTTTTTTTATCTTTGTAATTTATTCTAAAGGATTGCTATCGTTTAAGAATCCGTTCGGTGGTTTAACCAATTTGATACTAATGACGATCACTTGAAAACATTTTTTCAAGTCTTGTTATTATAAAGCATATTAAATTATAATGACTTTCGACCAATAATTAATATTACGCGATATAATTTAATTAAAAATGCTACTTCTCCACCGATAAAATGATATTCAGTAACAAGAATAGTGACGAAAAAATAATAAAGTCTTATTGAATGGGTTAAATGTTAAAATAAGTTAAAGATTAAAGACTTTGAACTAATAACATATGATCTAGATTCCTTAACGTACGTACATCTATCGGTTATCGAGAGAGAAATATTGCACGAGCCGGAAGTTGAGAGCAATTCCCATGTAAAATCAGTTGAACTGGGTAGAAAGAGAGGATAGAAGAAGGATAAGGGAAGGAGAGAAGTTCCGTTATAATTACTCTCGTTCGAGCGTACCGAACAAGTTTCGTAACGAAGATGAAACAAAACGCCGCGGCGCGCGTTGCACGCGGTAATCATTGCATAATAATCAACAACTGGGAGAGATTTTAGCCCCGTCCCGTCCGTCGTTATCGTTCGAAATACAACGAGAGCTATCGTCAAGTTTTAATGAGCGTTAACCCTAAATTAATATAACGATCTCGCAAATCGTGACAGTGTCCGAGAGCAGCACGTGACGTTACGACTACGAAAGACAACGACGACGATGACAACGACGATTATGACAAAGACAACGAATATTATTCAATCATAATTGTGCATCAGCTTATACACAAACAGTCCGTATCTATGTGTGTATGTGTGCGAATGCGTGATACCTAAACTTTAATTTTCGAAGATCAAGTTCATTTCAAGGGCATATTATTATACGTATTTTAATATATTTTTTCGATAAGTTACACGATGTACAATAAAAAATGTAGTTCTGTGACAAAAACCACCGATTACTTTGATAATTTGGAAAATAATAATCTTGGGACAAATATATTATTACCAGATGTTGATCCTTTGATATTATGCACATTACGTAATAATTATTTTTTTGCATCGCAATAAGCCGAAAAGATATTTAAGTGGTCTTACTTAAATGGACCACCCTGTATTAATGTCATATTGTATAGAAAAGATGAATTTCTTTTTAATCAACTTTCTCGGAATTAATCTTATCAAGGATTGATTTTTCGTTTTCTAACGATAAAGAATTATTTCTTGATTTTATTTACGATAAATCATATATATTATATTATAATTTTTATAAATAATTCAAAATAAAATGTATACGTAAATATTATAATATATAAAATATACAAATCAAACGAAATGTGTCCAGATGTGTGTTTAAAAGCCTTGAATAGGTTAAGCATAATTGTTTTCGATTTGGGTCGTTTGATTTTCCTTCTCTCTTTTCTATTTCTTTCTTTATTTGAAAATGAACAAATCGAAAAAATTAGGCGAGAATAGATACCGCGAGGTTGTCAATTAATCACACGACTGATGATTACAGTTATCAGCCGCTAATTAACGATTAATTAAAGAGATTCTCTTTTAGGCTCGTAGCATCATAATAATGGAACGGATCCAACGAATTGGTTACTAATTGCGACCAATTAGTAACGGATATTACATTCGTCGAGTTATCACTGCACTGTGTCTGAAAGTTCAGGTTTATTTTTTTCTCTTCTTCTTTTTTTCTGTTTTTTATTACTACCGGTCACGACCGTCCGATCGATTGGGAAAACGCGTTAGAGGGGCAATCGATCTTCCACTCACAACCAATTTAAGAACGACCTTCTTTTACATTATTTTTATTAGTAATGTAGGTTCCCTACTTAGATAATTAGAACATACGATCATTTGCTACTGTAAAAATCCTATATGGCACAGTATTTATCAATCCATAGAATAAAAACTTTCGCAAATTCCTTGATATTTCTAACGATCTACGTAAATATTTCGTTGGAAAACAGAAGAAAAGAAAAGAAAAGAAAAGAAAAGAAAAAAAAAAGAAATAAAATCAAATAAAAAGGATAATGTGAACGAGACATACTGTAGAACGAAACCATCTGGTACAGTATATACCATAGAGTAAGAAATATCTCAACGCTCGTTCGTTTCACCGTTCAAAATTTCATCGATGATAAACGAACGAGCGATTTTTGAGAAACATTGAACGTTGGACGGTCGGGAAACGACCTATTCCCTTGTATTTTCCATACAAGAATCCTTTTTCCATCCACCATCCAATTTCCTCTACTCTTTGACGGTATGGACACCTCTCACGTGTATATCTCAACATAAAAATTGATACTCTACACGATGATCTATGTATATGAATTTAACCTGGAACAAGTAATAAAATCATATTAATTTTCTCTTGAATTTCGAGAACTGTATTCATTACTCTTATACTTTATAAAAAAAAACACTAACGCAATTTCTATCTCGCGTGTAACAACTGTTTTACATAACTCTGCAATAAACGAATTAATTACAAAACGAATAGTAAAGTACTTTTAATCATCGAACGTGTAACTGGTTTCACGTCGTTATATCATGAAAGAGAGAAAAATGTAATAGTAAAATAAGGTAAAAAAGGGAAAATAAAAAATTAGAGAAAATGAGCGGATCTTGCTTTGGTTCTTATTTCCGTAACTTGCGTGCAACGGAGTCGTGTAAATTGGACTGGCAGTGGCTTCGTCGTCGTCGTCGTCGTCGTCGTCGTTGTCGTTGTCGTTGTCGTCGTGGACGAACCGTGTTGTCGGTTCTATTAATATGCCAGAAGCGTATGCTATAAATTCTATTTCAACTCACCCTCCTCGACCAAGCACCGGCAGCAGCCTTGAGAGGCAAGGACAATCGATCTCTACTACCCTCTAGTTCCCTTTCTTCATTCTCTATCTCTCTCTCTCTCTTTATCTATATATATATATATATATGTATATATTTCTATTAGTCTCTTTATTTCTTTTTCTATCTGTCGTACGTGTGCGGGCGCGTGCGCATATGAACTAGGGAGAGATATAGCGCAAACGACTGCGGAAATGCATACTATGCTCGAACGCAACATCGAGTTACACGATACACGATTCGGCTTCTAAAATATTTACGTTTCATTCCAGGGAAATCCAATCGATGGTTCAGCCGCCATTGGCGAACGACGCCACGCGAATCAGTCGACTAAGTTTTAATCGGATCGCGCGATAGTACAGACTACTATCCGTTACTATATGCGATATATAATCATTTACGCACGATATTTTAAATAATTGTGTTCTCTTCCTATCTATCTCTTTCTCTCTCCCCGTTTCTCTCTCTCTCTCTCTTTCTGTCTCTCCATCTCTCGTTACGCTTTTTATTTTTGTTCGAAATTTATTCAAAACGAACGATTCGAAATCGACGGGAAATTTATTTACGTTTAGTTTTATATTTTTTGCTTCAATTTAATAATCCTTTATAGGATTATACGCTTTATTTTATTGTTTTTATAATTTATGATTAACAAATTGATATTTTGTATGGTCAAAGAAATGATTATTGTATCTTTTCTTTCGAATCAGCTACGGAAATCTGATTTACATATTTTACTTTCTTTTTTGTTCTTTTTCTTCTGTGCTACTAACTTAATACACGGGACTTTTAATAAATTGATATTAAAATGTGTATCGATATGGAAACAAATTATTAATAGATAAAATAAATAAAATTCGCGTCCGTTGAGAAACACGCGAAGCGTCGACAACCGATGGCTAGTAGATGCGTCGGGCAAAGTGCGGCCGATACGCGTGCCTGCACGCATTACGTGCTAAACTCTTGGCAAAACATGCCTATTTATAGCGAATGTAGGTGGCAATGGCGTAAGCGACTACGAGAGAGAGAGCGAGGCTTTAATTACCAACACCGCGGTTTGCCTCCTCTGTTAAATACAGACATAAAACGATTTACGCGTAAACGTTTTAGCGATTATACGCGTTTCTTGTCATATTTGTTATCCTCCTACTATCATAATAAAATTACAATCAATTAAATAATCTTCTTATATAAATCTAGAACAATTAATTATTCCGTTAAAAGTTCCGGTTGATCTCTCTTATAAATGAACAATTTTCTTATTGAAATCAAAAAAAACCATCCTTGTTTATTCTGTTCACTCGTTGTTTCCTCTTTAACATTCGACGACACATACCGATCGATCGTTGCTAATCGGGAAGCAATCACATTAAAACTCGAACGTTATCGGAACGAGGCCGAAGGGTTGAGACTCCATTCGTGACACTTTGCTTTGTGGCGAAAGAGACCGAGATGAGAATAATCCACCGTGTAGATTGTTGAAGAGAGTAACAGGGAAAGAGAATCGATGAATCAAGTTGAAAGTTCGAATGAGAGTTGCATAGATTGCATAGAATGCGGTTGGATCGTTGCATTTGGAGTAATCAAAGTAGAACGTTAAGCTCGTGATAGATTTCTACCGTAGAACCTTCTGTCTTCCCCTGTCCGTTTTCTTCTTTCCCCTCTCCCTATTGTAATTAGTTAAACGAATTGACAGCGTACAAATTACGTGGGCGTATTAACTAAAATAGATTCGAAACGAGAAAGGACCGTTTATTCGCGCATGAACGAATTCTTCTCTCTCACTGTCTCTCTCTCTCTCTCTCTCTCTCTCTCTCTCGACGCGCGCAAGCAAAATACCAAAGGAGAAGCTTGTTACGTAACGAGCTACGACATTTTATGTAATTCCTCAGTTCTACGCCTCTGCTGTGCACGCACGCGCGCGCGCGCACACGCATCTCTTCGATAGCACGACATAGTTGTATGTTACTTCGAGCACACAAACACATCGATTTACACATAAATACTAATAGTACCACAAATGTGAAATAAATAAGTACGTTATGACTTATAGATAGATATATATATATATATATATATATATATATATATGGATAAATAGGATAAACATTACGGGGGTCGGGGGGAGGGGTGGTTGAGGGTTTGGGGGAGAATGGGTAAAAAGAACAAGCTGATTTTGTCTCGATGATAATGTAACGATTGTTATTTAATTTTAATCAAAACTAAAAGGAAAGAAAATAACAGAATAAGATGAGAGAATTAAAATAATAATAATAATAATAAAACTAGAATAAGAATAAAGAAACAGATAAACAAACGGATTCTTTCGTCGAACATCATCCGTACAATTTGTTCCGCGAAATGATTCGCGCTCACGTGGCCGGTCAATTCTTGGACAAAGATCTGCGCTGTTAGTCACGAGGCAAACCATTGTCACTTGGAGGAGTTAAGAATGGAGGAGGAGTAGCGATGGAAGGAGAAAGACGGATGTCGCGATTAGGGCGCTGCTCAAGAAGATTCTCCAATTGATCATTCTCTTCGCGACGCTTCTCGCTTGCTATAACGTCTCATCTCGAGATAGTACTAGAGAGAGAGAGAGAGAGAGAGAGAGAGAAGAGAGTGCGCGCTGACGTCGATGATAAAAAGAATGAGGAGGGATAAAAGCGAATAGGCTAGCACGTCCTGGCACTAACACCGTCTGCTTCTGGCTCTTCTTATCTGTTTCCTGGCGCCACGACACCCCCTGAAAACAGAATCAATTTTGATCGTCGATTAGGAGGATCGTTTCCTTCTGTCATTTACGTCATCGAAATATACACCCTCTCTCTCTCTCTCTCTCTCTCGCTTTCGCTTTCGCTTTCTTTCTTTTACTACGGTGATGATGACGATATGTATAATTTTTCCAAATCGTTAATATATATATCGGAATTCAATCTATGTTACAGCCTCCTACTCGTATATTTATATCTAAACATTACGCTCTCGAAATTCCAAGCAATTAATGGTGGAAGATGGAGACACGATATAATCCGTCTTCGTTGAAGAGAATGAGAGAAGGAAAGATAGAGAGAGAGAGAGAGAGAGAGAGAGGAAATATACACGGATATACTTGATTAGCATTATATGTCGTAGGCCGTTTCGACGCGACACGGAAGTCACGTGATAACATTCATTCGCTTTACTTTCCACCGGTAGTTTGTTTATCACTCGGACGAGAGGGTGTTTTCTTTCTTTCTTTTTAATTTACTTATGTTAGATCGAAAACTTACCAAGAGGAGGATGCCGAGTACTTATTTCTTCTCTATCTTTTTCTCTCTATTTGCGAAAAATAAATGACCTCGCGTGTTTTAAGAAATAGGTGGTACCTTTTTCCTTTTTAGAATAACGGCGTATCTTTACCTATCTTCTTTCTTTATATCATACTCCTCCCTTTTTTTTCATTGTTTTTATTTTATTTTATTTAATTCCACGTCTACTTTCCCTTCCCCTACTTTTTTTTGTTTCTTTTCTTTTCTTTTCTTTTTTCTCCTTCCATCTTATTTTGCGTGCTGTTATATTTATGTCAGTGTTTTTTGTTAAACTTCTTCTATCTTATAAATATTGGAAACCTCTTCTTCATTCTTTACTTGCATGAAGCAAGAAGAACTTGGGTTTATAGGAAGAGAAGAGAAAGTATGGGTGGGTGGGGGGGGGGGTTAAATAAAGATTAGGAAAGAAAAAGGAAGGAAGGAAGGAAATAGCGACAAGTGCGTATTCATTAATAGTGCGTGTCTCTCGTGACGCACGATAAATGCAAATTTTGGAGGGAAGCGAGCATGAAAGCGAGCGACGACGGTACCACGTGGCGCCGGACGGAAGAAAGGGCCCGAAACATACGCTATCCTTTCTCAAGGGACACACGCAATGTCGATGTGTCACCTCAGAAAAGTATCGCTACCATTGAATATTAAACATCTTTCAAATTTATTTTTCAATGGATCTAACTAAAACATTCATTTAAATACACCTAGTCAAGGGGCTAGAACAACGTTGGATTATTAGTTTCGTGTCAGGTCACTAAAGTCGAGCAACGAGGGCATGGTTAACAAAATGAATTGGTTTACCCATTCGGAAAAATAAAAATCGTATACTGTTCAAAGAGGTGGTGAAAAGACGCGATTACTTTGATAATATTGGATAAATATATAAAAAATGTTCGTAGAGAAATGAACTCGAACTCGTAATAGGGGATATATTATAGCAAGACACTAATTAAATATCCATAAATAATACGTCAATAAGATTAGAATATTTGGAGCAATCGTCGAGCCATGACATTTATCGTTCTTACCAACGCGCACCAAAGCCGGTATAGAGTTTGCACGTATCTGGTGGTGAAATGGAAACAGGACCGTAGGTGTCTGGTTACCAAGTCGACGACATAACCTCATTAATCTCCCTTTCCAACTCCCGTCTCACCTCGAGGAACCTCCCCTTTTTCCCTCTGCTTACCGTTTATACGCGCTCGAGAGTCTCGACACGTTCTTCCTTCTCTCTCTCTCTCTCTTCTTCTTCTCTCTCTCTCCTCTTTCTCTTTCTCTTTCTCTTCGTTGAACTAAAAGACGGTGTTATAGCGACTGAAACTCGCTCGCTTCGACGTGGCACGAGCCAAGACGTGGTAGAAATAGTTCGCCATCCGTAAAACGATTTAAGTGTTATTCCAAATGTCCCTTCTTCTTTTCCCACTTTTTCTTCTTCTTCTTTCTTTCTTCCTTCCTTTTAGTTCCCCTTTCGTGGTCGAGACTCCTTTTCATTGTAATTCCATCTCATCTCCGCTAGAAACTCGTCGATGCGATAAACGCGCTTCTTTACGATCCGTTTCCCTTATTTTCTCCTTAGTTTTTTTTTTTTCTTCCACCACTATTATATTGCCAAGTTATGACACTATGAGAACACTTTAGTATTTTCTGTCAGAGCAAAAAGCTTCCCCTCTCGACAAAAAATGTTCGTTTCTTATTTGTTTACTTTGCTACGGTTATTATTATTATTATTATTATTCGGTTTTGAAATTATCGTCATCGAGGTTTAAAAAGAAAGGTAAAATATATTTTGGCGACGTTTTAATCTACTTCGCGAATACGATTAATCATTATTTGGTCCATGTAACGGCAGCCTTCTCTCACAGCCATGTAATTGCGAAATTGAATGGTCTCTTTCAAGAAAGCTATATCAACGCCGTATTTGGTTGAACATTGTTACGCACTTGGTACTTCCAGAGTGTCTGGCTTCTTAGGTTCCTTTGGTAAACCAGGTCAAGGTGATTAAATGTTCTCAACGACAACGACAACGTCAACGAAAACGACGGCGACGACAATGACGACAATGACGATGATGAGGACGAGGACGATAGGAATCATGAAAAAGAAAAAAAGTCGGAGACGAATGCGACCAAGATAATAGTTGCAATGCTAGAACGTAAATACACACGCGACAGATGGAAGGAACACCGTTGACGTTCTGAAATAACAACGTTCCTCAGTTGTACAAGCAAGGGAAACACATTTGCGTAATACGCCAGTACTGGGAAAGCAGAGCTTTAACCCCAACACCACCGAATAAATCCGACTCAAAGGTGTGTAACTGGACGAAGAAAAAAATAAAAAATAGAAAGAGAGAGAGAGAGATGCTTTGAAATTTTTTAAGAATTACAACACGATGCGACATGGTGCAATCTTCTAATAGGATAACTACATATGTAGTAGGCGCATCGTTTTTCTTTTTAGACGACATTTGCCAAAGAGCAAATGCACTATCGCGCATACCTTCCCACGTATCAAAGAAATTCGATTCAATGGAAATTGTGGTAGATGGTGGAACGTTGAAATTCGTCGCGTGTACTTACTATAGGAACGCGACGACGACGACGACGACGACGACGACGACGACGACGACGACGATGTGGGGAAGGCGTAAGGAAAAGAAAAGAGAAAAAAAGCGAAATGGAGAATAGAGAGTGACATGAATGAAGCTAATGCGAACTGCGTAGAGTAAAAGAGAGAAAGAAGGTGAAGGGGAGGGAGAGAGAGAGAGAAGAATTTTCTGTCGTGTCCGGTATCGTACGTGCGTGCGAGCACGACTGCGTTTGTTAGTTTACGCGAGAGTGAGAGAGAACATTGACGATGACCTATTCGATAAGGAACGAGCTGGAATAATAACGTCGTTGACCGTTGCACTTACAAACCCAGAGATGGCGAGTTACGTTTCTGTCTAACACACACTTCTCTACGCATAATAATAAACTCATGTTAAATAAAACGAATATTAATCGACGTTACACGTTTAACATCTCAGTTCTTCGATATTTGTTAATTTTTGTTTTCT
Source organism: Polistes canadensis (assembly GCF_001313835.1). Lineage (NCBI taxonomy): Eukaryota > Metazoa > Arthropoda > Insecta > Hymenoptera > Vespidae > Polistes > Polistes canadensis. Next base: position 850,158 of record NW_014569552.1, read on the forward strand.
TAGTATATTGGTCAACGAGTAGTTTTTCTTATGAAATATACAAATAATTGATCGTTTGGCTATTATTTTCGAGAGAATTCGTTAAATAAATTTCTTCTTCTTCTTCTTCTTAGTATTATTCGTCGATGAATCTTTTTAAATTTGTTTCAAAGAAAGAAAAAATTGGAGAATTAATAATACGTTGTGATTATTTGCAAGAATATTTGTTAAGTATTTCAAGGAGCACGTTGTTGCCAACACCGTGGTAAATTTTTATCGGGAAGCGATAAATCTTTTAATCGGACGAATGGCGAATTAGTTTTGGCAAAGAATAAATTGAAAGTAATCGCGAATGCATGTGCACGGACTTCCCGTTTCCGTCGACGTATGAATAAGAAGATGAAGAAAAAGATGAAGGGGACAAGGAGGAGAATAAAAAAAATAAGAAGGGACAAAGTCAAACGTCTCTTGGACTCGTGTAGAAACGGAAGTTCGAACAGCTCGGATAACTTCGGGATCGTCCGTTAAACGCGATTCCTTCGCGATTCATAGGCGGCACTTCCGGTTTCCGGCTCGTTAGACAATCCAGGATCGTGCATCGTTCGTTATCCTCGACGTGTCTCCCCCTTTTCTTCCTCCTACTCTTGAGATTCTTTTTTAAACCTCGGTTTAAAACGGTACGGTGCGCGACTTGTTGCTGAAAATTTATGGCATACCATTCCCCTACTACAATTTCTAATCCTCGCGAATATTCCAATAAAATGTCTTATATATATATACGTTTATTTGAATTAATTTATTTTCTTTTTTTTTTTATCGAATAATTATTTATACGCAATATTGAGAGAAAATCCAGTTTTCAGTATCATTACGAATAAAACATGATCGGTGAAAGTAAACGTGAACGCTTTACATAACTTTAAAAAAAAAAAAACAAAAAAAAAGAAAGAAAGAGAGCCCAAGTAAATCGATGAATATCCCTCTCACCTATCTCATTCTCGTCATGACTTTTTCAAAACATTTTCTACCAGATATTTCGACGTATTTTCTCTTTTTGTATTTTCAGATTTTTCTAGTCAATCCGTATCCCTTTAAAGATATCGGATGAAAATGTCAATTTTCTGTTAGACTTTTTCTCGAAGTTATAATTGCAAGCGATCTGTGTGTTATCTCGTCCGATATCTCTCTCTCTCTCTCTCTCTCCTGTTCCACTCTTATTCTTATAAATGGAAGGAGGAAGGTTTCGACTGGAGTCTGGACCGCTTGTAAGGGACTGTTCATGGTAGGCCGCAATCTTTGAGAATAAAACTCTCGAGCGATCACCGATCAAGGAGAATATCTCAGTCTCGAATCAGGATTTCTTCGGAATCCTTATCGCCATTCATCTCCACCCATATTCTGCCTTTCTCTCATTCACTCTCTCTCTCATTCACTCTTTCTCTCTCTCTCTCTCTCTCTCTCTCTCTCTCTCTCTCTCTCTCTCTCTTTCTGTCTATCTATCTTTCTCTTTCTTCTCTCGTCTGGACCTTTTGAAAAGCAGGATACTCGTGGTATCGCGGTCCATCTTCATTCACCGACACACTCGACACACAATTTTCGTTCTTCTTTCGTTGGTTCGTTTTTGGATGGTTCGTTGTTCGACGAGTAGAGGTAGAAGTTTGTGCGACGATACCCATCCCCTCAGAGTCGGCTCTTTGATTTTCCTTGTACTATTCTCCAAGCATTTTGTTAAAATACATCTATGCGTTAACATAGAAAAAGCAGATTCCTCTCAATAGATTTGAAATATTTCAACGATGCGAACAGGTATATTTAGGAATGTTGTTTACCTTTTACGAACATTCTTCGAGATGATTTTTATATTTTATGGTGTTTGGAGAACCTAACTTTATCCAACAGTCATCTCTTATTCGAATGCTTAAATTTACCTATTCTGGACGGATTATCGCGTAGGTTTCGTGCTCAAAATAATGATCGTCTTTATTTAACTTACTGTCTACGAATGACCTCCATAGTTTTTAACTCGGATCATCGTATTATCGACGTTCGTTTCATCCTAAGCCCGATCGATAGAAAGAGAGAGAGAGGAGGAATGAGATCCCTTGATTTCCAACAAAATAATGGCCCATTCACGGTGATGCAGCGTCGGTGACCCCTCCGTATCGCATCCCTACGATTTCGATCTGAATTGAATCAACGAATCCTGCTACCTCCAGAGAGCCGCCAGCCACCCTTCCTGTCGAGGGAAAACTTTTTTTTCTTTTCTTCTCTCATTTCTTCTCAGTCTATGGTTAGATAGATCTTCGGCATTTGGAATGGGGAATAGAGACTGGATAATATAAAACATTCAGATACCACAGAATTCGTGATTGTAATCCTGCAAAAACGAACTTACTCACGTTTACAAAGTTTAATCTGATATCAGGCCAGAGAAGAACAATTGTTTAATATCTCTATTCTGAAATTGTTTGTTCGTTCAATCGATCATCAATCAATTTATCGAGAACAAAAATGATGTTCCTTCATCGAAAATAATTCTAATGTATAAAAAAAAAAAAGAAAAGAATAAAAAATAAATTATAGTATCTTAGTGTTGAGATAATAGTCACTATATCGTATAGTTCGATAACGATAGTACATAATAATACAGAGAGTATAATACATAATCATAAATATGAAAGAAAGAGAGAGAAATATCTTCGTGGAGAGATTCTTGGCTGAATATATAGGTATATTATTCCTAGCAAACGGTCGACTATGCCGGTGGGCATGTTTTCGCGTTTAATAGTGCCGCCATCGTCGGGCTCTTTGAAATCAGGTTCAAATCCGTTAAAAAGGTAGGCCCCTGTAAGGGCCTGTTCACGGACCGAGACTCCTTTCATCTCTGTCTGTCTGTCTTCTTTCTCTCTTTCTCTTTCTCATCCTTTTATCTCTCCTTCTTTGGATCCCTAATTGAAACATTGCCCGAACCCAGTGGGGTCCGGTGTGAACCAACCTGTTCCAGGAATCGAAGAGAGAAGAAAAAAGAATTCTGGCCTCAGACAGGCCAACCTCTCTCTCTCTCTCTCTCTCTCTCTCTCTTTCTTTCTCTTTCTCGTTGGTTTTTACCGGTCGTATTTTTTCTCTCTCTTTTGCCTGCTCAAGGGAAAAGAGATTCGGCTATCGGTAGGTCCGAGAATAACGATGAAGAGAAAGAGAAGGTAGGATGGTGGTAAAAAGGAACTGGAAGAAAGAAAAGAAATAACTTATGGTCAGGAATGCGACGCACCACACACAGCGATATGCTTTAGGCTCTCGTAAAGCTCCATTCACAACGTTAACGTTCGAGTTTAATAAATTTAGCGAATCTAAACTTACAAATAAATACAATCAAAGAGAAAGATTTCATAATTTTATGTAATGTTGCGCATCATCTCGTGTTACTAACATACTGATCGCAACCTTGTTCCGCGTGGTGGAAGGTGGATATCAATGTTAGAGAATCGACTAGTATAAACTCGACGTGAGTCATCAAATCGAATATAGCATGAGTTAGTTTTGCAACCGGTACTACGTAAAGCTTTACGAAGTAGCAACGAGATATCGTGTACGTTGTTGCCGAGTTGTTCGTAACGTTACGAGATTATTTCTACGCAAGAGACGACGATCAAATTTGCGATTATTGCACTCATATCGCTAAAATAAAGGTAAAACGTTAAATCGGAAAAAGAAAATAAGAAGACAAAAAATTTGCACGCTTTTTTTCTCTCTCTTTCTCTCTTTCTTTCTTGTTCTCATTTATTTTCCTTCTTTATATCTCTCCTTCTCGTTTGCAATATTGTATTCCGGAATCGTAATTGGCATCTCAAATCGGATTTGTTACGGGCGCGAGTCATTGCACCGTACGTGACCTGAATTTTCGCATAACGATGTCGTCGTCGTCGTCGTCGTCGTTCTCGTCCTCGTCTTCATTTTCGTCGTCATCGTCGTCGTTTGAAACAACGCCTTCGAAACTCACGCAAAGGAGAGGAATAGTCTCTCGCATATTTTACGAAGAAAGATAGATATAGAGATAGATAGAGAGAGAGAGAGAGAAAGAAAAAGAGAAAGAGAGAGAAAACCGATACCAAAGATCAGAGATGAGAGTGTTGTACATAATAACACGGCAATCGCATAATCTCGCGAGTTCCACGTAGCCGGGAGGTCCTATTAACGAAGCAACGCATAAAGTAGTCCTAAATCCTACAAAATACAAGGCGAATCATATTTCGCCGGTTGTTAGGCATAAGAGGAATGAAAAAAGATAGGTATATTCCTCTACCTATCCCGAACCGATTTTCGAATTATAAATTCGCCAGGAAAGAACCGGTATCGGTTTTCACGCTCTTTGATATCGAGAACGTACCATATAAGAGGTAGGTACTACCTCCTATATGCTTAGGGTTCGTCCGACAGGAGTAACAGAAAGAGAAGGAGAACTTCGCCGGACAGAAGTGGGCGCCAGGCCGACAAACAAGAACCGCAACGGCGGCCGCCTACATCCGTCTCGCGGTGCAGCATTCCTTACTGTTTTTCCACCATCGAGATGAATTCCACCCACACGCGAGCACTACTCTCTCATACGTACGCTCGCGTGTACCTTTTTACAGTCATGGAGAAAGAAAGAAGTAAAGAGAGAGAGAGAGAGAGAAAGAGTTTTCGCGGAATCTCGTTTACGAGCTGGCTCGCTTGATGAACTCTTATTTATTTTCGGATCAGGTTCCAGCACTGCAATGTTTCTCTCTTTCTCTCTCTCTCTCTCTTCTCTATATCCTCTCCCCCCCCCACCACCACCACCCTTCCTCTCTTTCCCTCTCTCTTTTTCTCTCTCTCTCTCTCTTACACTATTTTTCTCTTTGTCGGTGATGATGGTAAACCCAGTAAGAGGGTAAAAGCAAGTAGACGACCGGATCCGGGCAAGCGTTCGTTCGCCTCTCGGACTACTACTACTCGAATGCAAGGAGACGGAGACGGAACTTTGAAGGGTTTTTGGCGCGACTCGAGCTTAGGAAGTGTCATCATCGAGCACAGGAAGGCTCTCGCAAATTCCTACCGAGTTTAGGATTTAGTCTATCCCTCTTCTCTCTTTTATCGAGTTTCCTAAGAAACGAAGGTATCCTCGTTCGGAATAGAATACCCGTAAATTTTTTTTTTCTTTCTTTCTTTTTCCAAAACCTAGAATAGAAAGTATTTATTTTATTTTTATATAATATTATTATTTCAATTTATGATTAAACACACAATATACGTAATAAGACGATTTGAGAACTTCTGTGGAGGGGAGTGGTGATAGAAAAAAAAAAAAAAGAAGAAAAGAAAAATATTAACGAAAAAATAAGATGATGAAGAAGAAGAAAAAAATGATCCCAGCATTGTTCGTACTTCCTTATTATGAATGTCCGGTAGTAGTCGACGACGGGATGGATGACGAACTAAGCCATGGACGCTTTTGTGCGTCACTTTATGTCGCGCGATCGACGTACTCGAATAGAGAGCAAGCGTGTGGATATGACCACGAAGCAACCCAGACGCGACGGAGAATGCATTGCCGACCCCTTCCTCCTCCTCCTTTCACCATTGCCAACCACCACCCTCCTTCCCTCCCCCGCCACCGGAAAACGCCCCCGCACCCATTGCTGCTGCCTTTCTAAAGTGGCAAAAATTCGCGAACGCCTTTTCCCACGCGATCGCGATTCGCGCCGACGACGCCCACACGGAAGTTGGGTGTCCCGATTGGGACCGGTCAAGAGTATCGAATGTCCGTTCTCGAAAGAGAATGTACTATGTTTCACTGATTATCACCGGGATAAATATTTACGGAAATTGGGGATAGTAATATTTCGATAAGTGAGAACTCAACTGCACCACCCAAATCTTCTTTTTTTTTTATTTGTATTTTTTTTTCTCAACGTGTTTCTCTCATCCGACAAACTCGCGGTATCCTTCTTCATTGCTACGCTTCATTAATTATTTTTTACCTACTCGTATTCTTTTGACACACCTAACAACGTAATTCCGTTGGCCTCATCCTAAATCTAAAATACAATCGCGTGTTTTATTGTATTTCTCTCTCTCTCTTTGTTTTGCACGGATGGCGCGCGCGCACGAGTACACGCTTTATTGCGAGATACTCTGGCGCGGTTTGATTACCCGTTCGTAGAGATTGTATTAAGAGATATTCAAATCGGCGTGCACGCGTACGCTATTCCCGCGTCGTTGATCTAAGTCTTTGAGTTGCTAACACGGAATCGTGGGAGCATCCTGAGGGCATCTCTCTTGAATTTAGAATTTTTCACGGACTTTCCCACAAAATTCTTCTCCTTGCCGTAGTAGTTCCTCTTCTGTTTGCCTCTCTCTCTCTCTCTCTCTCTCTATCTATCTATCTATCTATCTATCTATCTATCTCACTCTCCCTCTCCTGTTACCGACTCGTGAATCGCGACAATGCCGCTGCCGGAAATTGACGTTTCCATTGCGTAATAGCGAACTTCCGCTTCCCCGCGAGAAATGACTTCGTCCGGTTTGTCACTTTTCTACAACGTACTCTAAAAACCTGAATCGTGTTTGAAGATAGAACGATTGTTAAACTTCCGATCGATCGATTAGAACGAATACCACTTGTAAAGAGTTGTGATTATCTCGTTTGGTCGTAACAAATAGTGTTGTTGATGATACCAAGAAAAACGAAAGTGATAAATATTCGGAGTATATTATATTTGAAAATATCAAATGCAAATTTTTTTATAGAAATTGGAACAAATTATATATAAATGCAAACTTTGGCAGTAATTCGTTTTCGAGGAATTGTGTGATTTAGCTGTGAAAATATAATAATATAAAAAATAAAAAACAATCTACCAAAAGGGATATTAAGTAAAGTTATATTCGACTCGTTTGGTGGAAGAAAAATACATTGTAACCAATAATTAAATACTTGAATCCTTGTATAAACGGCAACAATGTTCCCGTAACGTAAACTCGCGCGATCTCACGCGATGAAACACGTCTACCGGAAGTCCTCGTGCTAAGCGGATCGTCGAATCGTTCGCACGAGTTTAAGTCAAATGTTAAGTCCCCCTCGGCACCGTTCTACTACGCTTCTATTATTTATGAGAACGTGACTTTTCTCATCTAGGTCGAGAATTATTCATTGATTCATTCGAAAAATAAATAATATTAATAATAATGATAAATAAATTCAAAGAGTTAACGAATTCTATGTTGCAAAACTTGCACTTCGGTTAGTCACATTTAACAAAAAAGACTCATTTTGACTGACATAATTCTATTACTCTTCTATTATTTATGAAAACGTGACTTTTCTCGTCTCTCTATTAGTAGAGAATTATTTATTAAAATATTTGTTAAATTTGATTAATATTATATAACAAGATTTGAATTACGAATAAATAGGATTTAGAAAGACTATAACCTATAGTCATAATTTTGTCTCTTGCGTAAAATAAGATAATATCTTTTTATTTATAGAAAGGGCAACATTGCGGCGCCCTTTTGGTTAGCGCGTGCTACGACTGTCCGCGCGTGCGCGCGCGTGCTCGCGTCAGGACTGTCAGCGCGTGTCCTCGACACTCCGCACCGACAGAGCTATTTATCATGTCACGTCATTCCCATGGAATGACATGTCGTACCACCAAGCTCTACCATAAAACCGCATCGTTTGATATATATATATATATATATGTGTGTGTGTATGTGTGAGCGTGTGACTAGTGCGAGTGTCATGTCGTCCCGCTCACCGCTACGATGAGCCTCGTAAATTTCGGAAAAGAAATTCACGAAATGCAAAGCCGAGATTCTTCGATTTCAAACTTGGAAATAAATTTATCGATGATCCTTGTAACATATCTACCATCGAGGAAATTTTTATTCGTAATATTTGTCAACATTTTCCTTTTCCCTTTTATATTACGAGAAATATTCGAGACGTCGAACAAAATCGAACTTAAGTGAAAAAAGAAAGAAAGAAAGAAAAAAAAAAGACTTTGAGACAACGAGTCACCCCATAAATCTTCGTTCGCGTTAATCGTCTTAAATCTAACCCTACGAAAATCATTACGTTTGGTACAACGCGAATTTGATTGTTTTATTCGAGCGCGAATGAAACGCCTGAAAGTAAATTATTTTCCTTTCTTTTTCATTTCACACAATTTTCATCTTCTTTTTATTCCTACATTAACGATTTCGTATTAAAACAACAAACATAATCATTCATCATTATATAATAATATGTTAGTACGATCGTACGAGGATCGTCCAAGGATTTTCTTATTTCATTCCTCTTTTGAGGTATCGTAAAATGCGTGTTAAGCTGATCCGAAGGCTGAAACGAAGGCACCGTTGACCTTCGCTGTATGAAAGATCGTAATAATTCGCAGTGATTTAATGGAAGTAAGAAAGAAAAAAAGGAAGGAAATCGCGTCCGGTAGGAATAATTTACTCGTTAAAAACCTTTAAAACGTTCTTGCGTGAAATAGACCGTACGTATTTGCAGGTAAATCGTTAGTAAATACTTATAACTCGCGCATACATACATACATATATACTTACGTAGTAAATATTATTCGTGAATACAAGCGCGTGTAGATTTATATAGATGTATTGATATTATAGTAGAAAAGAAGGAAGGTGGGGAATATGCGTGCGCGTATTTCTCTCTCTCTCTCTCTTTCTCTCACTCACTCACTCACTCACCATGTGGGTAGCGAGCCGTGGCCCATTGATAGCCCGCAGACCATTCATGGATCCGCGGATCGTGAGAGGAAGTCAACGTCGACGCGTGCTTTCGCGTATAGCACGCCAACGTGTGCGAGGATGTGTAGGTGACTCGCACAATGTAGGTGTGTGCGCGACCTTATTTGTACTCTACGATGCGTTTTCGTGCAAAAACACTTTTTCACCTTTCTGATAAACCCTTGGCCGTACAATATCGATATATCATCGTAACGATATTACTTGTCCAACCCGAATTTTCCATATTTTACATTCGTCAATTTTAACATTTTCGTTAAAACAGCCGACTGTAATCATTTTACGTAAAATACAATTAATATACGGCGAGCGGTTATAGTCATTTTACTTGGGATACCATATATATATATGATATTTGCAATATTGGTCTACGTATATATTAATGTATTCAAGAATATTACACGCATGATCACTACAATTTTTTAATTTTAATCTACAAACATTTATTTGTACTTTTTAGTGTTTCTAGAATATTAGCTAATAATGATAGAGATAGGTCCACACCCAATTCGTATCTTGGAATCATCATCATAAAATCGATAAAGTAAAAGATAACAAAAATGAGATTTTTCTTTTCTTTTTTCTTTTTTTTTCCAAGAAACATCATCAAAGTAACTCCGGTTTCAGTAAGGCGTAAATCGTTAAACGTGATGGTTAAGATTGAATAGGAAAGAAAAATTGATCGACGATTAACGTTACTAATTCTACTTTTCTGTGATGATAACAAAAGAGAAAAGTCGAATAATTTGAAAAGAATCAGGCGTACTCTTAAGATACTCGAAGTTAAGAATATTCGTTTTCTCAATCGATTAATCGATTAAAATCGGTAATTAAAAGCGACTGGTGTTGTAGCAGTGCCGTGTTCCGGCAATACGGACAAGTATGCGAACGAGGGAAGGAGAAGAAGAAGAAGAAGAAGAAGAAGAAGAAGGAGAAGGCTGACACGAAAGGATTCAAAGTTTCTCGATTGGAACCCGTCATGGTAGAGGGTCCTTTGAACACAAAGGATCCTTCGATTCGAAGGACCTGTCCTTCTCGAGAGAATGCAAAGGCGTATCGCAATACGCGGAAAAATAGTTTAGAAGAGGACGAAAGGAGTTCTCTTGATATATCGAAGAAAGAATAAGAGGAAAAATACGAATAAAGAACCAAAGTCGATACGAATCCTCTACTTCGCTATCCGCTCTGAATATTCCCCGTTTCAAAGTCATAACGAGCGGAGGCGTGATATCCGTAAAGCCGTAAAATCGAATGACTCTCGGCTCAAGAACGCTTTCTTTCTCTTTCTTCCTCTTTTCTCGTTAGCATTTTTCACGTCTATAGCGAAAGCTCCCGCTTTTTTGTAGTGCCATCTCAAAGTCCCACGGTCTGTAATTTTCTTCCTTGAAAATATAATAGATCAAATTTCTTATATCTAGGTCCTCTAATTTTACAGATCGTTATTACACTTTTGGAATAATTTCTATCAACGTCGACACAAAACGTTTTTCTTTTTTGTTCTTTTTTCAAATATTTATATTTATATATATATAAAAATATAACTACTTTTTAGTCATTATAAAATACAAAATTCATCCCTCGATGATAATAACTCATTTAGATGCACCGTATCATATACACGATTTAGTTCATTAAAAAATATTTATTCGCTTACTGTCTCAACTTTGAAATATTAAATTTGTTAACAAAATTGTATTAAATTCTAACTTCATTCATTTCAGATTGAAATAAATTATAAATACATACTCGAATACATTTTCTAATTTTTCCACACACATTTAAAAGACAAAAATCAATAGATACAATTATTCATGATTAAATTATCTACTTTGCGGGCACTCGAACGTATTACACGATCGTAAAAAAAGGAAAACAAAAAAAAAAAAAAGAAAAGAAAAGAATTCCAACGATGCGACATGCGGTTCGATCGAGCGAGAGCGTTCCCGCGTTAATTATGCGAGACATTACGAGGGCAGTTTCTTCTCTAAGGGAAAACGGTGGCGAGGAGCAAAGGGAAGGGGGATAAGATACTCGAATACATAGGGGGCATCAAGAAGCAAGCGGTCGACCTCCAGTCGAGCTTTAATTGTTCTTAATTACTTCTGCGCCAAGTTCCATCGGATTCAATCTGTCGTTTCTCGTCGTTCTAAGAATAACTTTAAGTTACGTTGGTTGGACATACGATCATTTTCGTTCGTTCGTTCGTTCAAGAAAAGAATAGAATAGAATAGAATAGAATAGAATAAAATAGAATAGAATAGAATAGAATAGAGTAGAACAGAACGGAACAGAATAGAATAGAATAAAATAAAATAGAAATAAAAATAGAATAGAATAGAATAATAAAAAAGGAAAGGATTGAACAAAATAATGCGTATTAAAATACATTGAGATACTTTTTAGTTAGAAAATCGATCAATGATCGAAAAAGGTCAGACTCGAGGCGTCAGGGAGTAAGAAAGACGCGCTTGTCCAAAAAAGCAGAGGCGTTGAGAACTGTGCGGTGTGCGTCATAGGGTGGAGGATGGCTATATAGAAGGAGGAAGAGGAGGGGGAGGAGAAGGAGGAAGAGGAGGTGGAGACACGTACAATGTAGCACGCATGAGTCACTCATTCATGCCTGGCTCGAGCTGCCGACCGCGGGCGTCGTACGATTATGTAATACACCAGTCGGCTCACGCGGGTGTAAATGCGTCTCTCTCTCTCTCTCTCTCTCTCTTTCTCTCTCTTTCTCTCTTTTTCTCCTTCCCTCCCTCTCTTTCTCTCTTTCTCTCTTTTTTCCTCTCTTCCTGTCTCTCGTATATACGCGTACACGCGTCGATAAAAGAACACTCGGAAAAGAGAGAAAGAAAGAGAGAGAGAGAGAGAGAAAGAGGAAGAGTGAAAAAAGATATATACACATGCATTTAAACACGTAATTCTCACGCTAAGAATACCAGCTTTATAATAAGAACCAACAACGAGTATAAACTTTATGAATCTCCACGCACCATCTTCATCAACACAATCACAAAAGTTTTTTTAATAAATATTTTCTAATTATATACAAGAGATCATATTGGAAGTAAGTATGTCAATGTACTTCTATTACGAATAAACTTTAACACTTTGGTGGTTAGAGATGATTTTTATATATGCGTAATGCGTATTTTCAACTAGGGGATTGGATGACGTAAAAGTAATATATTATATATATAATTGTGATTTTAATAATATTTATCTTTAAAATAAATAGGTGGTTTACATTTATTAGTATATTTAGGTGGAAAATCTGATAAGTTGACTTTAAATAAAGTATACATTATAATATAACAAAATAATCTATGATTTAACTGAAAATTTGTGTTAAAGAAGAAAATTATCGACTATGAAAGTTACAGTAATTTTTCCACGAAAAGTTTTTCTCTCACCATTCACAGCAACACAATCGAAAGTTTTGGAAATAAATATTTTCCGATCATATAATTTCAATATCATTCACATCGAAGTATCAATGTACTCGCATTACTATCGAAAGAATCTCGATGTTATTCAGGATCAATTGATCGAATCGAATTACTCGGAGTGTAAAAATAAAACGCAGAAGGATGAACGAACGGGTCGGTTATCGATGAATATTAAACGAGAACGTTTTATAAACGCGTTTTCGTGGTCGCTCATGCGAACATCTTAAGCGATAAATCTTACGGTGTTCGATTAATCTCGTGCGATAGTTTCTTCTTCTTTTCTTTTTTTCTTTTTTTTTTTTGTTGTCTACCGCCAGAATAAAACGAATACATAACGAGACATTATTAAAGACCCGTCGTAAACAGGATTTCGTGTTTTATTTAGCTAGTATGTTCAAGACTAGGATAGAAGTAGGTGTACGTTACATCTCCGGTGTACTACGTCAAGGATTATTATACCTAATCATTTTAACGTTGGACATTAATCCTAAGATTTATCAAACAGCATTAGTTTACTCTATCTCTCTCTCTTTCTCTCTCTATCTATCTTTCTTTTTTGCACTCATATTAATTCTTATTCTCAAGAAATTCTTCCTTCTTACAATTAAACCGGTCGACGTGATTTTGAACTCGAAATTTGTTACCGTTTATTCATCGATGAACGTTCTACTCGTTTCAACGAAACATTACCTACATTTCTCTAAAATTAAATCAAGAAACGGTTTTCGCGAAGGGTAGAATAAGAATCACCGTTGTGGTATGGCGAGTGTTCTTGGGGCAAGGTAGATAGAGCTATTGTGGGCTATTTATGGTCTCGACACCAATGCATTTAGAAAGTGGTTTATCTATGACGATGGGGACATGACTCAACCTTTCCTTCGTTCGTTCGTTCGTTAGTTGGTTAGTTCCTTCGTTCAACGGTATTAATACCTTTCTAGCACGGCTACGTACGCGTTGTCCTGAAAAGAAATCTCCTTGCTTCTACAACGGTTTCTTCTTTCCCGCCTCCTCTTATTCCTCCTCCCCGTTTCTTTTATTTTTCTTTTTCTTCTTCTTTTTCCTTATTTACGTCCGTAAATACGCCCGATTACGTCGCAAGTGGATCGTTGGAAAAGGAGTCAACCGCGAAAAATCGTCGTTTGCTTTTTACAACGTGAGAAAAAGTAAACGTTCTTACGTAGAATATATCCACGCACGGTTATCGTCACGTAACTTTTCTATTTTTTTCCTATTATTATTATTACGTATATGTTGTATACATATATATATATTTGTATGTGTGGGTAGAAGCTCGTGTTCGAGCTAAGAATGAAAATAACTTTATTTTCGTTCCTAGATAAAGAAAAAGTAATTTTATCCTAGAGCTTTCAAATCTTTTACCAAACGTTTAGAATGTTTTGACAAATTTTCCATAAGAATGGTATGAATGAATGAAAGAAGAACGGAAGCGAATCCATTCAGAATGGGATACAAGTAGGGTCTAATAAATTTTAATGTTGCATAAAAAAAAAAATGTTTCGTCTATTTCTATGAAGATAGAACTTGTTGTGTGCGCATATATGTATATATGAATAGTCAAACGATTATCTTAAATTTTATTCTACGGGACGATAAATAATCTAATGGAAAGTTTTCGTAGACGATAAAGACGACAAAGTTGCTCGGTCGAGAACATTTTTCAATTTGTCGCTCTCCTGTTGTTGAATAGGAGGAGGGACTGGGGTGGTGAGCAGGGAGGGGGGTTGGGGGTTATTTCTTATTTTTTTGTTGCTTTTTTTTTTCTTATTTCTTCGCTCGCGGCTGTTATTTTTGCCGTTCGGCACCGGTGCGCGCATTAGTCTTTGTCGTTTTGCCCCGTGGGTGGTCCGACACTTAATTTCGGACAATGTCCGTGCCTCTTTGAAAGAGTCTTTTAGATAGTAGAAAGATACTTTGCTGCTCTCGCGTGTGCAAACTTCGCACCGGAAGGAAGAGAATTGGCTTTATTTTTTATTTTTATTTTGGAAACTTTCCTCGGTTCCTTTTACAAAGTGCAAACGAAAGCAATCTCGTTATAATAGACTCTCGACGTGTTTTTTTGTTGAAAATTCAATCCACACGAGTGAGATTTCATCGTCATTTATTTCTATATTCACATTCATTAAATTTCAATTATATTTATTAATATAAATTGGAAATATATTTAGAAGAAAAAAAAAAGATAAATAAAATACTGTCTGTTTGAATTTATTCTTGACAGCGTAATAGAAAACCTGTTAACGTCCTTTGAGCATTGAGCTTTTCTAATGTTACCCGAGCAAGACAAGTCATACTGGTATGGCCATAAATAACTTGAGAGCAAGGTAAGAAAAGTAAAGTATCGCGCGTACGAGAAATGAATGAAAGAAAGTTAAGTTTACGATATTATTACCGGTCATTAAAATACCATGCAACGTCTCTTTGAAAGCGGCCGATGCGTACGTGTACGCAAGGTAGATAAGAGAATTCCTTTAAATCAAAGTAGGCACACGGTTGTCAGTACACACGAGCACTACTGTTATATATATATATATATATATATATATATATAACTATTTCATATTAATCTTTTTGTGTTTCGTTGCGTACCTACTCTACCCAATGCGAGCTACAAATTTCCACAAGCACCTATCTTTCAACGGCCGTCGTCACCGTCGTAAAATTAAGCAACCGAGTTGATTCGAGCCCGAGTGCACGCTACGATTGCGTCGATGCACGCCGCGACGATCGTATAACGAGGTTTCACTGAACTAGTTTCCCCGTGATAGTGGTGCAAGGATATGACATACATTCGGAATGTAAATAAAACGTTTCTCGGTTAAGAGCAGAAAGGAGGGGAGAAAAATAAAATATATTTTACAGATATGGGATGACGAGTAACACGTTTCCATACTTTTTTCCGACATTTTCCATAGCTTATTTTGACGAATGTAAAACGTCGGAGGGGTAGATCTTATCTCCGGTTCTTCGACAACAAAGAAAAGAAGGAAGGTAGGAAGGAAGGAAGGAAGGAAGGAAGGAAGGAAGGATAGGAAAAAACAAATTTGTACTGGGACGGGAGGGGGTTTATTTAAAAAACGATCTTGATACCGACCTGACTCCGAACTTTGTTCAACACGTAGAAAAATGATATGTATGCTGTATACGAGCGCGCTCTGCAGTAAGAATTACGAGACACGTTTCTCGTCTCGTTTTCTCGGTCCACCGTTGTTGTCGGCGCCCACCAATAATACATCGTAGTCTGCTAAATCGGTGCCACCTGGCCTGAATAATGCCACTAAAAATACGTGAACTCGCTTTTAGAAAGAGTCTCGGAAGCTCAAACGGTCTCTTTGTCGATGTGTCAGAGAAAAGTTATCCTATACGATTAGTCTATACGACGACCCAATGCTGTTTATTTAAATCAGTGAGATTACATTAAGAACAAGGTTTTACCTATATTCGTGTATACACGTACACATATAGTTGAAAAATATGGAAAGCAAGGCAAAATGAAAAAAAGAGAAACAGAAAGAAAGAGAGAGAGAGAGAAAGAGAGAGGCGCAACAAGTTCCCCTTAAAAAAGAAAGAAAGGATCTACTTGTTTGGCCTCCCTTCCTCTTTAACACGACAGCTACCATTGAACTCGAAACAAAGGTCTCTTCTAACAGGTACCAACGTACACCGATTAAAAAGTCAACGATGGTAGGACGTAAACGACATTAATCATCAAGAAAATAAATTGTTCTCACGCGTACTTACTTACGATGGATAACAAGAACTTAAACGTTCTAAGTTGTTCTTCTTCTAATTAATCGATTTCTTATTCTCATTCGTCGATTCATATTGTATGCGGATAAGTAGGAGCGTTTGCTGATTGAAAAGGATGACGAGGAAAAATAAGAAGAAGAAGAAGAAGAAATATTTTCATTGTGGCAAACGCGTGGCGCTAGCTCGTCCATTTGCCTTAAGTTTAAAATCGAGGGAGGATTGAGACTAGGGGGTGGGACGGGAGGGGGGAAAAGAAAAAAGAGGAGGAGAAGTGAAGAAAAGGGAAGAAGAGGAGGAGGAGGAGGAGGAAGAGAAGAAGAAGAAAAAGAAGAAGAAAAGAGGACCGTCTTGTTCTTCCACCCTGTTAGCCGGGGTGCGAGAGCACGCGACTACCAGACGGCAGGTGTTCGAGATTGTTGCACCGAGCAGATGTTGCCGCCGCCAAACTGCGCCGTTCTTTCCTCTCGGCCTCCTTTCCTCGAGCCCTCGTCTTCGCACGCCCTACTCTAAGTTCCTCTCTCTCTCTCTCTCTCTCTTCCCTTTTCCTCTCTTTTCTCTTTTACTTCCATCCTACTGCCGTGCTGCCGTTCTCTTCCTGCAACGGCTTCTTCTTCTTCTTCTTCTTCTTGGTTCTTTTTCTCTTCTTCTTTTTTTTTATTGTAGGGAACAAATTCTCGCGACGTAGGTAGGTACTCCAAAATCAACAGAGAAAGAAGATGAAGAAGAAGAAGAAGTTTGGGCCTATTCATAAAAAATACCAGTTTATACTACGTTCCAAAACCATATCGAAAGCCAAACTACTATACGTTCCTCCTCCTAGTCCCAAAATTGTATTCCTCAGTTTCTAAAAAGATTGATCGACCAAATAGTTTCTTAGTACGCGGTATATATTTTAGGACAATTCTTTTCCACGTTTTCTACAATGTTCTGAAAAGAACGCGCGTTGTTGCGAGCTCGTCGTTCCCTCTACCATGCGTTAGTTTTATTTGTTCCGTTCTTAGCACAGGGTAGAAGAACTTCGTACGCATCAAATTGACAATGAAAAAGGGATCCTAGGGGACGAAAAAAAAAAAGGTACTTTCTTAAGCGAGAAGCAAAGAAGAAAATCAAAAAATAGAAGAAGATGAATAAAGGATCTCCTGGTGAGATAATGGTGGACTGTTATTTGAAAAAGTACATGGAATCGTACGCATCTGCTTCGGTTTGTACTTTTCATCCCCGGCACGTGCCTCGACCCAAAGACACGTCCTTCTTTCAAATTCTTTTTTTTTTTTGATGATCCCCTGATGGGATCATCGTCTTCCTTCTTTCGTATTATAGTCCATAATACTCGTATGAATTTAACGATTCTTATTGAATTCATTATATTTTTATCTATGAAACAAACAAAAAATATAAGATGAATATTGTAGAGTAGCACGTGGCGTTTGTTCGCGATCACGCAAACGCATTGTTCGTTAGGAACAGGAAGACAAACCTATCTCTCTCTCTCTCTCTCTCTCTCTCTTTTCCTCTCGATCGATCTTTGAAGATCCCTTTTCGTGGATCACGCTCTATTAAATCAGAGAGCCGCGTGTTCTCTTGGGTAAGATTGGAAAGTGGTTCCGCGATCTCGAAATATTTTCTGGTCGGCCAAGTGAATCGCACAACCAACAACAACACCGTCGAATTCACGTTACGGGGTTTTTAGAAAATCGTTCTTTCTTTGCTTATGAACATGAATACACACGAGAAAAAGAGAAATAGAAAAGAAATAATTTGAAATGAGAGTTATACACGAGTACAATTAATTTAATAATAACGCATATTACAATAATAGAAGAAAACAAAGGTTGTATAAAATGTATGTACACGTTTATTTACGTATGTAGAAAGATCCTGAAGTAGAAGGGAATAAAAGAGAGATGGATAGATTCGACGGGTGAAAGTCTAAAAGATAATGCGTGGGTTCTAAGGCTAGACGGTGGAGAGACTGCGTGCCTAACATGGCACGTTGAATCCATGTATGTGTGGTGGGAGGTTGCTGTCGAAGAAAGTGAAAGTGTAACCGAGATGAAAAGATCTCGTTTCTCGCCTCCCGTATAAACGTTTCTTTCCTACCTGAAACTCGGACCAAACAACTCTCCATTCAAAACAAACTATCATCCGAAACATTATTTTTCAGTTCATGTTTAATTTCTATAGTTTGAAGTATATTTCTATGAATAAAAATTGCCACGAAGGAATCGAGATAATTGTTATTTTATATACTTATACGAAAAGGGTTGGTTAGTTAGAGAGAGAGAGACAGATAGAGAAAAGAAGAATCAAGAACGATGCTTCTTCGTCAACGTCGGTTGCCACTCTACGACAGATCGGGAGACAGCTGTCGCAGCCGGAAATGGCGACATCTTGCGAATGTCTCGCGTTGGTTCAAAGAGTTCGTTGCGTGACTCTGACTATTTTTCACGTGGTCTCGATGTCGTCGACCATTCTTTTTATTTATTTTTCTTTATCTCTCTTTCTTGTTTTCTACGGTTATAAGAACCCACACTTTTTATGATATAAATAATACACAAACATTCAATCCAAAAATCATGAACATTCATATGCATGTTCTTACACTTTTTAATTGTCTAATATGACAGTAATATTATTATTATTAAATCAAACGTTATTTCATTGAAAATATATATTATTTAAAACAAGTATTTTTAATTATAAAACAAAAATTTATTCTCTTACTAATTAGATATAATGCCTCATTATTATACACGATTATGCATAATTTTGGTTGATAATGAAAAAAATATTATAATACGACAAAACAATCATTTCACGATGTCCGAATATTTTAACGAATATTTTTCGATATATTTATATGACTTTGATGCATTCGCAAACTTTGCTTTCAGTCGAAATTATTTAAAGATACCGGAAAGTTTTGCTTTCTTTTTTAAATCAAATTATTAAAACGAAAATACTTTTCGATGCTACTACTAAAAAAGATAGATTCTTTTTTTGAACAAACAATGATCGATCTATAATAAATATACAAGATAAATTATTATTACAGTGTGCAAGAAGTTCAACTGTCGAAACTTAAAATAAAACTGAATGATCGATCCATAAACTATTTTCTTCCTTTTTTTTTTCATCCTGAAGAATCAGCTACTTTTCTTTTCTTTCATACCGTAAAATTTACTAGAAAGCCACTATAGCAAGGAATTGGAATAAAAATTTAACAGGAGAGGTTTAAATAGACGTCAGGTCGAGAGGTAACAACGATCGTTATGCTTGATGATTGAAAGGATAAAAGGACACGCTAGTGTCGTCGTTGAGTTATTATCCATGTAACTCGTAGTTCGATCTTAACGATTCTTTTGCAAATAACAACCAGAGGAAGCTTATTTTCCTTGGTAGTAAGAAAAAAAAAAAAAGAAAAAAAAAGGAAAAGTAAGAACGTTTACTAACTAACGATAGGCATCAACAGCGATATCTTGTAAATGAGTCAATGTTCTCGATGGGAATAAAAATGAAAATAAAAAATAGAAAATATAATAGAAGATAGTATAATTAAGGAAATATGTTGCGTGATCAGAATCATTTTCTGCGTTCGTCATCGTACGGCTCTGTGTCATCCTTGTTTTGTAACGAGACCCACCTTTTTTCCTCTTATACTCTTCATCCATAAACAAAATAACAGTCGTTTGAACGACTTTTAATGACTATCGAACAACAACAACAACAACAACAATAATAACAACAGATGATCGTGAGCAGTTGGTCGAGTTGAAGGTTAACGACTCGTCCCTTCATAGGGGCTTACAGATTTTTCGTCCTAAATTTGACTGAGAATGGAAAAGGGGCAGGTGAGCAAAGGTAAGTCAGGCTCGCGCGATTGGCATAAGGCGAGGTACCGAATCACTGGAAGAAGGCCCACGTTGAAAGCTAAGGTAGGTAGGTAGGCTTCGTATCTTGGCCGCTAGATGCAACATCTGTCGGCAGGTGGCTCGTCTCGGACATGCTCCGTGGCTTGGTGGGCCCTTTGTGCATCCTCTCGTGCATCGACCTAGCTTGCTCGACGTGCACGCAATGCACGTGACCTCGTGGAGACCATCCTTTCTGTTACAGCTCCCTTTCCTTCTGCTCCTGCTCCTGCTCCTACTCCTGCTCCCGTTCCTGCTTCTGCTGGCTATGCCTTAGAACCCTCCGCATGCTTCTTAATCCTAAGATCTTTCGATAAAATATTCCTAAGGAACGAATGCGTTCCTTAACCCCGAGTAATAATTCTTCTGAGACCCACACCCTAACCACTCGCCCATGCCCCCTACTCCAACCCACCCTTTTCTACAAGCTAGTGCATGAAACGTTTTCTAAAAATAAAAAGAAGGAGATCGAACGAGAAGGAAGGAGATTGGCGCTAGCACGGCACGTGTCTCTTCAAAGTTATAACCTATACTTTTGTATACGTTTATATAGAAGTGTGTCTATATACGAAACATTCATTTGCCAAATCGATTCATACCCCAAAACAAATAAAGAAAATTGTCCTATAGTTTATTATCCAATGATCGTAAATTATTGTCATTTAGTGTTATTAATCTTAATTATTTAGAACATTTATTTTACCTGTAAAATTAAAAAAAAAAAACAACTAAAAAATCATTCGAACGGAATTAATCGCTTTTGCTTGTAAACGAGATTAATGCGTATTTTCTAAATGGTAGTTTAACGTTGAATTTTTTTAATAATCTACGAATTTATTTCTCTTTTTATTAAAATCGTAGACAATCACGAGATGGAATTATCTTCGTGGAAATTAAAAAATATACGACGCGAACACTTTGATGGTGTTCTCTCTTGTTCTACTGAAAATGATTATAAAAAGGACTAGACTCCTCAGTGGTTTAACGTTTCGCGATCGAAAGGCGAGTAAATTCGCGCGAGCTTAATTCCGGTAATTTTCCTCGCTTAAGCGAGATACTAACTAGCATATTGCACCTTGCCTCAGTCCCTAGCCTAATATTACCCATTTCCACAGGCTTTATTACCGGCTACGTTGTTCGTCATTATGAACGCAGTTGCGTTGCAACGTGAAATTCAGCGATCTTGCTCCGTTACATATAATCGATCGTAATCGATTAGGGACCCGAAAATTTCTCATCCCAAAAAATAAAGGAAGAAATAAGATATCTTCTGATAGATCGATCACTCTTTCTCGAAAATATTATCGATAAAATCGAACGATATTATCCGCATCGACTGGAAAGAATTTTTTGTTTTTTTTTCTATTTTTCCTAGATAATATTGGAATGAAAGATAAAAACAATGAACTATATTGAATTACACGCGATGACTGTTTCGGCTAATTCCGATAAATAAATACACGGTTTGGCCAGGTGTACTTTCTTCTTCCAAGAATTAGGAACGTCGTGTTAGGCGACAAAGGAACAGAGAAGCCGAATAACTACGAAACAATCGGCGTATTCTTGTACAGTCAGTCGACGAGTGGACATCGTACGGATAACTTCGATCTTAACTATTTTATATTTAATTATAAGGAGTGTTTTTTTATTTTTTGTGTGTGTAAACAAGCATTTTTATAACTGGATTGTCATTGGTCGTATCGTTGTTTTGTTGACGTTCGTAGTGGCCGGTGCATAGCGGTACTGCATACTGAAGAGAAAAAGAGAAAAACATTTGTAAAGAAAAATATACGAGTCGAATTCGAGCGTGCCTGCTGGCTCGCGCGCAGTTGAACCCCCTAACCAACCCTCCCTTTCCCCCTAACCCCACCTTTAGCAGGAGGAAAGCAGCCGGCTGTTTTCGGCAGGTGGCACTTTGCGATCTTTCTCGATCCTCGCACGTTGTTCTTGCATTTACCTGCATACGCCGAGAAGGGACACGACACGAAGAAGGCCTAGCCGCTTGCGGCTCAGCCCAACCCAACCCAACGCAGCCCTCAGGGTCGTGCCATGAAAAACAGATGCGCTTCTCTCTCTTTTTTCTCCTTTTTCTCGTTTCATGGCCCTTCGAGAAAGGAAACATGGCGCGTGCCACGATCTTTTTCGAAACACCTGGCCTATCTTTTTCTTTCCTTCTCTCTCCTCTCTCCTCTCTCTCTCTCTCTCTCACTCGCGTGTACTGATTTTTTGCCATTTGTACATTTAGATCATCAACAATAATATCCTCGTGATCCTACTTCGTTGTTTTTTTTTTATTTCATGCAGCTGTTGCAATCACCGAATTGTTTCAAGATCGTAGTGCAGCCGCCGTTCTTTCTTTCAATTATTCGCAATCGCGATAAACTAGCATATTAAATGTACGACCATGTGAGAAACAAAAAAAATTACCAGTTAACTTCTTTAAAAGCTCTTTAAATGAGATATACCACCTGTCTCAGTCGTCTGGTTAATCGTTTGCTCAAATTGGTCTTAATCCAAAGAAGAAGAAGAAGAAGGAAAAGAAAAATAAGAAGAAGGAAGGCCCCAGAGGATGTCTCGTACGTGTAAGTCCTTAAAACTCTTTATTCAGTTACATGGAATAATTCTGTTTTCGGTGAACAAATCTTACAATTAGTAAGCTTAGTTTCGTAGAAAGATCTTGAAGAAATTAGGTCCATCTGGAGATTCCTCTAAAACGCTATTCAAGGCAATGCAATGCAATGCAATGCAACTCGTTCAATGGACAATGAACAATGTCTGGGTTGTTTGTTCCTTACGGAATCGAGTTTCGACTCTGTGCTGTTCGTGGTCGCGTCGTCGTTTCTTTCAATCCAGGCAGGTGCAAACGTTGATTCTACACCTGCCTTAGCCTTTAGCGAAGCTTTTTTTTTCTTTCTTTTTTATCTCTCTCTACTCGTAATCTTTTCCTTCGAATCAATAAAGTCTCTTCCAAGAGTCCAATCTTTTTTTTCTTTACGATTACATCGGATTATTATCATTATTATCATCTCAAGATCATTTTGTATCGTAATAACGATACAAAGACGGACCCGATGGAAGGAAACAACGCGAATCAAAGAATGTACGTGAATATATATGTAAGTAAATACATTAATACTTACCCGTACACTTATTTTCTCTTCTTCCTTTCGTAATAAAACATCGTAACGGATAATTTGACTCGTGTTATAGCTATTAAATAAAGAAGCCGTAGGAGGAGGAGGAGGAGTTCGACAACGACGAATACGGGGTTGAGTCGTAATAGTAATAAACGATGTCCTTGAAAAAAATCGAAGATGTCGTAGCTCGCGCATAGACTATTCTTGCGTAACTCGAATCGGTCCATTATCCATCTATGTTTTGTCCCGATGAACCGCGTTTTCGATAAATAAAATATCATAGGAATACAATGAATTATAATTAAGAGTGCGTGTAAATTTCATCGTTGATACTGCGCAGCGTGTTTACGTTATTTCCTCGAAGAGATTCTCGATTGTTGCTAATCAAATTCTTTTAATGAAAAGGATAATACTTGGAAGAAGGGAAAAAAGGAAGATAGAGAGTAAGAGAAAAAGAGAGAGAGAGGTGATGAAAAAGTCTCAGCATCATGACTCCCTGACAATCTTGCCGAGATTTAATGAAAATTGAATTACAGTACGTTGTCGTCGTCGTCGGTGGGGGTGGGGGGTGGCCAATTTTCTATCCGAGAGATAAAAATGCGCCATAGTTTAGCGCACGGAGAGAAGAAAAGAGGGGAAAATGATGAAGAAGAAGAAGAAGAAGCAACGCGTTATGAAATAGCACCGAGCAAGAAACAATTATTATTACCGCGGGCTAACGCGGTCTAGGCACGTCGATTACGAGGCGCCAGACGTTGCGCCGATCGCACCCACTTTTTACTGGCCTGTCGGCACCTTGCGTAACCTCGTCTCTCTTGCTGCTTGTCGAGAGAGTAGCTTCCGTGATCTCGTCAGCTATTTCTTTTTTTTTTCTTTTTTTTCTTTTTTTTTTCATGCGCTAATCTTCTCTCCTTCGTCTTTCTTCATCTTTGTCCAAGTATCGCAATACCGTTCAATCGAATTTTTCTAAATTTTTGTTTCCCCTGTCGCGTTATTTGACACGTTCCATGACGCATGGGTCCTACATGGACAATTATTAACTCTTTTCTCTCGTTTATAGGTTAATTGAAATGTTAGTTATTTATACGTAAATCTTGTACGACTCGTGCTTACTTTGTTAGATGGAAATTCACCGAAAATTAATCTTTATAATACGTTGACGTACGCTGCTTTTTTTCGCTTTGTTATGTTGAAATGTTCTTTTGTCTGTTAACAAAATTTCGATCTAAGGGCAGGAATTGCAACAGTAAATTAATAGTAATAATATAATGAAATATATAATTATGATAGTTTTTGTTGTAATAAATAAAAATTAAATTATGACTAAATAATTTCGTATTACTTCATATTCAAGTTACAAAAAATCTTATTGTAAAATGTTTATGTTAGATATATGTGGTTAGTGTTTCCCCTATTTCTCTTTCAAACACACAGGGAGCGGACATTATGCTATAGGCCAGGAGTAAAGATTGATGTCACGGGACGACAAACGGATGCTCTTGGCCCGGTTCCCATTGCCTTTACGAACGGCCTCGAGTCATTCTGCGCACGAACAAAACTTTAATCTTCTCTCGTTCGTTTGTTATACTCCAAATAAAATCTTATTACGAATCTCCTATTTCTAGCGAAATTGATTTCTTCGCAAAAAAAGGCCTCCTTTTAAGCTTTAACAATCTAGGTCAGATCTAATTACGCGACAATTTATAAACTTAGCTACAACGTGTTAGGTAAGATAAATTTACAGGTAGGTATAAGTTCGCGATAATTATAGTTGAAGTAAAATGACTTAAGTACCTCCGTGAGAGTTATGTCCTTTTTTTTTATTGTTTTCTTATGGGTGAAGTTTTAGTCGGTTATCAGGTAGGTAGGTATATCCAACAACCATAAGGTAGTACATACTTATGACAAAAAAAAATAAAAGAAGGAAACGCAGTCAGATAGATAGACGAGTTCTTACTAGACGAGTTTACTACTACGTTATTCTAATCCTTTATGCGTAAAACGTTTCAGTCACAAACACCTTAATTACTTTTCGTAACGGGAACGAAAGAGACGCGTTCTTATGCAACCAACCTACGCGTTCTACGCTTTAGGCTTACACGTATTATTATTTTATATTTCTATGTATATACGATACGAGTACAGCACGTAGTAAGTATACTTGCAATATACAATGATGTATGCACGCACGCATGTTAATAGTTTAAAGCAATGTAGTAGACGAGAGTCCGAGGGAAAAAGGAAAAAAGAAAAAAAAAGAATAGAAAAAAATAAAGACTTTAGTTCGAGGGCAAATAGATGCTTCGGCGAAACGAGGGCGTCCGTCGATAACTCACGCCCGTTAATGCTTTTTATCGTATTGTAGATAAGTATGAATAATCGGCGCCAACGACGACGCCGTTGATGGCGTGCGCCGTACACGCTTTACGCGCCACTACCTACATCAAGTCGGGGAAGTCTTTTATTAAGAGCTAATATTGGCCCGTGGTTATGTAGAACCAGCCATTATCGATAATAAAAAAAAAAGAAAGAAAAGAAAAAAAAACGATCATTTACAACCTCGATCGAGACCAGTACTCTATATTATATTTCTGAAAAATCTATCTCCTAGAGGAAGAATAATTTGTTAGATTCGCATAATAATTATTAACACCCTGAGCGTTTTGCGTATACTTTTCGTACAATTTTTAACAATACAAACTAAAACAAATCCCGAGCTCTCTCCCGAATGTCTGGACTTTAAGTAAATTCACGTCGTCGCGTCGCGTCGACGCTTTAACTTTACTCAGTTAAGTTTAAGGGGTTAAAGCTTAATTAACAGCTTGAAACCTTTTAAACAACACTAAGTAATTAAGAAACTTTCATCGAACGCTGACTTTTTGACTAAGACGTTACCTCGTCTTCTTCTTTACTTTTTCTTCCTTGCTTTTGTGTTCGTATCTTCGTGAAAAAATATTTTTATAGATCGAAGGGAAGCAGGGTACTGCGCCTAATCGGCAATAAGAAGTACCTATTTCTAAGATCAATAAAAACAATGATTAATATTGAGAACAGAGATAGACATTTTCAATGAAAATATTATATATGCTCTCACATATTTGGTATGGAAGTTTCAAATAAGATTTTGGTTTCCAAGAAATCATGCTTACGTGACTCGACCGAAAATAAAATTCCATTGGTACAGGTAGGTACCATCTATATACTTGTTGCGCATTTCTGATTCGGCGGCCGGTCCAACATGACACGCGTCACGTATCACACGATTGGAAGCTAGAAAGGTAGAATTTGATCGTCCCAATAATTGAACCGTTCACAGGACAAATCAATTAAATTTTGATTTGAGAACTTTTCAGATTTTCAATCCCGAAGCAATTGATTGATGTTTAATTTTATTCATTCCAAATGAATTTCTACAATAATTCTATTTATATATTATCATTAAACGACAATAATAGTAAAAGTAAAAAAAAAACACATAAATAAATAATTTTTATTTGTATCGATATAAAACACGTGTTGTGTATATAGAGTTACCAGAATAAATATCTTGAATATAGATATCAGTCCATATTAAATTTAAAGGAGATTTATCGACTAACTTCATGCTGTTAATTTTGTGTCGCTGTTCACGCGCATCGTAAACACTCACTCTCATCATTTTTTCCCTAACGCGTCGAAATAAGTATAACTTCAAAAATAATATTATTTATTAAATTAAAATTAAGAAAAAAATAAAAAAAATATGAAAAAATGTATCTAATCGCATTGGCTCTTATGAGTAACTAATCAATTTTCTTTACTTTGTATGTAGTACGTAGATTTAATCGATTTAATAAATGACCAATTCGATACATTGCTGTTATTAGCGTTACAATTAATGGAAGAGGATTAATGATAAGATTGTAAGAAGAGTAAGAAAGAAAGAAAGAAAGAAAGTCAAGTAGTACTTGGAATCCTCGTGGCAGATATACTACCGCAAATAAACGTCTGTCCTTGGAGCGATATCGCAAGAACATGCGCGTGCAAAGACGAAAGAATAGTAGCAACGGCAGCAATAGGAGCAAGCAAGAGTAACTGCAACTCCGAGTCCATGCGTGTCGTCTAGACGAGATTGCAAGAAAGCTGCGGTTGTAGCTGAGGTTTCGTTTCTCTCATTCTGTCTTTCTATCTCTAACTCTTTCCATCTTAAACCGTAACATCTTAAGTCTCTCATTGATTTGTTTCACACCTTTGCATAGTCGTTCTTTTCCTCTTATACCATCACCTCTCGCTACCCCCCCCCCMCCCCCGCCCCTTACCGTTCTCTTTTACCGTCATCATTATCATCGTCTCTTTTTCTTCTTCTTCTTCTTCTTTTCATTTTTATATTCTCTTCTCTCTTGCGGGTTCAGATGACATCGCCGTCTGTTGGACATCATTGCCACCCTGTAACTCAAGAACCTCCGTTCTTTCTTCTCTCCTACGGTGTGAATAGTCCCTTGCGACATCCGGTGCGACTTTCTTACAATGACTCGGCGACACCGACTTTTAAAAGTAGTTGTTAAATAGCGTTCGAGGATAGGTATTCTATAAGAAGAAACCTAAAGATAGAAAGAGATAGGAAGAGAATCTTTTCCTTTCGTTAAACCGCCAGCGAGAGAGCGAGGCTGTGCAATTTGTAATCGAAACGGCCGCACAAAATCGTGCCTCGAGGAACCGAGAAAATGAAACTTGGGTATAAAGAATATACTAATGAAACAGTTGTGCAGAAAAGATGAGAGAAAAGTAGTCAATCTCATACGATCGAAATAAATGAAGAAACTTATCGAAAAGGTCTAACTTAATGGGGTAGGAGAGAGAAAGAGAGAGGGACCCTTTTTTCGGGCTACCTAAAAGAACAAAATTGTGGTAGCTGGTGCTGAATCATCGGGTCGGTGGCGGTGGCGTTGGCGGTGGCGGTGGCGGCGCCTAAAAATTCTAAAGAAAACGAACCAAATGTTGGAATTTCGAGGTGGTGGAAAGTTAGTTTTAGCCGTGCCACGTACACGCCCACGTAGCTCACGTACAAGATATTATATATACTTGTATGGTCTAAGCATGACCGTGGTAGCTTACGTTGAAACGCTCACGTATGCTGCCCTCTCTTCACAAAATGGTAACGCAAGCCATCCAGAAAAGATTACCGTTTTCTTCCTTCCATTCTCGAGCCCCGGTCACGTCTTTTATAGCCGACTTTTTCCAAGAATCACTTTGCTCTTTTACCCAACGAGATCGTACATTTAATACTCGAAGTCGTCGTAATCGAATTGAATCGAAACGAAATGAACCATCATCCCCGTGTACTTGTTCAATGTATGTATGCATGTAAGTATGTATGTATGTATGTATAGTTAACTCTTTCCCCAAACGTTTTCATGGACGATTAATAAATGCGACAACAGGGATCTAACATCGATATCAAAGCACTTCTTCTAACGAAATCAATGACGACGTCTTATTTATTCGAACGATGACTGTAACGTTATTAGAACTGTTTGTTTACATACTCGTATAAATGATAATGCAACGAGATACGCACGACCGGTGTCTTTTAAACGATCTCCCTTATTTTAATTGCATACATTGTACGCGATATTATTTATATAAATACATAGTATATATATATATACACAAGAGAAGAAAAAACATTCTCCAATAACGAATAATAAACAAATAAATATTTCTATCGATGATCTTGCGATACCGGTACTTTGAACGCCGCCATGCCAATTATACCACATACGTGTATGCATAGTATACGCATACATACATAAATATGCATAGTATATCATAATTAAGCTCGAAAACCCTGAAAGAATATCAAAGAACGTTCTTCGAATTCCAGCGAGCATGATGAGATACGAGGTGCGGAGTGTAAAGGAAGAGATGGATAAGTCAATCCATAGAAAGAGAAAAAGAGGGAGAGAGAGAGAGAGACAATAAAACGTCGAGGAAGGAAGACAGCGAGTTATCCAGACAGCAATAAACACGGGAACTCGTAGAGCAAGAAAGATGGAAGAACGAAGGAGGTGGTTTAACGCGAGAAGGAAAAAAAAAAGAAATAGAGAGAGAGAGAGAGAGAGGAGAGAGAAATTCCAAAGTTGTTGGTCAGCTTTCTCTCTCTCTCAGGTTCCTTTGTTTGGTCTACGCCCCGTCCTTTCTGAAAGACGACGGATAAGAAACGACGTGGTGGAAGGCGCGGGAGAGTTTCTCGACTCCGTTGCTGGTTGGTGGTCCATCGAGAGGAGGAGGAGGAGGAGGAGGAGAGGGTGGAGAAGGAGGAGAAACACATGGTATGCGAGAACAACCGGTGCTAAGTTCCGTGATGCGCGGTACGTGGGGCGCAGGGTTAGCAGAGACCTCCGTTCGGGCCCGTTCGAGGCCCATTCGAGGCGAGGCCCATTCGACGAGAAGCTGCATCCTCTCAAGAAAGAGAGAAAGAGAGAGAGAGAGAGAGAGAAACTCGCACTCGCGCGTACAAGTCTTGTGAATGAAACTCACCATCTTCCTCTTCTTTTCCCTCCTACAGCGATTTCGAACTCGGCTTTTACGCTTCTTCTTTTTTATTCTTTCTTTTTCTTCTCCCATCTCTTCTCTCTTTCTCTTTCTCTCTCTCTCAAACGCCGTGGGAATCTCCTGGATCCTTTCAACAACAACAAGTTACGGAGAACGAGTAGAAGTTCCACCGTGCGCCACCGTGTTAATCAACGTTCTTCTTTCTTCATTTTTTAGTTTTTTTTTTTCATTCTTTGTTTGTTTTTTTTCTTTTTTTAATTTTTTTGTTTTTTTACTTTTCTTTTTCATTCTTTCTCTTTGAAGAAAAAGTTGGTGTACCCCCCCCCCCCCC
>NW_014569552.1:880547-888995 GCF_001313835.1 Polistes canadensis
GTCGAAGAGACGAAAACTCCGATGCTCTCCAGAGGGACAACCGTGTGCCAATGTGGCTTATAGAGAGAATCGAGAAAAAAAAAAAAAAAAAAGAAGAAAATAAAGACACCTGTTGACACGGCTATTTATTTTCAGCGACACTTTTACGCGATTTTTTTTTTTGTTTTTTTGCCTTTTTTTTTTTTTTCTTTATCGAAAACGATCCAATTTAAGTCAAATTAACACCAAAACTATACCGACAATTTAATGCGTATCTATTTCGATCCCAAACACCCAATTCAAATAATTGGTCGTTGACAAGGATATAAGATAAACGTTCGTCCATCATTTGTTTTTCTAATTTTTACTCAATAACACACACACAATTTGAAATAAATAAAATATTTTTTTTCTATTAGATATATTGATATTTATTTAATATCTATACTTAAAAAGTTTAAAAGAAACTAATAAGAGATAATAACAATAATAAAGATCCACTTTACTTGAATTAATCATTTTGACTGGTCTAAGTAGTTTTTTATTGTCAATAAAAAGATTCAGTATCCTAAACGCAGCAAATGAGTTTTTTCATGGTGCCGGCGCCTTTTGATGGACGCAAGAGTATCGATTCGGAATGCGTTAACTCTCTCCCGTTTCTCGAGTCTATGAGGACCGGATTTTTCGGTATCTCGTTGTAAATAACACTAATACCTGTGTAGGAGGAACCGGCATAGGAATGTGTATGTGTGTGTATATATATATATATACATGTGTGCAGTCACGAGAGCACCTGCTGCCGTCACTCACTTTTCCTTCTAACCATATTTGCACGTTGCTTGACAAACCATTATTGTTCTTAAATATTCAACATTTTTTCCTTCTCTATTTGGTTCTCCCAAATA
The DNA here is from genome assembly GCF_001313835.1 of Polistes canadensis. NCBI lineage: Eukaryota > Metazoa > Arthropoda > Insecta > Hymenoptera > Vespidae > Polistes > Polistes canadensis. The sequence goes on from NW_014569552.1 coordinate 881,432, forward strand.
CACCCGTTTCTCGATTTATCTCTGGATTATTCGTTACATACAGTTTTGTTTTTATTACACTGCAGAGAACCACGTAAACAAAGTCCAATCTAGTGAGATAAAAAAATACTCGAGTCAGATAGTTGAAATAAGTTAGAAAAAATATTTACTTCACATATTTTCACCCACAAATAAAATAATATTAATAATAATAATAATAATAATAATAATAATAATAATAATAATAATAATGAAAAATAAATTGCATTCGTTCGTGGGGTGCAATCTGTAGATACAATATTTTATTTTTTATTTTGAATACGTATTCGAGTATTTGGAACGTTCGTTTTATTGTTAGTTGAATAAAATTTTTTGACCGCGTATAAAAAGTATTGTGTAAATCGAGAGACGGGTGTGTACCTTCTTTCATTGTCATTCATTATTATGCATCGGATTCCATTCCCTTCGACTCTTCTTCTTTTTCTTCTGATAATCTATAGAAATTGAAATTAGATGGGCCGAACTTAAACTCGGTTGATTCTTCTTTTTGCGAGACGTTAGAGTGACTTTTGAAAACAGCAGGCGAACGTCTTTAGGGCTTTTTTTCTTTTTCTTTTCCTCTCGTTTCTTCTTTTCTTTATTTTTCTCCCATCGTTCGCATCTTTCGAAGCACCTAATCTCCATTTCCCGATGTTGCCGAGCCGTCGTCGTTTTCGGTGTGTCCCTTTTCAAGATAGTAAGTTATGGACTGAAGATCGTACGAAAAGCCAATCTGTACAGGAGAAGGACTAGAACCAAACTAAATGGTAATCGAGAAGAATTTATTTTCGGATCTGGTACGAGATACTTTTGACTGGAATCACAGATCATGTTTTCGTTTCGTTCAAAATTCGAGATCCCTTTAAGAAACTCTCTTGCACTTGTTGAAAGTGACGTTCAATGGGAAAATTCTCTCCCCTTTCTAGTTCTTTCAAGAACCCATTCTGTTCTCACAAATATTAGAAAGAAAAGGAAAGAAAATACGAGAGTAGAAGAAGCGTGGGAGTAGTTTTTTTTTTTTTTTTAATGGGACAAAGGTTTCGGTGTCGCTGAATTCCGACACACAATCATTCCGTCTGTTCGTCGTTCCGTTTGTTACACGACTCTCTTTCTTGGTATATATATAGACACACACACATATATATATACATATATATACATACGTATATTGTTTTCCTCGACAAACGCGGTTGACCTGCATAGAGTCTTCCTGTTTACTAGCCTTTAAAAAACACAAGCGCTTTCTCTTCGAAGGAACGCGTTGCGTCATTGTCCATAAGATGCATCAGCCTGCTTGCTGCTTGTCAACAGTTAACGGGCTAACCAATTGCGAACGAGAAAAGAACTTTATTATTTTTATCATCGTTCCTATTCAATTCCTACGTAAGACTTGTTGACTGAGATCATCATTTCTTTTACCGATGCGAATGGGAAGTCAACAATGAGAGGAAGAAAATAATTCGTAACGATTCATAAGTATATGCTAGTTGGGTTCAATATTTTTTCATCTTTAACTTTGTTCTTTTTCCTTCTAAGAGAGAGAGAGAGAGGTCTTTCGCTTGATCAATTTTTATGCTCAAACAGGAGGATACGAAACACGTTGAAATTGAAAAATGAATAGAAAAGAGACCGTCCCGTGTTACGACATCGTTTTGGGTTAGTCGTTGGTCTCTTTCTGTTTGTTGAAAATTCAGGCAGTTCAAACGTTCGTTCAGAAGAGAAACGCGTTCGTTCAGAAGAGAAACGCGTTCGTCCACTCAAGTAATTCTGACAGGCTCGAGACGACGGTACGCTTGCGGCTTCTTTTCCGTCTTCCAAGAAAGGAATCCACTCTTTTTCTTTCTCACACTCTGTTTCTTACCTTCTTCTTTCCTATCCGAAGATCAGAGCACGTTATCTCGACGAAGAAAGGAAACAGGCACGGGTCTTCCTAAAACAACAATTCATTGCCAGCTAGGGAATAATTTACAACTCTCGGTGGAGGTCCAAAACGTCGAAAAGGGAATCGGTGCCGTTGCTGATTTTCCAAAGTGGCCCATCCGTTCTTTTAGAAGGTCGCATACTAAGCGGTATCCTTTGTGTTAATAGATTAGAAAGAAGGAGAAGGAAAAGAGATGAAGAAAGAGGAGAAGGAGAAGGAGGAGGAGGAGGAAGAGGAGGTTTCTTCTTTTAACAGTAGTAGCCTTCTACAATCTTCCCTACCAACACCACCATCCCCACCACTACCATTACCTTTTCCTCTTTTCTTTCATCTCGAGCAGTCTCACAACTCGGATTCCGTTTCTCTTTGCAGGATTATCCTTGAAACGTGCTTCCTCACGGAGGTGTAACGTCTATGAAAAGGAGCGAGATATTTGGCGGATAAAAAGGGTGGGTTCCTACTAGGGGCTTTAAAAACAGAACGCTTGGATTAGTCTTGAAAGGACGGTAATTGTTAGGCAAACTCCTTTCCTATCGACTCTTTCTCTGATTTAATCGTTTAAGCCACGAGAAAAGAGAATAGAAGAATAAAGGAATTGGTTAAGGAAAGTGTTAGAATTTCGACAAGGAAACTTATTTACGATTACGGACACATTTCGCAACGGAAGTTATGACTGGAAAATGATTATACCGATGATCATCGATGTTTGCCGTTAATAACTTTACATCTTTTATATCAATCCGATAACCGGATATCCATCCGGATTGAATCGAGGTCTTTGCACGATATTACCTTTCCTTTACGGTCACCGTTCTGTATACGCATTACCACGCCTTAAGCCGTGACGACGCTAATTGCACTGGCGCCGTTCTTTCCAGATATCGGCTGTTATCGACATTCGTTGAATATTTTCAGAGCAAAAAGATAGGCAGGAAGACAAAAAAAAAAAGAACGAAAATATATATATATATATACCGCAATAGTATAACGGGGGGAGAAAAATGATTGGCGTTCGTTTGGCACGTGGCTTTAGCACGAGTCGTCGCTACGACCTCGTGCCGGGATAAGCGCAATCGACGAGGTTGCTAATTATCGAGAACTGCGCAGCCAGAGGCCGATCTGACGATATTTACGACGACAGTGTGGTATATTTCTTTTGAACTTGAATTTACTAAAAAAAGAACCATTCTTTCTAAACTTCTGTTTCTTTCAAAGTCCCCTGAAATAATCGAAAACGTACACAAATGTTGTTCGTAGACGTTTAAAAAGATATCCGCGATAACACGTCACAAGAATCGTCAGTTTGTCAATTATTCATACGTGTATTTATTTTCGTCGAATTTCTACGTAGTAGTCAAACGTAGTAGATACGTAAATACGTAAAAATAAATTGCTAATAGTAACGTAACGGAGTAGAGCGAATTCGATCGAATTCAGATCCAATCTGAAATTGTAATCCAAGCTTGGCCTAGTCTCGAAGTATCCTTGACATCAATTTCCATTTCCCGATTCCAAGTCTCATCGGTGATTTATTATCATGTATCCGTAAATATCGATCGAATTACCATTTTTTTTTAAGTTTTCCTCATTTCTGTTTGTTTTATCATTTCGTGGAAGAATATATTTAGTTGTTTTTTCCGGTATTTTATGTTAATTACATTTTACCATCAAAACAGTTTAATCATGGCAACAAAAATATCTAACAGAGAGAGAGAGAGAGAGAGAGAGAGAGAGAGAAATGTTTCTTTTTCCTCGCAATTAATAATAATCGCATTGTTGGCATCATCACGCGACAAAACGCTGTTGTCATTAGCAATCGGTTTTTTCTTGGAATTGGCGCGTGCAATAGGAAGCAAACAGGACGTTCATTTCGCACCAAACAAACGCATTACTGTTCGTGGTAAGATATCGTAAAAATGCAAATTGTTCGTTCTCTCTCCTCGGAATTCGCACCTTGCTACGTAAAGTAAAGTCTTTCCCTCCTCTCTTCCTCTCTTCTCTCTTTCTCAATTCCTCTATCAAATGAATGTTATTAACATCTCTCATAAGATATCCACCTATCTGACTTGTTCTTTCATCTTACAAGATTACTATACTATATCTTTTATATTATAATAATCTGTAGAATTCTATATAAATGCAAAAATAAATGACACGAATGAATTCTTATGTGATTTGAATTTGGAACATTGGAAACGTGTCACTGAACACATTTTCGTATATATACAATATATAATATTTTAATGAGTAGTGTATAGAATAGTATCTAAAAATAAGTTACTACATTTTTTAAACATAATTACTGTAATCGTCATTCAATACTTATATAAAGAAAAATTCTGAGAATATTTAATCGATGACACACACGATCACCGTTATATTCAATTACCTTTACCCGATATAAATATGTCAATTTTCTTTCCCCAACTTTCGACATTTTCAATAACCTTTTTTAATTTTTCGAATAAAGAAATACTTTTGAGTAGGTATCTATAATATAATACAGGTAGTTTTTAAAGGAACAGAAAAGAGTAAGATATTTTCTCGAAGAAAATGTTTCCGAGCTAACTTCTAATTTCGTTTTCTCGGTCACGTTTCGCGTTGGCGCCACGATAAAAAGATCTTTTGCTTTCGTATTCTCTCTTTCACTCTTCCTCTCTCTCTCTCTCTCTCTATCTTTGCTTTCGTAGAAAGGCAAGCTTTATTATTCGCGATACGATTACGAGATGTCGCATCGTAAAATTATTGCACGGACGTAATACCTACGTTCGCGATAAATATTCTCGGTAGCGACATCGTCTATGATGCTGCCACGTACGAGGGAAGAGATAGAGGAAGAGAAGAGAGGTAGGGGGAAAAGGATACGATTCAATTTTCCCCGCTAGTCTGTTTCCCCTTTCGTTCCTTTTTCAGACATGTTCGTGGCGGGCAACTTACAGCTAGGATATTACCGTGATTCTTGGGTGAGCTAGCTTTCGAAGGGACTCTTCCAAGACAAAATCGATTAACTCCGACACGACGGTTCCAGGTGGTGCGACGATAATGGAAAATGTGGAGTAAGGGATTATCCTTCGGAAGATAATAATAATGTCGAGAGGATATGCCGAAGAAAACGATGTGGTTCTCGTTCAAAGTTCTTCCTTAGGCTTGTGGAAAAACGGATAGAACAAACAAAGAAAAAAAGAAAAAAAAACGAACGAAATTATTTTCCCTATCCTTTCGCTTCCCTTCCTCTTCTCTTCACTTTTCTTCTCTTGGTCACTGTTTTTTCACGAGCTTAGCTTAAGATCATAAGTCCAAAAGTCTGATCTGTTGGGGACCTTGAAAGGCACGCGCGGAATCCAGTTCTCTCGTACGTTTCATATATACACTTTTAAACTCGTGTTAGTTTCCTGTGATTGTGAAATAACCGGAGCCTCGAGTTTACGCGATTAACTGGTCATTTTGAAGGAATTAATGCATGAGCTTGTTAAATCATCGAGTAATAGTAATAACTTGTCTTAAGGATGCTCAATGTTTTATTTCTTTTTTTACAAATGTTCATTCATCTTTTATTTTCGTAATCGCTCTTTAATCTTCTCGACGTTTCCTAATAACCTCATCGATGATTTAATTAACATGACATTTCAATTCTAATAGGATGTTCGATAACATAAACTTACACGTGTGGATGTGGTTTTCTCTCTTATATCTTTTGAAACAATACTTATTAAACGACGGTAACGATAAAATTGTATAAAATGACAGGAAAAGAGAAGGAAAGAGAAAATGAGATAGAACACACAATCGATAGATAGGTGAATGAATTATAAAACGTTCTAGTGTTAGTTCTGGTATGTGTGTGTATATATGTATGTATGCATTTATGTATGTATGTATGAGATGCGTCGATTGATAGTTACTGCGAAATGAATTTGTTTATAAAAATATGAGTAGGGATGTGATATAACTTAAATAATTGTTAATTAATTGAAAGATATATATATTATAATCTAAAAGCACAGAATACAAAATCAACGTACCTTCCTCTTCAAAATCTTACGTTAGACTGGCTCGTTGTCCTCCATGAAAGTTCTTTTATTGATTGTTGTTTTTATGACTTTCCGAAGGGTATATATGTATAACGCACATAATATTCGAAATAATAATATGTAAATATTCGAATTTCCTTTAACGAAAAGTCATATAAACAACATTCAATAAAAGTACTTTCATAGGGGACAAACTAGTCAGTTTATTGTTTGATTTCGAAGAGGATGGTGCGTCGAACTTATTCTCCGTGCTTCTGGATTACAATAAACATTTCCTTCGATTAATTAAAAATCAATTAAGGTAAATTAAACATTCTAATGTATTTTATTAATATTTTTGATTGTTAATACTAAAGTACATTTATTTAAATGTTCCTTGCGAGTAGTGATTTCGAATTGAAAATTTTCATTTAATAAAATATCAGATCGAAATTATGTTTAATATTTCAGGTATATTAATAGATATATGTCATTTTTAATCAAATTTACTTATTATTCTTACTTTAATGGGTATTAAATTGATTCTGATATTGAAAACTATTTAAATAACAGCAAAACACCCACAATGGATGATTAATAGTTAGCCATGGAAAAACCGGATAGTTTTTTACAGTTATACCAACATGTACGATTTTCAGGCACGAGCGTTTCCAATACATTATTTTAGTATTTGTTTAATTTGATTGTTATATATAAACAAAGTATTCAAGTTAATCTTATTAAATATGTAATCAAAAAGTATAATAATGTATTTATTGTAATATATTATATATATTTTTCAAATTTTTTCATTCTAAACACATTATATTAATAGTTTTCAAGCAAAAATCTGGTAAGCATAACAGTGTACAATTTTAAAAAGATTCTCATTGTATATATGAATCAATGATTTTCCTCATGATAATACGAGTTTTACTTTTATCGCGAGTGGGGGCCCACGCATATTCTGTTTTTTTTTCCTCTTTTTTTTTTTTTTTACAGAAAACGTAACATTACGTAAGATTTTTAAGTTTTGTTATTATGATCGATACATCGATCGATCAAATTTAATAGTCCGTTCGTAAGTTTTCATTTCCCATTCGTAAATCCAAGGAAAATAACTCTTCCGTGGAAATACCGGACCGGCAAAAATCCAACCGATGTTTCTTCCTCATTATCGCGGTTCGAAAGTTTTATCGGAACCGCAAAAGGCTCGCAAAACCGAAACGAGATGGATATAACAGGAGAGAAGGAAGAAGGAAACGAAGGAGCTGCTTTATCGCCCGGAACCGCACTTTCATTCAAATTTCTAACGACCATTGCGAAATTCCCAAGGCCACATCCTTCGTGCTCGGTGAATCGTTTTTATTCAACGTAATTATTAAACTTCGAAACTGAATAAAGGAAAAGAAATAAAGAGTGATTTTTATATTTCTTTTTGGTTTTTTTTCTTTTTTTTTTTTTTTATAATTTTATGATAATTACGAATCAATTCGAGGCGCATGCGAGGGACAAATTTAAGCAATGAATTTTTTCATTGAAAAATGCTTGTCGATCTTTGACAAACTTTTACTCTTTGAGCCTTTTACCTTTTCGACGTTTCTTAATAACCTCA
>NW_014569552.1:889008-974802 GCF_001313835.1 Polistes canadensis
GAAAAGAAATAAAGAGTGATTTTTATATTTCTTTTTGTTTTTTTTTTTTTTTTTTTTTTTTTTTTTTTTTTTTTTTGATAATTTCGAATCAATTCGAGGCGCATGCGTTTTTCTATTTTCAGCAATGAATTTTTTCATTGAAAAATGCTTGTCGATCTTTGACAAACTTTTACTCTTTGAGCCTTTTACCTTTTCGACGTTTCTTAATAACCTCATCTACATATTAATTAAAAAATCATTTGAATTCAAATAATATGAATATAAAGAAACAGTGAGAGAAAGAGAGAGAGAGGAGAGAGAGAGAGAGACAAAATGATTTGTCGTACGATTTCGAATTAATTTAAAGTACACGTTTCTTATTAGAAATTATCTTTATAACAAAAAAATATTAATTAATCTTTTATTTTAATTACATTTTATCTTCTCGACGTTTTCTAATAACCTCATCTACATATTACTTTAACCAAACAATTATAATCTAATATTACAAAAATACTAATAATACAAATAAAGAAAGAATAAGAGATAAAAGATTGATTGTAGGATATGGTCACTAATGAATTTCAATATTTGTATTTTTTTTTTATTTTCCAAGTTAAAGACGAACCATTAGTAAAAATAGAAAAGAGGTTCTCGTAGTAAGAGAAAAACATTAGCATTATTATCATCATCGATATTCCCCATTATAGAAGGGAACACTCATGACGAGTTACGACTCGATTATTCACTCGGTGTTTTACTATCGTCCGTGACGGACGAGAAGGTAGAAACAATGGGTTGGTAGATCGTAGGTGCGGGAAAAGCGCGGGGGAGGTGATGGAGGGATAGTAAAATCGGTTCCTCTCCGCTTCTCCCCTCTACCCTGACCTCCCCTATCCTCCCTCTCTTTCTATCTTTTTCTACGTCTACGTCTATCTCTATCTATTCATCCATCTCGTAGGGCTGAAAGATGGTAGGAGCAAAATGGCGAGGCTCCTGTTCTATTTTCACTGACGACCTTAATTACGTCGTAGTTTCGCGCGAAAACAGACCGCATGCATAACGCAGAATATGAGTGAGTTGGCGAGTCACGCTAATCGCTTGCTAGATTCTTTTTACAAAAGAGAAGACTCGCTTTTTGAAATATTATAACCCACACGCAGAGATATATGTATATATATATGTCAGAGCTGTCACGAATGGGCGAGAGGGAGGCGTGTCAAACTGCCATTAGCGTGTCATTAGCGGACGATACGCGGAGACGATGCGGAAACGTTTCCTGTCTGCTTACGAACCCGTCTGCCTGGTTGGTTGGTTGGTTGGTTACTTGCTTGCTTGCTTGCTTGCTTGCTTGCCTGCCTATCTACCTATCTGCCTACCTGTCTACCTTCCAAAATGGAAACTACATACAAGAATCGTAAAAAAGAATTAAAATTAGAGGGGGAATCTTTCCGTACTCGTTTAATTACAATCTGAACTTCAACATCCATTGTCCATTTAAATTTTTTTTTTTTTTTTTAAATTCTTTTTTCTTTTCAGAAGATTTTTAATACGAGTCGAATATTGTTCATCGATCGTATTGATTATTTAAAAAAAAAAATAAAGGAACACACATATTGGGAGAAGAAGTAATCTAGTAAAGAAAACTGGAGCATGTTTATATGTATATAACAGAGAACCCGTACTTCAAATTGATCGTTTCCGTTCGCGGAATTCCCCGGTGCTTATGAAAGAATGAAAAGCGTCGTTTCGCGCGGTGTAACACACCTCGAGTTGGTAGAGATAAAACAATGTTATTAACGTTTTATCGTCCTGGAGAGGGAAATAGATTTTTTTACAATAACACTTACTTACTTACTTACTTACTTAGTTAGTTATTTTTATACGACTCTTTTCTATCAATGTTAGCCGAGAAGATTAACTATCTTTTTGTATTTTCTTTATAAATTTTTTCTCCTTCATTTTATACTTTTGTTAAATCGCTTTTTTATTTTTCTTTCTCTTCGACAAAAATTAAACAGGAAGATCAATAATTCTTTTTCATCCAATTGTTTTTCTCTCGAAATTTCATATCTTGTCTTTGACAAAATTAATAGGATAGGATTAATATTATTTATCACAAATATATTATTCTTTTTTTCTTTTTGATATAAATTTGTATTCGACATAATTAATTAAGAAGATTAATTATTTCCTCGCCAAAAAAAATCTTTTGTATGATATATTATTTTATTTTTCTAAATTTGACATTTTATCTTGGACGATATAAATTGTCTCCAACGAGGAAACTTGTTAAAGAATTAAACGCGGATTTAAAAACCACACGTTAACGTAAAATGGAGCACGGATTCTTGCGGTTTTATTATTCTTCTCTTATCGCAAAAGCGATTTCTTCTTTTTCGTAGAATTGAATTAAAAGAAAAAAAAAAAAAAAAAAAAAATAGTCTTATCGATGGTCGGTCTCAGGATTCGATAAATAACAAAGTATAAGCTATTTGTTTTCGTCGTAATTCTTTGCAGAGTCATTTGAAGAAACATATTATAAATAGAAAAAGTATCGAATACTTGTGCTTTTAATCTCTAACAAGAATCTATCTTGTATAGTAGAGATAGCAGAAGCTGTTGTTTTACGCGCTTTCGCGCTTACGTTGCACATCGGAATGTATAAGCACGCCGATGACAATCTTTTATAAACACTCGATTGTTTGCCGTTACGTGACGTTGTCGCGTTTGCCGAGTCACTATCAAAGCGGCTGATTCTTAAGGAGTATTTAGAAAAGAGGAGCAAAGGTGAGAAAAAAATAGAAAGAAAGAAAAATATGTCTCGGTTAAAATGTTGCAAAGTACAAAGATTAATTTGCGCTTATCTTGTGAAAAGGCATCTCGTTAACAGATAAGGGTATACGATAAGATACTCCTATACTTGGAGGAGTAAGCAAAGAAAATGACGAAGGTGTAGTAAGTACATACATACATACATACATAGATATATAGATACATACATACATACGTACATATGTACATCAATGAGAAGTGTGAAAGATTGGTAAACACAGGACTTAGGAACTCTCTACGCAAGAGAAGGAAGAAGGAAATTGTGTCGGTTCATTCGAACAGCGCGTGAAAGGCACGAGAAGAGTAAACGATAAGCAAGCAAGCAAGCAAGCAAGCAAGCAAGTGAGCAAGCAAGCAAGCAAGTGAACAAGCAAGCAAGCTATCGTATAGTTTACTACTACGCGTCCTACTCGCCTACTCGTGGGAAGTCACCGATAAGTCACCGATGTTATTGCACGTGCTTCGCATGGCCCCTGGTGCAACTTACATACCTTAGAACATGTACGTGTTCCTAATGTATTAGGAAAACTACGTATAACATAAACCCATTCAAATGTATAGAACAGTTTGGTGAGGACGCATGGGGGATTTACCACAGCACCAACTATAGCTTAAATACGCACAAGCGCGTTTACGAGAAGATCGATTATATCGTTGATTGATTAGTTCGAAATAACATAAGTTAGACCTTTACAAAGCAATTTTCGTTAGATGAAATTGTCGAAAAGTTTTCCCCACGATAAAGGGTACGTTTCACGATGCTTATTGTTAATACGTTAGCATTCCTTAATGCCAGCCCATCGTGATTTCATTAATAGACGATCCCAGGCGTAACAGGAAATGTTTTTGCACAAATTAAATAAGTTATCTACTAATACGACCGTGAACGTGCTTCCTCCACCTCGATGTTTATAATTACCATGGTATTTAAAATTTGTGAAAATGTCAAAGATAAATCTTACGGGTATAACATTATACTATCGTAAATGTAATTAAGTAACTTGGATAATTCGACTAATGACTCCGACACCAATTATCGAACGCTTGTAAACGCGATATCTACTCGTATTTTATTCAGTCATTAAAATATACCGATAACCATAAACTTGAATTTTTTTACTAACGTAAATCAAATTCGAAAGGTCGATTAAGATCAACGGTCTTTATAAAAGTTCCATTAAAAAGGAGAGAACATTGTCAAGTGCGTGACGCGCGTTCTTGCGTGCCATGCGTCAATTGAACGATCGTCGTTCGTCCGCTCGTGGAATTCCACCAATTATGCCAGTTCTCATCCATATTCATATATACGAACGAATGAACGAACGATCGAGCGATCGATCGATCAGCACTCGCAGATTTAATATTGTAATTCAAAACATCCTTTTCGTGATCGTTTAATGTTTCTCACGTTTTCGCGATTTATTTTAATTAACAACGATAAATTTGCATTATGAAATTTCATTATATCGAATAAAAAGGAATTTTGATTATTTGTCGAAGAAATTCGACGAAATGCACGATCGTTTTCGATTTATGTAGGTCGGAAGCTTGCTGTTGCGTCGTTGGATGGCAGGTGGATGGGCTTCGTAAGTATCGGCGGCGCCGTTCAACAGGTGGCTCACGATTGTCATCACACATGTACGGATTTACCATCTCCCCCTTTTCTCTTTTGCTTTTCTACACGGTATAAGTGTGTGCTCGCAGTAAGAGAGGAAGACTGATCTTCCTTACTTCAAAACGCAAGAAGACAAGTGCATTTTTTAAGGTTTAAAACGTCAGTTGACTCTCAAGAGATCCTTGCCTTGCCTTGCCGTGTCTCATCATGAGACACCAGTTGCTCTAAACTTTGTGGCAAAAGAGAGAACGCAGGGCCAGTGAAGAGGGGGATAGTGGTTGCATCAACCATCTGTTATTAAGGAACTTACAAAAAAACAAGTAACAATTAATTCGATGAAAAAACACAAACTTGTTAACGTTTACTATTATTGTTTCGATGAAATTTGTTAAATTGTTTTGATTCATTTCTAAGTGATAATAAGATATAAAAAAGAAACTTTGAACGGACGTTTTCACGAACATAAACCTTTCCGATCTCCATACGTTCTCTTTAAGAATCATGCGTTAGCCAGCTGAACACTTGCAGCGGAAAATAGGAATATCCGGGAAGCAGCGGAGCGAGTGGTTCCGTAATTGTAAGGCAGTTTCGTATCTTGCTTAAAGGGAGGAATGAAGAAAGAAAGGAAGGAAGGAAGGAAGGAAGGAAGGAAGGAAGAAAGATGAAGAAAAAAGATAGACGATGCGTCTTTGTCGTGGGTAGAAGGAGGAGGAGGAAAAGGAGGGGGGGGGGAGGAAACAAGATCTAATTCCGCGTATTCGGATAATAATCGATTTCAATTAGCGAAACTGCCACGCCCAAGGACATCCCCAGTGGAGGAGTAGATTTTACACCAACAGCGACTCTGCAGAGTATGCTTTATAGGGTTCCCGTTTTCAGGCTCGATTTCCAACCCTCCTTCTTGCTTTTCTATTATTCTCTTTCACTCTCTATCTCTCTCACTCTCTCTCTCTCCCTCTCTCTCTCTCTTTCTTTCTTTCTCTCCCCGTTTGTCGATTTTAATTGGCGAAATTCTCTGAATGCCTTTGCAATAGTCACGATTCATCCCTTTCGATCCAGTTCGAGTTTTCTCTCTTACTTTTCTCACGCTCAACATCGCAAGAACGTTAAAACTGGCTTCAGAAACAGGATGCTTTGTTCTGGAAAATCGTGCATTCTTTTCTTTCGTAGTAGAGATAGTGTTCTCGGTGACTCGGTCGATTTTAGAATGAAACATTTTTCTTTTAAAATAGCAATCGATATATAAGAAAGAAATGAGGACGAGAGGAGGAGGAGGAGGTGGAGGAGAAGGAGGAAAGTTGACCTATCGAATCTTTCGCGTTCTCTCGTGTATTTGCTTGGCCGTTCGTTCGCTCATTCGCTCGTACTTTCGCGCGCGCGAGCGCATTCTAATTAACTCTGCGAACGTGGAACGATTTATCGACTTTTCCCTCTCGGCGTTCGTTGAATCAAGCGCGTCGTTCAAACTATCCGGGAATAATTAAAAAGCAAAGTAACAAATTGTTACAATGAAACGTCAAAGTTCGGTCGGAATGTTCCACGTTTTATCGTCTGGAAGTTTTATGAGCTTCGGTTTCTTTTTATCTTGCTTTCTGATGCATGCGCGAGCGAGCGCATACTTACATATACTTGTACGTTTCTTCTGCGTTGATCAAATCAAAGAAACTTGAGACAACGAGTTCATATAAATAACTGTTCTACCGCAGAAGATTTTCTTTTTTAATTGAAAACTTCTTTAGGATCGTTTTGATTTGAAACTCGATGAAACGCAATCGATCAAACGGAAATGAGGAAACGACATTAAAAAGAGACAAACATATACAACTATAGGATTTAACCTGCGAGAGAATGAGATAAAATACAGTATACAGTGTTTCCTGTTATCTCGGTCTCTCTATCTCGTGTGCGCCTACATATTGCTGTACCGAACCAAGAGAAAGGCGTCGTATTAGTGAATATAGTATCTATATTACACAGCCTAATACTTACTCTGGTCCAAACGTTCCACGTGTGTATTTTTCTGTGAATTTCTTTACCACTAAATTAAATTTAAAAATGTGAAACAGTCATATTTAATCGGCAACAAAATAAAAAACAGTAATTGACGCTGTATTTCAAAAATATATTGATCCAAATCCAAACCACAGCATTTATTTCATACTTTAGTTACCATAAGCCACACACATGTCATTTGTTGAAATTGAAAATTTGGTTGAGTCTGTATAATATGTAATGTAGTATATGTAGTAGAAAATATAAACATTCGTCTCATTCTCTCGAAGTTTAGTTTTCTAAAGTTTTCACTTCATTCAACTGCACTCATGTATTTTTTTTCACTTTTACTTATTTTTTTATAACGAGAATCGAACATAGAAATGGACGAGATTGTGTTTATATTCCGTGAACGTTGACGACAGAAAGAAATCGAAAGAATATCGAAGAAAAATAAGAAAAGAAAGAGTACACAACTGCTCGTTAAAGCTCGTGCTTGACGAAATTCCGTTACGAAAATTCTCTTTCCCTTGCGACAAAATCGTCGAGCTTTAATCGAGTGTCGTGGGAAAAAGGTCCGAAAAAGTGTCGAAGAAAAATATGTGTAAAAAAAAAAAAAAGGAAAACAAAATGATTTATAGGGGAAACGGTAAAGTAGGTAAAGTAAGAAGAAGAAGAAGAAGATATAGAAAAAAACATCGTCGAATTTGATCACGTTTAATATAAAAGCACGAGGAAAAAGGATAATCGATAAGAAAAATAATCGAGAAGGACTATCGCACGTTTCCAACGAAACGATGATCGAACTTTCCTCTATCGAATCAACTCGAAAGTTTATTCGGTTGATTTGCAATTTCGCGGAAAGACTTATCGGCTCAAACGTAACCCTTGTTCTTTTTTTCTTCCTTGTAATTTTTTGTTCTCGTATCTAGTAGATCTTCCGGTTCTACTCGAAGCGAAAAGCACCCTTCATGGTACCTTCAAATGTTTGCTTAACGTTGAGATATCTCGGCATGTGAAGGGATATCTTTTCTGATAAGGTTTGAGTATGCACAACGGCGTTTCTAAAATGAAAAAGCAAAATCTAATAACAGTTCGCACACTTTACCGTCATACCTTATTAATTTCTTGTCTGGCAACCGTCTCCAAACTGGATAATCGTGTTTCTCAACTGTAACTGTATTAACGAACGAGTATATAGACTCGATATAAACGAAGTTATGCAACGAAAGGTATTCGATAACGGTTTCTTATCCGTCGTGATCGCGGGAGCGCAAGAATACCGCAAAACAGTTTTCTATCACCCGATCCCACGTGATTCATTCCTGCGAAGGTTCTGACTTTTAAAGTACGCGTGCATTTGTAAAAGGAAGAAGGTGTGAGAGAGAGAGAGAGAGAGAGAGAGAGAGAGAGAGGGTCCTTGAACAGTCTCGCGGACGAAGAATGCGCGAGTAATCGGCGAAACTTTTACCGAGTTCCGTTATGTTGCTTAGCTCGAGGTAGTAAAGTAGGAAAATAGAAAAGAGATAGAAATAGTCGGGACGCAAGGATCGATGCAAGGTCCTAGATCAATGTGAATGGTTGGTTACTCGATTCGTTTCTTCTCTTCTCTCGTAAATAATCGCGATCTAAAAATACAGTCGAGCGAGGAAACTAGTTTCACTCGCGGAAACATCTATTTCCGTGTCTCCATAAACGAACGCGTTATGCACGTTACGTTATTCGATTCGCTTAATTATCGCGAATAGGATAATCGAGAAAACGACGATTTAATTGAAGTACCGATGATCCTCGAAATAGCATAGAAAGAAGAAAGTATAATTACTGTGATCGCGATCAACGACGTTACTTTATTTTTGGATAAACATTTTTCAATTGTATCGAAACGAGCTAGAATAAGGTCCTACGAAGAAACTAACGGTAAGCCATTTTGTAATTCGTTTTTCCTGATTACACGTTCTACTATCAAGATGGAACGAGAAATTACGTGCTAGAAATTCTTGAGATTTTACAAGGGAACATTGTAAACAAGGTACGAACAGACGTGTGTTCTTTTCAGGAGGAAAAAGAAGAGAACAATTTTACGAAACCCAAAGGAAACAACTTTGCGGAATCGATGGAACTAACCTAACGACATAATTGAACATTTTCCGAAGGGGATCTTTAATTTGACAATACATTATTGGCTTGTTCTGGAAAAGTCGTATCAAATTTTCAAGGAAATTTCTCACAAAATAACTAACAATTTTTTTATTTTAATATACGTTTTTTTAATACATTGAGAAAAAACAATCTTTCATTAGTCTGACATTCGGTGAGAATAATTTAAAGGCCTTGTAAAAAGAAAAAAAAAATAAATGTCAGCATCCTTCCCACGAATAGGATTTCAATCGTTCGCGTCTTGTGCACCTAATAATTAACATAATAATGAGACCGTTTTTGAAATGAGAAAGAAACCCGGGGACGACGATAACAACTAACGCACTTGTGTAATTTTCTAGGTCGATGGAGGTTTATTTACTTCCAACAGCACGATTTGACTTACCGATTAGTTCCCGCACAATTTCAAGTCACTTTCTATGCGCTCGTACATTTTCGCTTTCACTTCTCTGCTCCGTACTACCTATCTCTATCACCGTACTCCAATTTCACCGAATCTTACTTTCCTTACCATTTACCATTCCCGTTTAACATTCGTAAGAATCGATCTCGGGATCATCTCCTAGGATCATAGAAATCAAAACCAGATGTTTCACGTATTCGAGATAGATTTTCAACAATATTTGAGATAATTAAAATCAATTAGAACGAGAAAGCAAAGGAATATATATATATATATATATATGACATTTCTCTTCCGCGATAAGATGCTCAACCAGTTTGTCTTTGTTTAAGTATCCAGCTGGCTCGACAGTTCGAACAAAGTCCAGACAACTAAGTAGACGCGTAAACATGAACGAAGCAAAACGTATATATACATTTGGTCTGGGACATGAGCCTTTCCTCTTTCAGAAATCAACGACACACATACGGTACGTAATACGCATAAACGATGGTTGTGAAAGATAAGCTTATGAAAAGACCATAAATGTATAAATGTACAATATATACATAGAATATATTTAAAAGACACTATTCGCTATTAATAGCAACTGAATAAACCAATCATTATATTGACTGATAAAGGTGATCAATTGAAAAGACTAACAAAACAAGTAGAGAACTTTCAACTAACTGTTTTTACCTCTTGACTCGATTTTCTATTCTAACCCACACACGCATGTATACATATACGTATGCGTTATTCGATCGCATTTTTAGCTTAATAATATAATAATAAAACATTCGTCGTATTTCAAAGAAAAGATAGATATATAACCGTTCGTAGAACTTACCACGCTACTGATATTATTCTGTTTACATTTAACATCCGGTGATCACACAGGACTATCGTTGATTGATATTAACTCTTCAACGTATACCGGTAAATAAAAAAACAGGAAGAGATAAGAAAATGTGTGACAGGAAAATTCGACTAAGTAACGGTCGAACGACCCTTGACCCACCGATGATAATCCCATACAAATTATTCGAACTAATCGAATAACATTCAATTGTATGTTAGTTCGATCGGATTTACCTGCGGATTTCTGTCTTCTCTCTATTTTATAAAATTTAATATCAACCAGATACAACGATATCCTTGTCAAAATGATATTTTTACTGAATAACGTTGAATTTGGAGTCTGCTGATCGTTCGATCACAAATCGACAATAAATGATATCGTGGGTAGTTAACGGAAATGTTTGATTGTTAGAAACGTCCTTGCCAAGATATTTAACTCTGCTGCAACCAACCTTTCTTTCTTTCTATTTTTCTTTTTCATGGTCTCATTGCATACAACGTCTACGTCATTACACCTAACACAATATCTTTCGGCCTTTTACGGTCTATTAACCAGCACGTTTTCGCTCCTACTTTTAACACATTGTTGACCGGATATTAAATACAAAAATTTCATACTTTTCCCAATGGTTGGAATAATAAAAATGCAAATATTAAACAAAGATTATTAATATAAACGCTTAAATAAATATTATCAAATACAATAAATAACATTGTGATAAAAAAAATTGTATCATTTTATATTTTCATAATAACATGAATTCAATGAATAACAATGTATTAAATATTATACAATCTTCAATCATTTTCTTCAATTTCTAGAAAAATTATTAAAACATTGAACGCGAAGCCCTTCGCATTGCTTGTATTACGAAGAAACAAATACTGATTTTTAAATGAATTTTTACAGAGTGATTGTTGGATTTGATTTTGCACATATTATCTGTTTTATTAGAAATTAGGACAAATGAAGAAAAACATTAAAATATATCAACGTTTGTGAAACATACTTAGATATTGTAAAAAAAAGAATCCCGCAATAACGTGAGACCAGCGATATTCAATGTGTTAAACAACAGAAGAAAACAACTGTTAGTTTAAAAGAGATACGTGATCTCGAAGTTATTTCTAACAATGAAAAGAAGAAGAAACGTGTTTCCGTTTGATGGTGGATCAATTGATCGATTAGTAACTTTGATATCGATTGTAAAATAGACCGATAGGATCGGCCTTTAATCTTCGCGATTATAACTCGAGCGTAACAACGGTTGGATCCGATAGGGATACCGGAGATAGAATCTCACGTTTGTGCATTGGCTTCTCTCACACACACACACATCTCTATCTCTTTCGAGCGTCAGCCAACATCGATATCAACTTTTCAGCGAGACACGATCGTCGATGAAGGATAAAAGGCGTCAACGGCCGGTACGGTCTATCAAAATGTTCAGTGCACGCGCGCGCATATACACACCAATACCATATACGATAAGATCCACATTTTGAAAATTTGGCAGGATGCATCGAGAAGACCCACTACCCTACCCACCAAAACCCTTCGTTTCCACTCTTATCAGGATATCAAGTGCATCTATGAAACTTTCATCGGGATTCCCCTACCGAATATTTCTGGCAGCCGTTCAACTCTTATTTCTTGCTACACTTTAAACTCATCATCCATGTACGCGGCGCGTCTTATCTTTTTTTTCTCTTTTCTTTTTCTTTGTTTCTTTTCTCTGGCGCGTTTTATTAACAAAATTAATTTTACCTTATCGATCATCGATGAAGTATTTATAAGAAAAATATTATAGAAACGTTTATAATATTATTATATATATATATATATATATATATATTCAATGTTATCGTGAAAAATGAGGATAAACGATCGTCATCGATTATCGTCGTTGGCAGAAATTATTTTTATTTCATGATTCACGTTTTTCTGACTTTGTCAAACTATCGTGAAAAATAAACGAAATGCATGTTATACGACATTTGGTTATTTAAAAATTACTCAGAATCGTTGCTCACGTGTGCTTTAATAAAGATAAATATATATATATATATACATATATATGTGTGTTTTAAACGTTTATACGCGCACGAACACGATCATCCATCGAGATCGTTATCTCGCTGACGTTAAGATCGAGTCAAGTTATCAAGAAATATCAACGAGTAATCTTCAAACATTCTCGACAAATATGGACGGTAAATTCATTAACGGTGTAAATAGTTGACCATCGTTCGTAGGATGTAAAATGAAAAACCATCCCGTCTCCGTGACTCCCGTTAAACACATACACCTGCAAACTTCTGTCATCGTGCATCGATCTCTTGGAGTAAAAAGAAAAAAAGAAAAAAAAGAAAAAAAAAGAAAAATTAAATAGATTCTTCATGAAAACGAAATAAACGCGTAGTAGAAAGTCGGGTAGATAGAAATTTTGTATAAAAGCAAATTTCTTTTACAAAAGTTTCTCCTAGTATTATTTCTACATTAAAATATATCCGCGTACAATAATAATTCAAATTCGTGCTATAATGTTAACACAGACACATTTGTACTTTCGAACGATTTCTCTTATTCGCACGACCGACAACGAAACATTGATAATATTAAATATGAAAATATTTGTACTCGTGCGAGCTCGAATAAGTTGTAAAAGAGACCGAAAACAGGTTTTTTTTTCCATAGGTTAATCTCATGTTTACGTAAACTTGAGATTTACTACATTGTCTGCTGATAGGTGAGAAATAGTTCGATGAGTTCTTGATCGTCGACGTCTTGTCTTCTGTTCGAGTGTTGTTTGGCTTTGACATTAGGAAAGATATTCGAGGAATTTTATCGTGTTCAAACGACTATATACAGATAGAAAGGGAAAGAAAAAAAAATATATAGAGAAAGAGAGAGAGAGAGATGGAAATATCAAATATTTCATCTAGCAATATTACTAATAGGCAAAAGAACCGATTTCCCTTTGAAAGTATTTCTATCCGAAACCTGGTCTACTCGGGTAAGTAAATACAAACTATCACGTTACTAAACTTGGACACACCGAGAAAAGAACGATTTTTCAATGTGAATTAACTAGAAAAATATGACGGCATCGTACAATTCATCGAACATTTCTAAAGACTCATTGGGCGGGATCGAGTACAGATTACTGATTCTACGGTAGAACCGGTTTCAATGACGAATGATTTATGATTTCGAAAATCATTGGATCTTCATCGAATACCGATCACCATCGTGAATATATTTTTTACTCTACGTATATATTGAAGACTCTTATAAACGTTATAAGACTCTTATAGTATACGTTAAAACATGTTTGATCGACACTTAGATTTCATCAAGCCTGCATCACTCTTAATTTGTCTTACTATTACTTGATTCTTTTTTAATTTCTCATGTAATAAATACGTGGAAACATATATTGTTTTGTTAGATCAACACTTGGATTTCATAATATCTGCATCATTTTTAATTTATCTTCGCACTACTCGATTCTTCTTAATTTGTCATGTAATAGAAACTCCAACTCTCTTAAGACTTTTATATGGTATACGTTTAAACATGTTCTATCGATATTTAGATTTAATCAAACTTGCATCAGTTTTTAATTTGTTTACGCATTAACGATTTTCTTTTCAGTTTATTTGTCGTATGATAAAAATGTTGAAACACATGTTTTTTTTATCCCTACGTCAAAGTAAATTATTTTGAATACCGTGTTGCAGCAACATGTATCATAAAACTAAAGAAGGAATCGATGTATGTGCATCGCAAAATATTTAAACGTGTACAGGGACCTTTACAACGAATATAAAGACTCGTTTTATGCAGTACGGCAGTTATGGGTTGAGTATAAACTGCGGCTATACAAAACTACGGCTGCCGATTATTCTCGAGGAATGTACCGAACTCGCGGAGAGACAGAGAAGGGTAATGGGGTGAAGAAACGGGGTGGGAGGGGAGGTTGGAGAGGCAGGGGAAGAACGAGCAAGGCGGATAACCGTGAGAGCTCGAAATATTTTTCGGTGGTGAGGTACGAAGAGCAACAGGTGTAGCCGCTTCCACCACTGCCGCCGATCATACGGTCCATTAAGATGTTTACACGACAGACAAGAACTTTAAAACGTCTGTTTTAATCTCTTAAGCACGCCACAGTTGTAGCCTATGACGACGAGCTAACGCGGGGGAACCGTAAATTCCAACGAAGAAAATTAACGAATTACGTCAATGTATAAATCATTTATGACGGTACTTAACAAAGATCTACGTCATTCGACGTAGATTATCTTCCTCGATGAAATTACGCTCGGACGTGAATACATTATGTTTTATGTGTTATTTTACATTTTTAATTCCGAAAATAGATAATTCGAAATGATAAAACTTCGTTTCTTTTTTTTTTCTTTTAAGGACACTTAATATTGCATTTAATCTGAAACTCGACGACGACGACGACGACGACGACGACGAGAGACAATAATTTGGAAAACTATACACAGTGTTGAAAATAATTATCGAATCGAAGAAGAGAAATGTAAAATTTTTTACTATCCGGTTAAGAGGAAGTTATTTATCGATCGTACAAAACGTGTCAGTCTAGACAGTACGGCATGGTGACCTATCGGTTAGCCAATAATAGTGAAGCCTTATAGAAACGCGACAGGCTGTCCTACAGTTTGTAGTACACCCGAGGTATGCCAAATCGCATTCACCGTTCGATCCAATCCGCTTCGATGATGCCGAATTTCCGACAATAAGAGGGAAACCCCTAATGCAACAACGCGGTAAAGGAAGCCCACGGTGGTTGGCATTTCTCCGTTCAATTGAACACACCACTAAGCCGAGAGCTCTCTTCTTGGGTGTTGCCAAGTTATTTTCATTAAACACGAACGGGACTAGGTAATCACGTTTGATCGCGACATTTGCGTTTGTTACGCGCTACGAGAAAACGCGTTTATTTCGAAAATTGAATGAGTGTTACCTAGAAGAAGGAAAAAGTGTGAGAAAGAGGAGAAGGAAGAGGAGGAGGAGGAGAAGGAGGAGAAGGGATTGATGCCAGCGGCAAGTAAAGAAAGCTGTTGCTAGGTTGTTTCATTAATGATTTTCGGTTATGATGGATTCTCATTAATGATGACCGCTCCTCATATCTTTTCGATTACTAAGCCTGATGTTTTTTCTCGGGTCAATTAACTTGCACGAAATACACATGGGTCCGTTTCATCATCGCCGTTAAAATTAACTCGATCCCATCGTTATGTTGTTGCTGTTGCTGTTGTTGTTGTTGTTCTTGTTATTGTTGTTGTTATCGTAGTCATCGTCTTCCGTTGAAAATTCGAGTGCCTCCTGGCGACACGGTCCATTCATCATCTCGCGCTCAACGAAATGCACGTTGCTGGAACGCCCTTCATCCATCACCGGCACACGTTGCGAAACGCATTTGAACGACTTCATCCGCTTATCGTATTCTCTCGGTTCGTTGCGATCAAAAATTTATATCCGAGTGCGTGGCATTCGAATAACAACGAGTATTGTCTACCTTTTACATCTTTTATCCTTTCTTTCTTTCTTTCTTTCTTTCTGTTTTAAAGAAAAAAAGGAAAAAAAATTATCGTTACAATAGAATCGATTTCGCAATCACTAGAACACATAAGCTTGATCTTGCACGGGTAAAAAGATAAAATTCCAACGTTCCGCGAAATGCCGTAAAACCGCATTTACTACTGCGTTAGCGCACCCACGTCTTATTATACTACTGCCTACATTATACTGTCCTCGTGTTCGTACCGAAATACTACACCACCTTCGCATCTTGCTCGTCTTGTTCGTTTCCCTATTTGCACGCCGGCAACGATTTATCGCCCCTCCAATTCGAACTTTCAATTCCAAAAAATGTCGTCACAGACGAGAACGTTCTGCCGAGTTCTCCGAAGCAATTTTGTGAAACCGAGAAACTCGTATGAACGTATGAACTTACCGTACCGGGATCGTCTTACCTACGAATGTTTGTTCGTTCGTTCGTTCGATTTTATATTCCACGAAAATGCACAAGAAACCCCCTTTTAACGTGAAATTAAATTATTCTTGTTTTTTTTCACCGACTCTCTACCGATTGTTTGGAAAATAATATTTTCTCTTTATACTTATCTCTTTTTGAAAGAGTGCAATAATAATTTTTTAGGATTCGCCGTAACTCGTTCGTTTTGCATTCACCTTCTCGAAATCGATAAAAAATAAGAACTCACAGAAATCTTTTTCTTTCGTACGAGATAAACGAGCGCTATTTGAAGAACTTCGATTTTCAAAGAAACCGTTTTGACTTTCTCGAGTATTTACTTTCGTTCTGCTGCTACAAACTTTTCTTCTATCTGGAAGATGAACAGAAGAAGAAGGTTAAACCGAGTGGTGAAACAAAATGAATTTAAGATTGCTAAGGGTTGAACTCAACCACGCCCTATACGCTCTCACCAATTTCACTTACGAGGCTACGATTTTCGAGTTTATGCTTCGAATTTATTCAAAAATCCTTATTACGAATTTAAACTTAAACTTAAGCGATGTAACCTGCATTCTGAACCAAAATCAATAGCTTATATTTATATTTTTATGCAATAATCAATCTTTACCAAAAGTTATATTTCTTTTTACTATTACATATAACTAATATTCAAACGAATTGTGCGGATAATAATAAAACACAATATTTCCAACTAATATAATTAATATATCGAGAAATCAAATAAATAAAAAAAAAAATAATAAAATAATATCG
This sequence comes from Polistes canadensis, assembly GCF_001313835.1. Classification (NCBI taxonomy): domain Eukaryota; kingdom Metazoa; phylum Arthropoda; class Insecta; order Hymenoptera; family Vespidae; genus Polistes; species Polistes canadensis. Next base: position 905,624 of record NW_014569552.1, read on the forward strand.
AATGAATAATTTTCATTAAAAATATAAAACCGGTCATTTGACCAATTCTCTCTCTCTCTCTCTCTCTCTCTCTCTCTCTCTCTCTCTCTCTTATCGGTTTAATATTACATATTAAAAAAAAAAAAAAAGAAAAAAGAATACAAAAAAGTACAATACAATTTATGTATTTCTAATTGAAATGAAATCATTTCGATGATAATTGTAAAAGCATCGATAAATTATAGGAAAAGGAGAAAAATTGTATTCGAGAAGAGAAGCTGGTCGTCGACCCGAGACGACGCGCGTACCACCCTAAAAGGAAGGGCGTGGTTGCTAGCTTGCGTCCTTGCGTGCCACCGTTTCCTTTTCTCTCTCTCTCTCTCTCTCATTCTTAGCAGCGCCTGTACCATGGGTGAGGATGCTGCCGCAAACGTTTCGTTTCTCGGTTTCGCCGAAGCACGCGATCGATGCGTACGATTCTATTTTCTCTCGGCCCGCTTTTCCGCGTATTATTTCATTTATACCACCCGACAACTGGTGGAAATTATTTTTCGCATTTCCCGAATGTGTTTCACTGTTGATCAATATAGACGAGGACAACGACGTTTAACATATGAGGATAGTTCGAACGTATTCTAAACGCGTTGTTATACTCCCTACCCTTTTTCCCCCCTTCATTTTCACGAAGAGAAAAAGAGGGGAAGAGGAGACGAAAGAATAGGGGAGAGAAAAATATATCCTGGAATAACATACGATCACAGGAGTGAGTCACGTGTATTACCGGAAAATCCGCGACAAATTCTTTGACGCGCTCGAACTAATAAGCAATTTTAGATTAAACAGCAACGAGCACACCTAACGCATGCGTTTACGGTAGTATACGTAAGTAAATAATTACGTATATATCGAATATGATGCATGTGTGACTTTTTATACTTCAGCTCGTAAACATGTTGATTATAAAAAGAAAGGATGACGTGGGTTAACGAGCTCGCTCGATTAAACAATCATTGAATCGAATGAAATAATCAAAATATTATCGATCAAGATTTTTTCTAAAGAAATAATACGACGAGTAAAGGATATATTTAATGGAAAATTACGAACAACGTACGGGAATCGTATTTTATTGAAAAAATATTTGAATTATCGAAAAGTTTATGTATTTATATTCAATACGAGTTTTTCTTCGCGTTTTAATCTTGAATTCATTTTAATTTCAGAATGTTTTTCAATCGACAATGAAATTAATTTAACGAAAATATCGTTTTAGAATTTTTACAGAAAATGATTAACTTTATTTGTTTTTTTTTGATGCATCGTTCTCGAAAAAGTCCTGCGTTGAAATATCTGTGAAGTACGCGTACAATTATTATACTTATCAATTTCTAACATTTTCTTTCATAAACACTTTCGAATTCGTTGTCCTCAATAATAAATGTTTACATTTTGTCTACAGCCTTACGTTTTATTTCTTCATAGTTTAGTCTGTCTTTATCGCTCGAAGTGTGACAATGATGCAACGCAGAAGCAGTTGAGTATTTTAGAGACAACATTTCCCAAATTGCCACCACGCAAACGGATTGATAAATAAACCAGATCAAAGATTAATTAACAACGATTACGATACTTTCCATAATTATCATAAATTTGTTTACGATAAAAGGTCTTTAAATTAAGAATATTTTTCAAAGGAATAAATTATGATCCCTTTTTATTATTTATTTTTATATGTAAAATCGTCCTACACCTTTCGAAAACTGATTGTACCACCCCGTATATTTTAAAAGATCGCAGACCAGGAACCAAAGATAGAAGACTCCCCTATTCGAATCGGGAATAAGGAATTTAGTTTGTCGTTGATAATCGAATGATCGTACGGATAGTATTGTACTATAAAGAGAGAGAGAGAGAGAGAGAAAGAGAAAGGACGCATAAATACGCGAACGTGTACGAGTTGGAAAGCATGATAGGAAGGATCCTCCTACGATCTTCTTCATCATATAGTGTTCTCGGTTCGTTCAACAAAAGGCATTGTCTCATCGAGAAACACCACAAGCAAATAATTATTTTATCGACTCCCGTGCTGCAACTTTCCTAAATTACGTGGTACTTGTTGCATCGAGGCGAGAATAGAAGAGACAAGGACAAAACAATAAGGAAGAGAAGAGGTGGTCCCTTTACGCGCTTCGTATAACTTCTCTTTCAGTTCACGTGGAAAGCTTAATGCGGAAAGACGAAGAAAGAGATAGATAAAGAGAAGGAGAGACAAAATACGATACGTTTCTCATATTTCAACCCTAGAAACCAGCAACCGACGACCCTCTCCTTTCAGTTTTGCTTCCTTCTCCACCCACGTCTGAAATAGTCAAGCATCGTGGCCTGTTAAATAGAATTCACTGGCGGTTCGCCAGTGTCCCTTTCTCTATCTATTTCTCTCTCTCTCTCTTTCTCTTTCTCTTTCTCTTTCTCTTTTTCTCTCCCGTTGGAAAAACTTTCACCATCTTACGTTTAGTTTCCTATCTTCATATTATATCTTTACATTCTTTACTATCTCCCCGTTAGTTGAACTTGTAAGATCACTATCGACAAAACATCCCATTTCTTCGTTTGATATGACTATGCAAGAAAATGATCGAAATATAAGGTGTAGCCATTAATTCGGTACCTTTTTTAATCATATTTAGTAGAAAATTTATTTATAAAGTAATCATACATCTGTTATTTGTTGAAAAATACATATTAATTATTTTCGATGACTTTGATCCATCTTACAGGTAGCTGTTTAATTCATTGACGACAAAAAAATATGACCATTTTAATGCAATGAATTTAAATATCAATACACCGAATTTATTTCTATATTTATCGACTCACGTGATTTTTATTATTACGCGTTTGTCATTAAGTTTACCGATATTTTTGTATTCTTATTTCTACGGACACCTGTCAAATTGACGGTCGAAGGAAAATACTTCATAAAAAATTTGAAAATTAAAGAACTGAAGGGACCATTAAAGTAAGGAAAAATTGTTGAAAAATAATATCAATTTGTGTTATTTTGCAGATAAAATTGACGGATCCGTTAAACGTTAAATTATCCGTATATTAGAAACGTTTGACGAAAATAGAAAATTCGGTCGTATCATGGTCGTCGATTTTCCAGAAAGTTTACGGAAAGAGAAATGCCTTTTAAAGATCACGTATCTTCCACTTTGCATATTTCTCTATCTCTCTCTCTCTCTCTCTCTCTCTCACACACTCTCTAGATACAGTAGTAGTAGCAGAGTAACAGCAGCAGCCAGAAAAAGAAGAAATTCGAGTCTGAAAAGTATCGTTTTATATGGTAGGGGACTCGAAAAGGAATAAGTTTAAACGCAGCAGCTAAGAGAGGGAAAGGGTGAAAAGGCGAGGTCGTTGTCGTCGAGGAAGGGTAGAATGGGGGCTGCTGCCAAGAGGATGGAGAAAAAGAAAGAGACTAACGACTGTGAGTGTAACTTATCTACGACACGCAGGCGTGCCGCCGCACGTTTACTCGCGTAAATCGTTCGGTTTACTTACTCCCCTTCTCCACCTCTTCCTACTACCCCCTGCTATGCCCCCTGCTACCTCTTGCTAACCCCCTACCCACCCTTACAGCTTCTCTCACCCACTCGATTTCATTCTCATTCCCTTCTTCTCTCACCTCCGAGCCAGCTTCTTTTCTCGAGTGTACACGGGGTCCAGACTAAATAGCCTACGTGCAAACAAAGATACGTGATGTAAGCGCAACTCACGACCCATGTCGTTATAACTTTTGAAAATCCAAAACACGCGGGGAACGAGCAAACGGCCAATTTATCAACAGACTATCTTCTGTTCCGCGACACTTTTGTTTAAACACCTTTTCTTTTTTCTTTTTTTATCTCTCTCTCTCTCTCCCTCTTCTTTTTTTTTCTTTTTTTCTTTCTTTCTTCCTTCCTTCCTTCCTTATTTTTTTATCTTCCCCATCACTCTTGTATCTTAACCTGGATATTAATTGTTCTCGCTGACGTTTAACTATCGTTCAAGATTTAGCAACGTTCCTAACAATGTTAGGATTAACACATTTGCGTCGGATTACATATATGTATGTATACGTTATAAGTGTTTTTTTTTTTTTTACTAGGGATCGAATTATGCGAATATACTTAAATAAGATTTTTATATATTTATGTTCTTGTTAGAAATAAATAGTTAGGAAATTAGATTGATAATCTCTTATTATTGGATTTTAATTGCATAGATTGTAGTGTTAGTCAACAGTCTAATCAAGTTGGATTACTAGTTCCCGTTAGATCACTAAAGTCAAAAAACACGGATGGGTGGAAAACCCGTTCGAAAAAAACCGTATGCTATTGGCTCCTAAAAAGCAATCAAAAATGCGACCTCTTTGATAATATCCTATAGGTGTGAGAAAGTGTTCGTAGAGAATCAATTCGAACCGGTAAAAAAAAAAAGAATATTATTTATATCAAATGTTGTGTGTGTATTAATTTTTTCTAATGCGATTGAAACAACATTGTTTCGGTTTCGCGTTAAGTTCGGCACGAAACGTTTCGATGCAAAGAATGTGTTAAAAATGAAAGTACTTCTCTCTCTCTCTCTTTCTATGCTTATCTGTGTGTGTGTGGAATCATCAAAGCGAAAGGAATCGATCCTTCTATCGATGAGAAAGAGAGGAGCTATCACGGCTATAAATATAAAATTCGCAGAACGATAGGAGCAGGGAGATTGTGCGATGAAAGAAGCGGCAGACCTTGACCACTCACCTAGATGTTGGTGCACGTCCGAGTTGAGTAGCGCAACGTATGTTCCTATAAACGCACGTTTCTCTCCCTTTCCCTGTCTCCCTCCCCCCMCCCTCTTTCTCTCTCTCTCTCTTTCTTTCCCCTCCTCATTCGGTGCCACGTGATCATCGTCAAACACTCAAGGGTAATATGTGTTTACATAGGTACGCTGAAAACCACCCCTCTTTGGAAATCTTTCAGCAGATATTCCACTAAAATGTCTATAACGCGTCTCCCATTAAAAAATGAAGAAAAAGAAAGAAAGAAAAAAAAAATATATTTCAAACAGTCCTGGTTAGTTCGTTCCTTGATGGTTTTATCAAATATTCATAAGGAAAAAGTTTGGGCGGGCGGGCGGACGTTCGAAAGAAAGTTTAGCTAAAGTTCATTTGAAAGTTTTGTAAAATAAGAAGACGAGGATGGAACGCGATGGGACAATTTCTTCAACTTTCTTATTTTTTTTTTCTTTTTATTTTTTTATCTAGAAAATATCTCGGTAGGCGGCACCCTCAATCTTATCGATACACCAAAGAACGAACGAACGAAGAAAGCTTTAACGTTCCGAGTTTCCTATCAAAAGAATTACCTACTCCGAATCTTCGTATTAATACCGTGATAGAATATTTTCGTCTAGATTTCGAACAAACCCGAAGGAAAAATATCGATAAACAGTCTCCGAGGATGTCGTTCTCGATTTTAATTTCGAGGATGGTACACGGATTTCTTACTACGTAAAAAAGGAGAAAAAAAAAATGAAAAGGAATCGAAAGAGGAGAAAAAGTTTTTGCGAGCGTCATTTGATAAAATACGTAATTCCAGGTCTATCAAAGTGAGCTAATCCCAAGAGAGTTGATCAGCGAGAAGGAGGAATAGCCAAAGGAAAATACGAAAAAGAAGAAGAAGAAGAAGAAGACTACGAGGAGAAACCGATAAACTTATTCCACGAACGTGTTAGAGTGAAAAAGGTGACGCCTCCAGTGTAATTACAGGTTGCTTTGGTCGTGAGAGAAGAAGAAGAAGAAGAAGAAGGGTGGGAGTGAGTGGGTGGAAATACGAGGAGTGGAAGTTGCCGGTCGGTTCCCGAGGGTTTCGCGACTAACTGCTGCTGACTATGGCATTTTCTGTCCTTCCTAGGCCTTTTCCTATCCTTGCAAAACGTAGCTTTGATCGATACGTCTCTTTTAAGTAAATTAACGATAGTCCCTGTCCTTGCGCCCTTCGAATAAAGAACAGAGCGCGTGGCTATGACGCAGAAGGGCGGATGCCAAGAAAAGTTATGCGAACCAAGCTAAGAGAAGTTTCATGACACAGTTATGTAATTAGGATTTACCAGTTAGATCGTAATTGTTGGAGCCATAAATAGCAAGTAGAGAACCATATGCGAACGAACGTGTCATAACAGACACCTTTAATGACTGTACTAAGGAATTATTCTCCCTTCTTCCTCTTTTCCATTATAAATGTTTATTAACATGTTTTTTTTTGTTTCTTTATCGACAAACGAATGGATGCATGCACGGGTGCATAAATACATACCTACTACATATTTGCAAGGACGTGAGACTGAAAAAAGAAAAAACAAAAAATAATATACGAACGAGAAATAAAGAACATTACTTTCTTTTTTCTTTTTCTTTCCTTTTTTTTACAAAAGACTTACAACTTTCTTAAGTTGAATTTTTAAACGGTCGCGCGACGGTATATACGTTATAACATCTCTCTCCGTCGTACTATAAATAAGAATTCTGTGGTATTTCCTCCGCGTCATCGTGTTATTTACGATCGCGCCGACAATGAGACACAAGTCGATCCTTCTTTCTAAGAAGGAAACCGCTGTAATGCCATCACTATCGTCGTAGTCTTCGTCGAAGCCATAGACGCCTTCGCATTGCTTTCAGTCGTGGAAAAGAAGGAAAAGAAAAGAAAAAACCAAAAAAAAAAAAAAAAACAAGAAAAAGAAAAGTAAAATGAAAAGGAGAGAAACAAGAGGGAAGAAGGAAAATAAAAAAATAAGTGGAAAAATAACCCGACTGTTTACTCTACCGTTGTTATTATCAGAAACGCAAGGAGCTGCGATTCTTATTATTATGTCGACTAGTAATTCCTTGCTATCTATTTCTCTATCTCTATCTATCTATCTATCTCTCTCTCTCTAACTCGCTAAAGATTTCTTCTTAGGATTGAAATCATTCGCACCTATTATTTCCAAGTAAAACCAAGGATTCACCTACTAAATCCGGCATTATGAGAAAGATTGCGATTATTGATTACTTTTATTAACTAGAAATATATCAAACGTTTATGAAAAATAAATAAGATGAACGATTAGCGATAATCATATTTTGCTTTTTCGTTTCGATGAAAAATATTTGCCAAGAGAAAGGTGTTCCTCGAAGTTACATCATCGACGTTCACCGAGTCTCTCTCTCTCTCTCTCTCATTATCTCTGTTCCTTTTGCGGCATCTCCTAAAAAGTGGTCATCTACATATGTAGAGAAATGATTCCGTAATAAAAAAAAAAAAAAAAAAACAAAAAGAACATTCTTTTTTTTTAATCAAACAAATCTAACAAAAATACGCCTCGGGTTAATTCACAAAGAAACTTTCTTTTCTACTAATCTATATAATTATGTATCCGAAACTACTCTCTCTCTCTCTCTCTCTCTCTCTCTTGAGTTATCGTTTCTCTTTCTTCTTCCATTGTAAAAAATAATTACAAAGCATATATTTTCGAATATCTTCTTTGGCAAATTCACGAAATCCTCTCTCGCGTTGCCCTCTTACGTCATTGTTGTTCTGCGCGTCGCGACGGAGCTTACGGTTAAGTACATTGCCGTATTGCATTCTCATCAAAACAACAAGAACGATGACAGAGTAACAGAGAGAGAGAGAAAGAGAGAAAGAAAGAGAGAGGAGAAAAGAGAGTACAGCATGACTCCGGATTCGACAGTTACGAGCAACGATGTTTCGTAATGTTGCGCCAACTCTACTCCCGAACCCCTTTTATCGTTAAAAGGAGATTGTAAAGCGTATGCCTTTTAATGTTTTTACTACTACGAAAAGCTATTTCTCACGCTTATCTTTCTTCTTTTTATTTTAATTTCAATTTGCGATATTTTGTTGTTACTAGGTAAAATTATATAATGCAAAATAACCGAATTTTCCGAAATTTGAGATTAGAAAATCATACGAATAAAGATTCGATAATGAATTATTTTTGTTTTCTCCGAAGAGAACGGACAGACGTGTGTAATATTTGTTGAGTATTTTTTAATTCGTAAAATTCTGAAACATTGTACAGAATACTTACCAAGAAAGTGGTCTCTCTCTCTCTCTCTTTCTCTTTTTAACTAAAACCTTACTTGCAGTTGCATTTCAATAAGCGAGCGTTCTCGCGCTCTGATTCGCTCGCAACATTTCGTTTTGTCTTCGTATCTAAGTTGTCGTCTTCATCGTTTTCGTTGTCGTTGGAGTCCATGCTTGTTCGCTCCGTGTCATTCCGAATCGGCCGTCGTAAAAATATGGAAGTAGGCCAGATAGACGGAGCTCTACGTTTAGATATTGCGACGTAATAATTCACCGTAAACCTTCGACGGAGTAGAGAAACAATAATTTGCGAGTCAACGCCGAGAGAGAGAGAGAGAGAGAGAGAGAGAGAGAGAGAGAGAGAGAAAGAGAGAGAGAGAAAGTTAGCCGTTTTGCTTTGTTACTACTCCTTCTTTACTTTTTCTTTTTCTTTTTCTTCTCCTTCTTCTACTTCTTCTGATTATTCTGCTTATGCTTCAACCTATGCAAATAAGTAAGTACAAATGCAATCTTCACCTGCATACGTAGTACGAATATACCGAAGAATACGGCGCATATTCATTTATGTGGAATGCACGCGACGGGTTAATACTGTTCAAGAACGCGAACAAACGACCAACTATTTTGGTTTTTATTTTTTGTTAACAAATTTTTCTTTTTTTGTTCTAAATAAATATTAAAATAATAATATTTCTATATCTCTCGAATCGGTCCAATTTTCTTACTTTTTTTTTTACTAACTTTGTACACGTAAAATAATTGTATATATGTTATACTTATTTGATAAATTAAAATACGATCTATCATGCTTCATTATCTTTACTTTTATCGCATATAACGCAATTAAATAATATTAAATAGAAAATATCGTACATGTACAAATTATTACGAATAAACGTAAAACTATTGGAACAATCTGAATCATTGAACGAGTTGATTCTAAATTTCGTATTATAAATATTAAATCAATACCAATTTGATTTTATTATCTATATTTAATCAGAAAAAAAAAGAAATAGTTTTTATTAAGAACCAATCATTCGATCGTTATTCGATATAAAAAATTATCCCGCCCCATTAACTGTCAATAATATCTCTCATAAATCTTTCGCTTTTCTATTGGCATCAAGAGAACGACGACGTCTATCTATATCCCGTTGATGCGTTTAAAAGAATGAACAAAAATTCTTAAACTCATTACGAAACTCTTTCTCGTAGGATCGAAAGTCAACAACTATAGACGATCGAGATGTAGAAAGGAAGACGTAGAAGATCTTTCGAGCCTTTTCTGGCTTCCGTCCTTCTCCGTCACACAACGAAGGACAAGCAATCCGAGGAAGACGTCATCGTGGATCGTTGCGATGCGCTTTAATATTATTTGATTTTTTAATATATTTCCAAATCAATAGAACACCGTAGCATCCATCATCCCTGTGGTCGATCAGTAAACGTGTTTTCTCATCGAGTGCACCGCGATCGATGGGCACCCTGCATGCTCCGGCTGAAATCGCGAGAAAGGTTGACCTAAATAAGAGGAGAGAAGGGTAGGGGGATAGGGGGAAAGAAAAAGCGGGGAAGGGGGCAAGGGGGTGGGACGGGAGAATGAGGATAGCAGGGAAAAAAGACGTCGACACTCGAACGACTCCAACCCCTCGCTCTGCGCAGACACCTATAACACGTATGGCGCAGTGGTAGGCATTTAGTTTATGTAATATCCTATGTACACTGTTCTACGTGTTCCCTTATCCATGTATACGTTCTCATCTACGTATCTCTTATACGTATCCGCACACATACGGCATACACGCTCGTGTATATTATCTCTATCTCTCTGTATATACGTGTGTAACTCTCTAACATCAGTACAACCGAGTACTTTCCGTCTAGTACAACACATGCGACGCCCGTTACGGCCGCGCACACTCTTCTCTTGCGCACTCGAACTCGTGTAGGGAGAATTGCGCCGCGACCTAGTTGTCTAGGCCACTGTGTCTACGTTTCTATATGCAGGCTATGTTTTGTATGAAACTCTCATCGTCGTAATCGTAGTAGTAGTAAGTCGTCGTCATCGTCATCGTCATTGCTTGCTTGCTTGCTTGCTTGCACTACATGCATACTTGTTTGTTTATTTGCTTGTTTGCTTGCTTGCTTGCTTGCTTGCTTGCTTGCTTGCTCGTTCCTTCTATTTTCGTTGAAATCATCGACTTATTTTAGAGACCTGAATCACGAGGATTCTAATTAGATAATGAATAATTAATCGATCGTTCATGTAATATCTAGTTTTTCTTGTTGTTGTAAAAAAAAAACAACAAACAAAAAAAAGAAAGAAAAAGGTCGAAATAAAATGGTTTCGTAGTAACGCAAAAGCAAGAAAAAAAAAAGAAAAAAGGAAAAAAGTAAACTTAACGAAGCACAAGCGGATGCACGTTTCTTGCGTCAGGGAAAATCGTCGTGAGGAAAGAAGCCGGAGCGCAGCGGCTTCTATTAAACTGCGCCGCCGACAACGACGCAGTTTCTCGATGAAATAGAAAGCGATCGATCGTGAGACTCGAAGCTATTACTAGCGAGCTCGGTCCACTCCGCGACTCTAAATAGGTCGGCACGAGGTATCACGAGATCTTCGAACGAATGTTAAAGCTACGTGAACGTCCTGTGCTCGAACACGCGCAAACATTTGCGGTATACTTTCAGAGGCAAGGATGTTCCTACCGAGGAAGGCGACATTCCTTGCTTTAAGGTAGAAAGAACGAACTAAACAATAATTAACTACAGTTATCACAGTGCACCGGATTCCGAGGAATCTGGAACGTTAGGATAAAAAGCTAAGTGGAGTAGTATCCTCCTCTCCTTTTTTTTCTTCTTTTCTTTTTTTTTTTCACCAGTTCCGATTCCAGGTGGAAAGGTAGATGCATAAGTGACGTCACAGCGGGATGGTAAAAGCGGACATAGATGGAAAGAGTGGGAGACGAAAAATAGGAAAGAAAATAACTAAACCTAGAAGTAACAGCAGTAACAGCAGCAACAGCAATCGACCAATCGTAAACGTTAGGAATCCCGAATATAGTCAAAGAAGAGGGAAGAATGCGATTTCCGCATGCGGAGGACGTGCGGACGGGGCTATATCTTTTTAAGTTTTCGCAGCCTGCAATTTTGCGCAATGCAGTCCGCCGAGCGTGCGGAACGTCGCCGTAGTCGTCGTTGTCGTTGTCGACTTTCTAACAGGTTCATCCTTGCAGCTTCGATCGGGGGTAGGAGGAAGGGGTAGGAGGAGGGTGGGAGGGAGGGAGGGACGGTAGGTAGCAGGGCCGAACGGAAAGGTGGGAGGATTTGTTTGTAAACAGTCCGCGAGCTGTTCTCTAGGTCGAAATGGGGTGGGGTGGGGGGTACACGTCAAAGGTGGGGATAAAGGTAGGGAGAGGCGGGCGGGCTAACTGCGCGCTGAAGCGAGGCCGCAGAGAGAGGGCGACTTTCTCCCTCCGAGGGTGTTACGTAATCTCTGTGTTCCGTCTGAGTATCGCGGGAACGACCTACTTGACCCACTGTCCCTAAACTCAACTCGGCGCGCTAGGAGAGTGGCAAAGAGAGGAAAGAGGTGAGTGCGACTGCGCTCCGACCCACTCGAGACGAGAGACCGGAACGAGCCGCGTCCGGTTCGACCTCTCTTTCTATCTTTCCCTCTTGTGGAACCCGCGAATAGACGCGTTGAAAAAAAAAAAGAAAAAAAGAAATAAATAAAGAGAGAAAAAAAAAGAACAGGGAAGTATCGAGAAATTAGGACGATATTTTATGCGCGTAAACTCTGACGATAACGACGCTATGCGGAATATGTTCGTTCGAGCATCTATGATCCATTTAATGTCATTCGAAAATCTCGGACAAAATGTATCATCATATATTAGCTCACGCGAGGAGGCAATTGCGATAAGAAAGGAAAATACCCATCGTATATATGTTTCCTTTTTTTGGGAGCTGAAAAAGAGCGAGGCATGTCATGAATAAACAATTATCTTTAGACTTCTCCGGAATTCTCGTTTGATTTCACTTTGTACGAGAATGCGATATCGAAAGTATCAAGGTAAACCTCTAATGTTAATTACGTGTGTTCCTTTGGTAAGTAATAATTGACAAAGGATATTTTACATAATAAAAACTCGTTATCGATAGAGAGGAAGTTTAATGCCGTCGACGATGATTCGAAACAAACATTGCGGCTGATGGATTCGGGCGTCGTCAAGGTTACCTGCCCTCCCGTTTGGAACAAGCGAACTAAACGCACGCCTAAAAAGTTCATAGTTACTAATTTGACCAAATCATCGATTATACTGTTCCACGTAAGGAAAAATGTTTCGTGATTATAATCGCGAATCAATTCATGTCGAGTCACGCGCTATGTCGTAAGTTTAAATTTATTTATAGTAAACGCGTCTCTTTTCTTTACGTCTTATTATGTTAGATCGTAGACAAGAATACGTTTGTCGGCTTTCTATTAATATACATACATAAGTTTTTAATACTATGTATGCTGTTTAGGTCCAGTGTCGTAAACAAGTATCGTATATTTCTACATGCTCACAGGTGTGCTACGCGCGCACAAGCTCGTTTATTTAAAAATTGTAAACAACGGCCGCGAGAGCATCGCGCGCAACTGTGATTCACGTTCACGTTCCTTCGATACAAGGCCAGCTTGTTTCCACTTACATACGTACTACGTACTTAATTACTTGCGTAGCAAGACATGTATACACGCTGGATTCTATATTCAGATCTTTTTTTTTCTTCTTCTTCCTCTTCTTAAATTAAAAAAAAAAAAAAGAAAAAAGAAGAAGAAAAATAACATATTTTTCCTCTTTTTGCCTTTTATTTTTCATTTATTACTCCCAGACAGAGGAAAATAATATGCGACACATTATAAATGAATTGAAAATAATTTACGTTAGTTTAACGAGTCCGGAAGATAGTCGTGTTTAAATGCAAACGCGTGAAAGAAGCGTGCGGTCGTTGATTCTTCTATCGTGGATAAGAAAAATGTATATTAGATAAAACGTTATCGTCAAACGAGAGCACCGACATGTAACGCTTTAAAATTGCATCATTGTACAATAATTGCGCTGTACCGAAAGCCGAGAGTACATAGAAAATCTGTGCTAAGTTTATACGCAGTTTTCTCGACATATTATAAAAGAAGAAGAAGATGAAGAAAGAAATAAAAAGAAAGAGAACAAAAATATAACAAAAAAGATAATATTATTTAGCTCGGAATATATTTTGATAATCCGTCCGTTATTAATTTATCTATTTATCGAAAGAATTCGCGGAACACAAAAGTATTTTTCAAACAATGTTGTTGTTTCGAACGAAAAGCAATAATAGATCGTTGAGATTATTTAGAAATCTCTTTCTCTCTCTCTGTCTTTTTCCATTTCTTCGATTGCCAAAGAAGGAAAGAATATATTTGCCGAAAAAATATTTACCGCGAGCCCGGAGTGGTAAATACCATCTGTCTATCAGTAATCGTGTCTGGGTGCTTCTCCAAGTCAGTCGCGATAGAAGAGAGGAAGATGAGGGACGCGTACCATGTACTTGATAGGGGCGGGGAGTGGGAGTAAAAGAGGAAAAGGGGGAGAGAGGACGAATAGAGAGAGGGACATAGCAATCACGTTCAGTGAAGAGGGGGAGGAAGAGAAATCACGATCATACTGCTTGTACGCCGTTATCGATAAACATCCGAGTGACAATGAGCAAGCGAGAGAGAGAGAGAGAGAGAGAGAGAGAGAGAAAGAGAAAGAAAGGAAAAAAGAGATAGAAAAAGTCTCTGATTATAAGATGGAAAAGGAGAGAGCCGTCGACTACTAATGAAAACAACAACAACAACAACAAAGTTGTCGAAGAGAGAACTTTTGCGAGTCAGTGTCTTGGCACGAGGAGAACACACGACCAATGGACAAAAGTCCAGTAAAGATGACGAAAGCGTTTACTGCGAAGATTACCGCTTGCGTTATGACTAACTTGTCTGCGATTTGCGCAGTGTCGAATGGTAACTATTTATTACGATGTACCATATCAATCTTTATATCAATTATTTATATTAAATATACATGTTGTCCTGAAAATCCTTATATATATATATATATATATCGAAATGTTAAATAATAATTTTGATTTCGTCAGAGGGGTATTCCCTGTGAGTTACGAGTGGGGTCAGAGTATTTTTAACGACGCTGTTAATGGAGATTCATATTTCGAAATAAAATAACGAGAGATATTGTAATTTTGTTAATGAACTACTGATATCTATATTATATTGATTTGTTATTTCATTTTATTATTATTTTCTCATAATAGCATCTTTTTTATGACAATCCCGTATAAAAGAGTCGATCGATCTTATCGAATTAGACCTTGTTTATTAATTCCTCGCTTATAACAGGAAACCGATGATGTTGTTTGTTATTACATATATTATTTAATGGTAATACCGATTCGATTGATTATTTTTTATTTTCATTATAGATTATACGATGACATCCCGATAACATTTAAATCAGTTCCAGAGGAATCAACCTAGACGTAACATTGCTCGTGCGATGGAAAATCTGCTAATGGTTGCGCAAGATCTCGCAAAACTAAGCACGCGTTTTATCTCCCGCTCGGCTATGTAAATAACCGGCTGTTCATTTCAAGATGTTGTTTCTAAATTAAGAAAAGTTCAGTTCACTGTCATCGCGCTTGTAGATGTTATCGAACGATCCTCGTTGGAAATAGTTTTTTTCCACATGGCTCAACGGATACGTTCCGATCGTAGGCGGGAATGATCGTCCCAAGGATCCGAGCTTTTTCGTTGCATAAAATGAAACAAGAAGGAAATAATCCTCTGTAACTGTGACCTTGGAGCTAACGTCTTTAACTCTCTTCCTCCTTCTCTCCCCTACTCCCCTTTTCTTTTACTGCCCTCAGTATTTTGCTTACATAATTAACGAGAATTGAAATAATTGGCTACCTCCGTAGTCACTAATTACGGTGCGTCGCGAAAGAGTAAGAAAGAAAGAGAGAGAGAAGATCTACTAGCAGGAGTGGTACAACTTAAAACAGAGTTCTTCCGTCCACTCGCAATTAATTTGAATCATATCGTAGTCGCGCACCGTTGCACTCGGTTGATTTCGTAGAAGAAGAGGGTCGATATATGTATGTATTTTCAGGAGTTCGTCCTCGAGTTCTTACGAAAGTACGAGAAAAATGTATTGCAAAACGGTAGAAACGGCGACACGGCGCCAGATAATGAGCCTTGATTCGCGGTAAAATGAGGAGAACCGCGACGATTTCTTGTCGTTTCTTGCCATGTTTTCTTAGCGATAGTCACGCGCTAAAAGTGGTCGTACTGTGTGTATGTATGTATGTGTCTGTGTGAAAAATTGTTGAAAGATTTCAGGTATCGGGACTAAAGTAATGCGTTTACGATTCAAAGTACGAGACCAGTAGTGGAAAACAAAGACAGACAGACGGACGGACATAAAGAGAGAGAGAGAGAGAGAGAGAGAGAAAGAATTTAGTTTGTGAGTTTGCTAACGTAAATAAGCGGCTTCGGTAAATCCCACATCGCGATGTGTTCTTCCCGGAAGACTATCTTTCCGGGAACGCCGATTGGCCGACCGATGTACAAACGTGCGTAACGTGCGAAACGAGTTTGCACCTTTAGCTGGCGCGCGCGGTTTCTTTGAATTCCAGGTATTCCTGACCACTCGAATCTTACAAATGTAGATACTTCCGTAGAACTCGATAATGCTTACGTATCCATAACTATTTTTATATATCTACGATCATGTGTTTTTTTTTCTCTCTATCTCTCTCTCTTTCTCTCTTTGACGTTCAATTCACGAGAATAGAAAAATATTGAGATATCGTTCGGAAAAAGTTTGTCGCCGTTTGCGAAGACTACCGATCAATATTTACTAACTCGTCGAAATCCTTTGGATATCGTAGAATTTAAAATACTCTTCTATTGACTATCTACTTTCAAACTTTTATTTATTTTTTCGATCATATCCGTTCGTATACGTATAAATGATGTTCTGACATTTCGTTTGCCAAAGATCGTAGATATCGTAATCGCGCAAATAGTCTTTAGAGTAAGCGAGTATAATAAGGAATCGATGCGATTTAAAAAGTCGTTATAGGATGGTTCAGAAACAAGCTTAAACTCATTGCTTTAAGTGAACGTGTATTGGGTTCCCTAGGAACGAAGATAAGACGATAACCGTTTGTTTCTTAGAGTTTCTCGCATATTTATCGAACTAACGACATTTCCGGAATGATTCGAGAAATCTTCCCTCAGGAAGGACTTCCGGTTGGTGAAGAAGGAAAAAGAGGCTCGATTGAAATTGTAAAAGGCAAGCATCTGGTACTCGAGGCGTGACGCGATAACGATTTGTTATCGTTCGAGGGCGACTCGAAACAGAGAGAGAAAAAACAGAGAGAAAAGAAAGAGAAAGAGAGAGGAAGAGAGAGAGAGAGAGAGAGAGAGAGAGAGAGAAAAAAGAAACAGTCGTTGTCGTCATAACGGTCGAACGAAACAACGTGTAGAGTGCTTTTTCACGGCGATTGATAAAAACACGCTCTCGAGCGTGCGAAGCGCACGTTTCATTCATGGAATTGGCGATGCAACGGAGGCGTGGGATCAACGTTTTTACGCTTCCACGAAAGTTCGATAGTAGGGGCGCGATAACCAACGCCAGGAAGTGCATCGAAGCATTTGAAACGTCCTCAGCCGTTGCCACTTCCACGCTATACTATTACGCGTTTACTTATTTTCTATTCGCCTCTAGAGACAATTCTCGCGTGGAAAGTAGACATTAAAAAAGGAGAAAAAAAAAAAAAAAAAGTATAAAACAATAAGAACAGCTGAACGAAAAAACTATATAAACTATTATTATTTGCTTATCGGCAAATAATCATTACATTATACTACGTACAAACTATTATTATATAAGTTGTAGATTAAATCTAATGACTGATCAACGCACGTATACCATATGTTGATCTGACAGTTTCGTTTGTCATTGTTCACAAATTCTTTTCGTATATTTTAGATCATTTCTAAATATTTTTATCTGCCTTTGGTTTTTTCTTTCTAATAATTTTAAATAAACGATATGATTCACACACATTTTTATGTTATTTTTTACTGATTCCGAATAATATATACGATGTGTACAAAAATTATAAAGATAAAAAATTATTTATCATGTAAAACTCTTATTTCTAAAAAAAAAAAAAACAAAACGCTTTCAGGATCACCCGAAAGTCTAACAAAAAAAGAAGAGAGATCAAGTTTTATTCGCATGGCCGGTATATACAGATGGATTTAAAGTTTTCTTTAGAATGATTTTTGGTACCGTTTGCACGCTCAGTTTGAAGACGTAAAATTTATCCGAATTTATCTGAAAATCTTGAAGCCTAATAAATGCAAGAGGGCAGCAAAGTGCGTGTTTTAGACGCGACGGCACTCTCGTCGTTTCTCGTCGAACGAAACTCAAAGGGTTCGGTATATTGAATTTTATCGTTATCACAGGTAACTAGTAATGAGCCATTTGCTTGCTCCCTCTCTTTCTCTCTCTTTCTCCCTTTCCTTTTCTCTCTCGGCTCTTCTCGAAGATACTCGGAACATCCCTCTGCCCTCTGAGCATCGCTAAAATTTCCTAATTGAAGCACTATCGCTATACGCTTATAACTTTAAGTCATTTTACTTTACGACCAATCACTCGAAATCACTGAAGTTACTTTGTGTTCGAACGAGAGATTAGTATGAATTGAAAGTAATGTTAAAAAGAATCTATATGTTCTGTAATTTTTTGCTTCATTTATCAAATCATTTATTTATATATATATATATATATATATATATCGAATTTTAAACACTGTAGTCAGACATCTCTTTTTCGAAGTAGCCTTTATCAATAATTGCTCCGTACAGAATTCCCTTTTTATTAAGGTAATTTTAATTACAGTACGAAAAATCATCCTACGCTCTCTCATTCATCCCCCTAACTATTTTTGCTAAACATACTAACCACAATTACAAGGAAGGAGAGAATCCACGCATTGGATTTCGATACATCGAAATACCTCACGGTATCGATTTTCTCATATGCTCGTTACTTCCTACGAACTGATCCTCAATAAGCTTAGGAGTAATAAAAAAATAAAATAACGATTTAATATATAATAATAATGAAGAAATATGAATTATAGTCAAGTTACGCATGCAATTCATCCTAAATCGGTGTACTATATCTAACGTGATTCTTACATACATATTTTCGTATAGATACACTGATATTATTCACAATTAAAAGTAAAAGTACATTTTTCTATTAGAAAATTTATAATCGTTTATTATAAACTTTTTTAACGCGACAGTTATCGAGCACGGATCAATAGAGCGAAGACAAATTTCGGAAAGTTCGCATATAATTGTAAGGGAGAAAGAAAATTGACTAGTTCCGGTTACTAGAAAATAAAAGCACACCGTCTACGAGCACTCCAGAGGAGTCGCAACTTGTTTGCTCCTCGACACGAATTTAGAAAGTCCCCGTAAACGACACGTAACGAGCACGAGCGCGCGTTTACGTGTAAACATAGGATAAATACGTAAGAAATGTACTACGTAAGTAGTTGAAAAAAAGTTTCCGACAATTTTGTAAGGAAAATTTTCTAAAGCTAAATTTCAATATTTTGATTCGATTATGTATATGAATTTATAAACCAACAAGTAAACTTATTAGGCAACCTATAATATTATATTATGTTAAATTTAGCTTTTCGATAGCGCGACGACCGATTGATTTTACTTTGGTGAATCGAGTTATCGAGTTATTCGAGACAATTTGAATTGTAATAGCTTGACGCCTCCACCCTTACGTATTTTACGATCGAACCACTGTTACGGACGTTTAATCGCGCGTTTATCAAAGTTCAACCGATCGTATTCGCCTCTCGGGTTTAGTCTGCAAACGAGGTCATCGGATATCGATCGATTAGCCTCGCGCGTTCCTACGACATTCGCCGTTGAACGAATATCGCACGACGTTATCGCGCATTTAGTCGACAACGCCGATGTAAATCCTGGCTAACCCTGTTTTCGATATAAAAGTATGAATAAGAAAGATGTAATACAATTATGAAATATATTCAATGTGTTATGCCAAAAATCACTTAACTATAGTTTTGCTTTCAATTTCGTAAACAATTTGAATTTATTAGCTGTGTTACATCATGAAAAACATCAATAGATTATTAGTATGTAAAAGCGTCAACATAAAACGTAAGTTTCCTATCAAACATTTCTTTGTCGAGTAATAACTTAGATTAGAATAAACGTTAGTCAATGACCTTGGTCTGAAGATAGACGATATATATATACATATTATATTCGATGTTGATGCATCCTTGCAATTGGTAACGTAGGAATCTAACCGTAAGAACGAAATCACAGCGCGCTTGGGCGAAAGTGAATTCCTTCTTGGTTCGACTTTCAAAAGGACGCTGCTTTACGCCAGTTTCACGCACGTGCGTTCCTACGTCGGTAGTTCGATTTATTGCCCACCATTGTCAGGGAGAAAAGACTATCTTTTTGTATCCACGCGTGCGGTCTGTTCTCTTCGCGATGATGAAATATTATACTTGGAGCTAACCCAATAATGCACGTTCCGTATGAAATTAAAAGAAAACAAATAATACAAGAATTCAAGATGGACGAGGGATTGGTAAGTTTAAAAAAGATTCGAGAGAGTTCGAGGTTCCTACATTTTTTTGCTTACAACTTGATGATCGGTCCGAGATTCGATAGGAAGTTCTCAGAGTAACATTAGGACCACGGAATAGAAAGTCTATTAGACAGGCATCTAATGATACAGTTCGATCCAAGAAGATTCGTATCTCTCTGTCTAACATGCTAAGAAGAGACTCGTTATTTTCGAAAATCTAACGGTACCTGTCCATCATCGTCAAATCTTTTCTCTCTCGTACAAAGCCGTTAGTATTAACGACCAGGAAAGATGTTTCGCGAAAACGATGCCGCTTATTTTCGATCCTAAGATAATTTGATGATAGTCGAAATGAAATGAAAAGAGAGAGAGAGAGAGAGAGAGGGAGAGAGAGAAAAAGAGAGAAAAAAGAAAAAGAAGGTTCTTTTGCTTAAGGACAAAAGCACAGGGGGGAGGGCTGAAAGGAGGGAGGGAGGGTAGAAAAAAAAGAATAATCTTATCCCCTCCGGCGTTATATCGAAGAAAATGGAGTGTTTCTAATTTATGGGGCCAATTACGGAGCAATGATGTCATAGCCATTATTAGTGGTGCAATACCGCGGAATTTCGGTCACCAAGTTATGAAACCGCAAGAATCTATTCGCTAACGCCGAAGCACGGCGGCGGTACTCTCTGTCTCAGTCAGTGATATACTTTCTCCCGAGCAAAGATAAATATCTCGCGCGTATATGCGCGCGAGAAATACTTTGGCGCGTGTTCCCTTTAAGAGAGTCGACGAGACACCGACCGCGATCGACCCTGTGACTTTCCTGGCCGATTAAGGATAAGAGAACGACTTTAACGAGACAGAATAATTGAGAGTTTTTATTTCGAACGAGAGGTATCTCTCTTTCTTTCTTTCTCTCTCTGTTTATCTCTCTCTCTGTTTATCTCTCTCTCTCTCTCTTGAAAAAGACTCGTGAAATTTTCAGTCAACTCGTAAGTTAACGTGAAATCCGAAGAGACTCGCAGAACTCTTACCGCGAGCTGCGCAAGGCCGTTTCGAATTCGGGCCAATCGTTTCTCTAGAAAGGAGCGCGACGACGGCAGCAACGTCGATGGCTTTGGAGCCGTCCTGGCTTGGCACACTTCTTACTAAGAATCTTTGCAACAATATTGTTGGTATCGAGAGAGTAGACGCGTTTTATTACCTTGTAACATATTGCCAAGCACAGATACTTTTGTCTAAATGACTTATTTAACTGGACATATATTTCAATCGCACGTAATCCGAATCCATTATTGAATCCATTTATTTGATATTTTATGATTTTTTTTTCTTTGATAAATATTTTAATTGAATAAATGATATTGTTTTTTTTGTTTTTGTTCTTTTTAGTTATTAAAGGATTTACTCGTTTTTTCTATACTTTTCAGACTGGCAAAATGTGAAAGTATTAAAGTTTTTTAAGATGCTGCCGTTGTCCCAATAAATACTTACGTTTTTATTTGCTTATTCTCTACACAATTTGTTTTTTGTTATTTTATACCTTTCTGATCAAATTAATTAGAAAACATTAATTTTGTTTAATATTGTTTTTTTTTCTAAATTTAACCGCATCGGTTTATGAACAATTCATTTAAATGATCTTAATGTAAAATGTTGAAATGATAAGAAGAAATAAATTTGGACAAAATCGTTATTTAATAATCGTAGATTGTTACCTATGTCTTTATCGCGTCAGGGCTTTAAACGTTATGCATAGTCGTTGTTAAGTATAACCGATAGAGGCCATTGTGCCACTCCAGGATTCCACAACGTGAGTCACCGACACCGCGCCCCGGACCTGGAACGAACGCCTGGCTGACTCACAAACGATCGAGAGGGTTTTACCTACTGCCTAATAAAGTTTGGCCTTAGGTCGACAACGAGTACGACGACGAAGACGAAGACCAAGACGAAGACGAAGACGAAGTCGAGTTCGAGGGCAAATTCGTTCGATGCTACTCCGATCGCCATAAAAGGGATTGAGGGATGTCAAAACTCGTCTGACTTGTCCGTATGTTCCCGCTCCTGAATATACGAGACGCAACGATAAACGCACCGTGAGAAAACGAAATCCTTCTCTGTTCCATCTACTATTACGTCTTCGGAGAAAGCATATTGTAACTAACGTAAATGAATTATTATTATTTATTATTATTATACTATGTGTGTATGTGTCTGTTTATGCGTATGTATTGTCTTTTATTTTTTTTTTTGTTTTTTGTTTTTTCTTTTTAATTTAACAAATATAAATCTCAGATAAATAAGTATATTTATAATATACATATCATCATTTTATGTTCGGTATAAAGTCATATTAACTGACATTTATGTTAATCTGAGTTATTACTCGCCAAGGAAATGTTTAATGAGAAGAAAAATCAGGTTTAGGAAAAGTTAGTGATTTCTGTTCATGATTTCGCACATTACCATTGATGCATTTTAAGCATCATAAGTAATTTTGGAACCAAAAGTGGAACTTGATTATAATGGACGATATGAACATGAGAAAAAAAAAATAAAAGGCTGATGAGAAATGTAATGTTTTTGAGTCTGATATTAGAAATCTCGCGTGTACTTTGATCGTCTTCTTCGTAACGGCATACGAGATTCACCAAGCTCGTTCGCATTCGTTAAGGTTAACCGAGCCTTCGTGGTCGTTATCGAGTATATCGCTTGTTTCCGGTTTTCGCGGTGGTCGCGAGCCGTTCGTTAAAAAATGAACGCTTTTAACGAGCGCGCGCTTACATGACGCGTATGCGAGACATTAAGAGTGGTAAACTCTCGGCTCGGATGATTCACGAGCAGCACATGAAAGTCTCGGATGGAAGTTGTCCTCTAAAGTGGAAATTTTTGGGGTTTGTGTTAAATCTTAACGTTAAAAGTCAGTGAAAGAACTTAAAAGTCACCGAATGCAGTTACAGGGCGAGTTAGCAAATTTTTTATTTCTACGAATCCACTTAGTACGAAGAAACTTCCTCCCCCTCTCTCTCTCTCCCTCTCTCTCTCATTCTCTTGTTTTTCTTTTCTTATTACTATCTTCGTGTTCGTGAAACACTCAGCGCGTTGCCAGGAATCCGAAGCACTTCCGGTTTTTCGCGTCGGTTGGTGGCTCATTAACGCGGATACGAGTGTGCTCACTCGCGGATACCAACCATTAGCATATCCTGCTTCTACTGAGTCGATCGCGTTTCGATCGAGCCAACAAACCAATGTTTATTGTTGGGGGAACGCCGGAACCAAGTAAAGTCATGTAGAAAATTCGTCTCTCTCTCTGTCTCTTTCTCTTACATTTGTCCAATTAAAGAAGAAAAACAAGAACCTTTTAAACGTCGAGGATAATTCAACGAACATAACATAACAAAAATCTTTTTGCTTATAAATATTTTTTGACAATATTATAATCATCCATAATAATATATATATAGTTCCTTAAACGCATATAAGGGATATTTTGCAAATAAGTTGAAGGGTCCTCGATGCCCTACGCCTCTGCTTTTAGGGGCGGCTAGCGAGACGAGCGTGCTAAGAATACCGAGGAGGAGAGAAATGGCCGGGAAGAATGTAAAAGACAATGGAATGTGTCGCGTCGCGCATGCGTGGCTCCGTGGAATGCGGCCCCGTAACGGCACATCCGTTAGCCACGGCGTCTGCCATAAAACGCGGGGCCTTATTGCGCGTCTCTCACCGTCTCTTCCCCGTCCCTCTGCCCCTCTACCACCCCCCTCCCTCCCTCCCTCCCTCCTCCTCCTCTTCACCCCTCTCCCACTCGTCTTTGCTCCGCGCCGCGAATCTTTGCTGCGCCTCCTCTCGTTTGCTTTCGCGATATCGCCGCCATGGAATGTGCATCAAATATTATATGGTATCCTTTCTCATATAATTACATTTATTTGATACAATTGGAAGGTGTCGCGAAATCAACTAATATAATATGAACCAACGATATTTAATGGAAAAGAACTGGCGGGGTAGAGAAAGAGAGAGCTTTGGGGAATATGTTTAGAACAGGATATCGGAGGGGATTAAAAGTATAGAGAATATGATTGGTTCGCGTCGTTGAAAGCTCAAAAATGAAAAAGAAAAAAAAAAAAAAGAGAAAAAAGGGTATCTCTCGCAAAATAGAGGGAAAAAGAAGAGAAGGAACGGCACACGGCATAGCACGGTACGCTTGTTGTCCCACGTCCTTGGATTATCGGAGAGCTCCTTCGTGTGGCCCGATAAAAGTGGTACGGTCGTGTATTACGAAGAACGGCCATCGTGTCCTCGCTTTACTCTAAGCTATTGCGATCCTATCTAAAAACGATAAGCACCGCGGATATATCGTCGTAAATTCTTCGAAGGCCGGATTACAACCGGTCGCGCGAGCGCAAAAATATTGTATATCGCAGCAAATATTATTCTCGTAGTAGGAGGAGGTAGAGGAAGAGGAGGAGAAGGAGGAGGAGGAGGAGGAGGAGGATACCAACTATTATAAAAGACGAAAGTTAAAGTAGCTTCCGTCGTAAAAATTACCATGCCGAAGTTTTCGCCAATGATCGTAGTCGTCGTACTCGTACTCGTACTCGTACTAACGTTTCGAACTTTTTGGAACGACTTCGAGTTAATAGGATGATCCTTAGACGTTATCGAACGTTTATCTTTTAACCAAGGACCGCTTTCCGATAGGAGAATTTTTCTAAATAAAAAGAAAATCTATGATATCGGCCAAACTTATCTCGTATATCGTGAATGTAATCGCCGCATGTGTCTCTCCTATCCTCGATTGAATTCGAAAAGATTTTTAAAATGTCGTTACGATTGGAGGGGTGGCTAGGGGGCGAGGGCGGTTGCGTGTTTTTTCAAAAGTTTGAATACACCGCGTCAGCAAAGTTCACTCGGTCGATTACGCACGTGCGAATCTCGGTGTTTATTTCATTTCGAAATAAACGCGTGTTAAGATAATTTGCTTATTAATTTGGAGAGAGAAACAGAGAGAGAGAGATAGAATGAAAGAAAGAGGAGGTGAGAGAGATCAAAGAGCGTGCTAAGATTTTTGGATGGAAATAAGGAAGTAACTCGGTGATTCTTTCGTGGTAACAATTTTCCGCGACACTTGGTAAAGCGAGCGGCATAACAAAACTACGTAGTAAGTAATTCGGGCCGTCCCCACGATGAAGGAGAAATAAAAGAAAGAGAGAGAGAGAGAGAGAGGAAGGAAGGGAGGGTGGGGGCTAACCGTTTCCTCGAAAAGTACCATAAACACTTTAAAATGTGTTCACGGAGTTGCTCCGGACATGTAGCGAATGGTAATGGCTGAACTAACGGTGGAATTCCTGGAAACGCTTCGTACTTGCCATCTCTCTCTCTCTCTCTCTCTCTCTCTTTCCCTCTCTGGTTTGCGAGTTCGTTCAAGCATCGTACCAAATGCCGCGACTTCTTAAGCGGTATCTTAATAAGACGCGAGAGTAAGACGTTGAGAAGTTTCGTCTCTCGATTCTCTTAGCTCAATCAACGGCATCGATATCAAATTAAGATTCACATATCGTCAACAAAGTCTAATCGAAATAGAATTTTCATAAATTTCCGTATCTTATTAGCAACGGTTAGCGAAAGCAACATTTTCTCATGGAGAGTTAAAAGAAGAAAGGGAGAGAGAGAAAGAAATAATCGAGTATTCAGAGCCCCGTTGTCTTTAATTTCACCACGAATAGCATTGTTCAAAGTTTTTCACTCTCTACTATGTATATTAGAATTAAACGTGTCGAGGTTGATGCTGGCACGTCAAGCAGCAAAAAAAATAACGATGGCCAATTTAACCTAGTCCTCGTGAGAACGAGATCTTATCTAAATAAACGATAGAAAAACAGAAATGTAATCGTAAGGGAAAGGATTACGTTTGAGAAAGGATAAGAGAAGGAAGTTTGTTGGTTGCTTTAGAGTCGTTTGAATGAATTGCTTAGGTAACTTGTTGGTAAAGCGTCGGTAAGTTTAGATCGTCTGTAGGAACCTAGGTTACAATACCGTATCGCAAACCGCTAACTGCTATGCTCGGGAAGCACACGATAGAAGTAGCAAAGACTTAGAGAGGAAGTGTGTAGAGGAGGGGGAGGACCGTGAAGAGAAGAGAAGTGAAGAGAAGTGAAGAGAAGAGAAGCATCTGGTTCGCGAAGCGATCCAAGTGCATCGATACGGACTCGTAGAGGAGCGGAGAACATCTTAGAAATTCCGATCCGTACGAAAGCTCGACCGTGTTGCGAGCCTCGAGTTAAAAAAAAAAGAAAAAAAAAGCAACCAATTCGTTTCGCGGTTGATAGAGAGAAAGAGAATACGCGTTCGCAAAAAGAGAGAGCTAATTCCCGGAGACGTCGCGCTCTCGAAACGGACCAATAATCGTGAGATAATAAATCATGATTGAGGTAGAGAGAGAGAAAGAGGAAGGAGATGCTCTTGGCGAAGATTAATCGCATTCATCGTGATTTACGCGGGAGCGAGGATGGAATTGGTCGGGAGAAGAAGGAGATGAGAAAGAGAAAAATCCGAAAAAGTAGTCCATTCTTTTAAAAGGAGGGCACCGATTCGGACAAGACAAGAGTTCATCGTCTGATTTTAAAAACGGACCATTGAAAGAACTTCTCTCTCTCTCTCTCTCTCTCTCTCTCTCTCTCTTTCTCTTTCACCTTTGTCGGTCTTTCGATAACTAAAGAGAGAGAGAGAGAGAGAGAGAGAGAGAGACTCATTGGTAGGATCGAAGTAGAAGGGGGAGAAAAGTCCGGCAACGAGCGAAAACCGAAGAATTCCAAGAGCGAAATAAAAGGAGTGTAATACCGAAAGGAGAGAATACGCGTTGTTGCCCCTACCCGACGAAAGGGATGCGATTGCAAGGAGGGAGAAAGGAAAGATCGAACGTTGGATGGACAGTGGATAGAGAAAGAGAAGTGGAGAAGACGAAGAAAAAGGTTCGGGAGGAAGGGAACGAGGCGAGAGGGTGCAGGAAGCTGGTAGGAGCAGGGGGGTGGGAGGAAGGAAGAGGGCTTTCGACTAAGGTAGCGAGAGTGGAATACTGGAATGCGCTCCCAGAGGCCATTTCAGTTCGATGTCCTCCGTTAGCTCTCGAGTCTTGCCAGCTCCGAGCATCCTCCGCCGCCTCCACCGCGCCCCACTCCACCACCACCACCTCCTCCTCCTCCTTCTCTCGTTTCTTCTCTCAAAGCTACGCAGCATCTTTCACCTAGAGCCTGCCCCGATCCTTGCCCATTGATTCTCTCTCCTGCTCCCTTGTGTTACATCCAGACGCGGCCTATCTTTCTTTCCAGACTCTCCCACCTCCTTGTACTACTCTGGGAACTGAGTAGTCTCTACCAACGACTTTTCTACGCCCTCCTCTCTCGGATTTACCAAGAAGGGAGACAAATTTCTAATATATTCCTTCGCGAATCGCTTTTCTAAATCCCGAATGATTTCAGACAAAGAGAGAGAGAGAGAGATGGAAATGAAATCGCGTAAGAAAATTTTCACTTTTTTCGAGCTTATTCTCGATCAAGAAAATACAATCTATTGGGAAAAGTAAAACTCGTATTCTTTTTGAAAATTTACACAATACACCTGTACCCCTATTTCCAAATCTTGCAATATCTCGTTTAGCGTTAACTCATGATTTTATTACGTCTGTCCATTTGAAAAAGAATAACCGGTTGGATGAGTACCCGCTCGGTTTACACTTTTGTTGTGCGACCGTTCTGTTTCTCTCGTGACAGAAGGGAAAGACGAACGGCAAACAACAACGACGTTGTTGCAAAGTTAAAGCGCGCGAATTTTGAACCATGTCTCGAAGTATGTCTTCTCGGTAGGTGAGCCATCAAGAAGGATCAACGCTCAAGCTTGTTCGTTCCTTCCTCCTCTTTTCACCGAGGATTTCGCTCGTCACGATAACAAGTTCAACGCTCTTTGCCAATCGGGAAGCGAATTCGTATACAATGCTGTTGTAAGACAAGATCTTTTTTATTTTTTTTCGTTTGCGATCGAATGCATCAAACGATTACGAGGAAAAGAGAGACAGAGAGAGAGAGAGAGAGAGAGAGGGAGAGACAGAAAGACAGATAGGTTGAAATGAGGTTTCGAAAAGCCGCTATTCGCTTATCGTTTCCTCGACACGTGTCGCTTCGCGAAGGTGCGCGCGCGAGTTCTCTTAATACTTTTTTCTTTTTTTTTTTTTCTTCTCTTTCTATTTCTATCTCTTCGTCTCTGTCTACCTTGTCGCAACTTATCTCGATGGGAGTATTGTTACCAGCATTGCGAATCGTAGTACGAGCTTGGTGGCTATCTCCACGTGCGAATCGTGCCGCTATGCTGACGTTGGCGGACACGATAAGCTTGAAGTAAAAGGAAAAAAGAATAAGTAGTAGTAGAAGAAGAAGAAGAAGAAGAAGAAGAAGAAGAAGAAGAAGGAGGAAAGAAAGGGAAAAAACCCAACGTAGTATTTCGCGTGGATGCACGCGCGTGCAAGAAATGGCGCAACACAACGTTCCGAAACTTCTCTGATATACATAGTATGTACTATACCGAGAAAATGGTAATATCGTGTTACAACCGTTGGCGAATAATCCGGCTCATGACTTTGAAAACATATTAATTGCTCGATTATATTACGTGTACGAATCAATCTTTATTAATAACAAATCCGTGTCTCGTGTGCGTCATTAAAACTAAATTCGTTAACGTTTATCTCTATTATTCATTTTTATTTCTTTTTATTTTTTTTTTTTCTTTTTTTTTTTTCTTTTTTCTTTTTTCTCCTCTTATTTTTATTTTCCAATTGAATGAACATGGCACGACAGAATGCCACGAAAGAATGCGGTAGTACGTTCGTCGTTCGGTTTTCGAAAATGATTTCGCGCGTCTAGTAACTTACTTTAATGGATCCCGTCAACCACATCTTTAATCGAATTCATTGAAAGCTTTTCGGAAGGTTTACTTAGTTAAGTTACGCTCGAGTCGGTCCGAGGGATCAATTATCCCACGAGTTTGAATTTGCGCTTCAGGGCCACTTATAATTTGTCGTTTGGTTCGCGACTACCGCGAGTAAGTCCTTGGACGTTAATAGTTGGACGATTATCGTTTAGCGAAGACCTCATGGGACCTCCTCGTGAGACTCGGTACGAGTCCGATGTTCTCGTAGCTTTCATCGTCATTCCTTTGCTTTAAGAAATTCCAATAAATTGATATGTTTTATATGATAAACTGGCACAAGGAACGGGATTACATAATTGAACGTAGATAATAATAATAATAATAATAATAGAATTGGCAAGGATCGCACCCAATTACATAAGTGCGGCAAAAAGAGATCAGATGAAATCAGTTGGACGAATAAGAAATACGAGAGTTTGACTATGGTGTATACAAAGGTGCCGTTTTCGTGCGAGAATAAAAAGGTGCCCAGCGATAAGCCAACTTGGCAGTGCCTAGTTCAAGAAACTGGACCGAGAGGGTGAACAGCAGGCTAACTGAGACCGATAGATAGACAGAGATACCACTGCTATAATTCTTACCTCGAAAGAAACATTCTCTCTCTCTCTCTCTCTACCTCTCTGTTTTTCTTTCTTTCATTCTTTCTCTCATAGACTCGTAGATCGTAGATTTCCTTGTCGGGTACAATAACGTATCTGATATATAAAAAAAAAAAAGAAAAAAAGCTTTAGCATCGGTGGTGCTGAATATCTCATCTGCTCTGATTGGCAACGCGAACATAGATAGGGTGGCAAAGATAAAACGTTTCTATTAAATCCAAACACTTTTTCTCGTCTCCTTTTTCTATTTGACATCAATAACGAACATTACTATATTTTCTTAACAATCTCTCGGTCCATTATTCCGATGAGTTCTCTTCACGAAAATGTTACTTAACTCTTTCTCTTTAGACGGCAACATCTCTAATGTCAAACTCGGTCTTGATATCAACGACAAGGATACATCCAAATCACATAGGAAGTATCTTCGAAAAGATAAAAAGAGAAGAAGAAATATAATAAAAAAAAAAAAAAATAAAAAAAGGCAAAAGAGAAGAATATCAAGTACTTGACTGATAATTGACGACTGGTCGCGACTCGTCGAAGGCGAGTTTATACGGCCTGCGAATAAGTGTACTCCGACGAAGGGGATCAATGAACGGAGAACAAACATCCGGAGAGATTAACAGACAGGATGATTCATGAGTTTATCTCGGAGCCTTGAGAAGTCTGGTTTCGGAAGACCCCTCGAGGAGTAACACCGGCGATTGTCCGAAGTGGACGACGTCGCGTTACACCAAAGAACGGCAACACGAGTCAGCTATGCATCCTTGCATTCCTCTCTCACGCTGTGGCGGTCAGAGCCGGCCCACACACAACTATCAAACATTAGCGGTGGAGAAGGGCAAGGGGAAACTGGCGGCCACCACGCTCGTATAAGGCCTGTCTCGCCTTCCTTTGCTCGGCATACTCTTTCTCTCTCTCTCTCTCTCTCTATCTTCCTCCCTCCCTCCCCCACCCTCTTTTTCTCTCTTTCACTCTCTTTCTTTCTCTTTCTCTTTCTTTCTCTCTGCCCCTCAGCACGTTCCGCACCCCATACCGAGCAAACGCTTACGTACACATAAGCTCAGGAGAGCAGCACAGGACCCAGCCTCCCTATCTTTCTCTCGCGTGCATCTTCGCCTTCCGAGAAGTCAACAGGAGCAACGAGGAAAGTACTCGTGCACTCTTCTCTCTCTCTCTCTCTCTCTCTCTCTCTCTCTTTCTCTCTTTCTTTTTGTCTCTTTCTCTTTTCTTTATTTTCATTCCATTGGTCGTCATATATCGTATAGGAAAATATTCCATTAATTGAATCGAACGATTAAAGAATTGAAAATATTACGTATCTCTATGGTTTGAAAGAAATCGTTATATCGTGCAAAACATTCACCATCGGACCCAATTATCACGGACTTTCTCGCGACTATCCCAAGAATGAAAAGATCACATTTAAGTCTTGCCCAGAACGAACTCGATACTACGTTTTACAAATGTGATGTTTTAAATATCAAGGATCAAACAAAGCGTTTCTCCCATTCGAAAGGATTCTAATGACTCCTCCTGCGAGTGGTAAACAACTTTCTCGACTATTAAGACTTTTACCTTTCGGAAGAAAGAGATAAAGAAATTCGAGTTTTAGAGATTTAGATATCTTTTTTTTTTTTTAGTCTTTTATCATCAAACGCTGTAACTCGATTGAAACACGATAAATATCATCCAAGGATTCAAAATTTATTTGTAAATTAATACATTTGTCTTACATCTATTTACTTACATAAATAGACATAAATAAAATAATCTTGACAAACCTGTGAACAATAGTTAAATATAATAAGAAGCGTAGAAACCATACGGGCCACCGTGTAATGAAGCATAAAGTTGGCCTACGTGGAACGATTTGTGCGAAACTCGATAGGAGGCGGTTCGCACGATCTACGAAACTAGATCGGATGTGTATCTCGTTCGGGAGGAATCGTCTAGTGGTCCGTAGAACACGCGGCACGCTCGATCGCGGATCGTGCAGTTACGACCAAGAGAAAAAGGAAGAAGGAAGGGGTGGGGAGTGGGGAGACAAGTCTGGTTGATACTTATCGAATCGATACGGATTTCAAAGGAGTTTATTCCTCCTTTATGTTACAATAGAAATCAGCAACAATAGAATTCTAATTCTATTTCGATCGAAGCTAAGTCATTGATACGAAGATTCCTTAATCTTTTTCCCAAAGGATATACCGCGCTAGGGTGGGGTAGGAAGAAAGGGGTGGGGGAATAGAAGAGAAGAGAAGAGACGAGACGTTTGCCAATCGAAAAGATTCGCCTGACGTAAACATCAGGGAGAGAGAGAGAAGGTAACGATTCGAGTCCTGTTGAGAGAACAGTGGAATTCTTGGGCCGCTGCTGCTGCTGCTGCTGCTGCTACTGCACCTTGTCAGTTCGACGCGCAGGTGCATCCTCCTCACTTGCTCTCACGAGAAAGGAAGAAAGCGAGTGCATTCCCCTTGCTCCTCGGGAGCCCCCCTTCCCTCTCCTGCTTACTGGATGTTTTCTATCTCTGTCTGTTTGGCGCAAAGACTTTGAAGCGAATGCCATAGGTGCCGGAGATCGAATACTCGCGCAAACAGAGAGATGGAAGAACGTTCTGCTGGAGAACGAGGAGGAAAGGAGGAAAGAGTAGAAGCGGGCTGGAGGGAAGGGGTTGCAAGATGCTAAAGAAGGTTAGCCCGAGCTAGCGACCTTCTAAGGCCGCGACGAACGAACGCTTGCCACTCTCCTCGCCTTTTTCCACTCCTTCCACGAACTCGGTTGGTTGGTTGGTTGGTTGGTTGGTTACTTGTGTCGCGCGTATGCTTTCAACTCTCGAGCTCCTCTTCGTTCCTTCTCTCCTCTCTAACCAAAGACCGCTTCTTCTTACCTCACCACCATACTCCAAGCGTCAACCGTTTAAGGATGAAAACGCGGAAAGCTGCGTTCCGTGATCCTTTTCCTTGATTAGGAATTCGTTCTTGAGGAACGGCCGACCTTAACCGCAGGAAAATCTCATTCTCTTTCGTGGTTGGGAAAAATAATGAAATATTTCTATACGAGAGAAATTAGGTATAAATTTGTATTTTTATTTAAATGATATTAAAATCGTTATTTAACTTATCAGGAATAAATTGAGATCGATTGGACCCTCCTAAAAGAAGGAACAATAAACAATTAATTGCTTAAACCGTGAACCAATTGTTTCGATTACCGTGAACTGTTTTTAAACTGCGTTCTCTTATCTCGTGACACGATCTTTTGTATTTTGAATCCACATGCGCACGATATTCGATATCCTTGTTATTTTCTAATGATATAACATTTGTGATATAATTCAAGGAATAGGTATAGTCATTCCGAGAGTTTCATCGGTTAATTATATTATTCTGTTTACGTTTAACGTCCGGTTGACGTATTAGATAATAATGTAAATATATTTTTGTTAATTCGTTTTTTTTTTCTTATTTCATTTGCAAAATAAAAAGTGAAATTATTTGGCGCCAACTAATACACGCAAAGTTAGAAAGAGAGATACGCCGGTGAATGTATTAATAGTATTCCATTATATACGTTCCGGACGTACAAGGTGAGCCAGTGTGAAAGGTATGATTGTAGCGTGAATGCATTTTTATTCGCTTATACGACTTTCAAGAAACATAAATAGATATATACAATGTGTGTATATATTTATATACTTGCCTATTATACATGTAATAATTGTATGGTGTAGCGTAGTGTGCACACGCACGTTACTCGCTATGCACGCTCCGGAGATAATGTAAACGACAATAGAATGATTAGCGAGGCCAGAGAGACCGAAAGAAACAATTCTTTCGTAGAAAAGCCGTTCTGCTTTTGTTTTGCTTCTTTTCCCTCCTACCCACCACCGTTCTTACGCAACTTAATCGTAGGTGAAAATATATTCTCTAGAATCCGAAACGAACGTTATACCTTATGTTAGCGTTAAACTATTCGAATTTAGAAACGAAATATTAGCAAGTTAATTTTCTCATTTTTCTAACACGTATTTACTTGAATATTGTCGAAACTCTGATCCAAGAATAGAGCGAAAATGACGAAAGATGAAAGTTTTCGAGAAGAGTAAATCGGTGGGTTGGATGCAATCGATATCGATCGATTGCACGACATGATGGATAAGAAGATAAAAAATGGATATGGAACGGGAATGCTTTTAAAGGTGAGATTACACTTTACGTAAGCTTCGTCCATCGGTTTGTACGAGTCCAGGCGGTAAGCATAATTGGCTTATCGAAGACCGAGCAAACAACTTTATTACTCGCATTACAGATTGGTACTTATATCGAAACCTCTGGCCGAGGAACTCTCCCGATGGTGCTTTACTTTGGCTTTTATCGCGATCGAAGATGGAAATGAAGTCATTACCGGGAATGAACTCATCGGCATCCTGAAGAAAAAGAAAAAGATAAAAAAAAAAAAAAATAAAGTAAAAGTTAGGTTATCACAACGGTAATGGTATTTTAAGATGGTACCTACAATCGTTTCTCTCGTCTTTAATTTCTATTCGTAAAGAAGAAGAAGAAGATAAAAAATAAAGAAAATAAAAATCGTCCTCAAGAGATTCGTCGATTCGAATCGAATTAATCAATTGTCAGGGAAATTCCTATCATTTTCCACGATATCACGCTTGGCTCACGTGCTGCTACATCGAAAAGGTTCTACGACGGTGATTGTTGTTGTTATTATTGTTAGTGTTGTTGCGTAACGTTCCTTTCGAGGTATCTAACTATCTATCGTTCGCTACAATTCCTTAGTAACTATAAACGGCCGTCAAAGTGGCGACGAGCCTCGACGTACTTTATTGCTATCTATGACGACAAAACATGCTAATGGAATTCTCGAAAAAGGAGAATGGCTTGACTTTATGAATTCTAATAATATTCGTAATACATATTCAATCGTTTCGCGTCGTCGTCGTCGTTCATTGATTCAAGATAGGAACTGAAAGACAGGTTTCTAACCGGCGAATTTCTTAATGGTTAGCGCGTGCTGAATGTTGCATTAATTGTTATGTCTCAAATAAAGAATTTCGTTAATGATCTTAACATAACGAGTCTTGTTAAATTTATTATCTATGGACAACCATGTCAAACACGCGAAACGAAGATCGATAAATGGCTATTTTCTTTTTAGTTTTTTTCCATACCATTATATTTTCTAAAAATATATTATTATTTATGTAACTATACACAACATTAATTATTCCGTGATCGGTTCTTCGGAATTTTCCTCTTTTTCTTTTTTTTTTTTTTTTAACCTTAGAAAGAAAAAAAAAACTCACTCCAACCAAACAATAATTTAGTTCAAGAACGTATACATAAAAATGTATAATGACGATAATTTCGGCATACTTACAAAATAAAAATATATTTAACAAGATTTTACGCGAAAAAAAACCCAGCCATTTGTTGGCAATAAAATGTTTAGTCGACGATGTGTTTGTAATAAAAATATCCTCGTCCACTTTATTTCGAATAAATTTTGTTTTGTAATACGTTCCACGGCTTAATCGGTAATACCGAATGTGTCCCATGATGATATGATGGTAAACAAGTTTGACGTGCCAAAAATACGACGAAGAGAGTTCATTGTCCTCACAGCAGAAAGAAGACGTAAACATAAACATTGGTATAATAAATAAGCAGAAGGTGAAACGCGTCGGTCATAATATCCGGAGAAGGAGGGAGGGAGGGGGGGGAGATAGGAAAGGGAAATGGGTAGGGGGATGAAACGGAACGGGAACGGAGAAGGGAAAAGGGAAAGGGAGAGAGAAGGAGAGGGAGAGGGAAAGGGTGAAGGGGAAGGAGAAGGAGAAAGGGGGAAGGATCGCGTTCCTTGCGAATTATCGAATATCGAGGTATAGTCGAATCGAAGAGCATCCTCGAGAGCATCCCGGTCGCGTTGCGAGAGAGTGCCGCTCCTAGCAATGCATCGCATTCTCCGAATACCAAACGTTTCCTCCGTTTCTCCTGAACGGAGCAAAACTGCGGTTGCTCTCGCGTGCACGAGGGAATCATCGATGACGAAATCGTGAGAGTTGCGAATACCTCTCGTCGAATGATAAGACCCACCAATATTTCAGAAAAAAACGATACACAATTACGATTAATTTGCAACCGCGAAACGATCCTTTTTCTCTTTTTTATATTTATCTTATTTTTTTTTTAAGAAACCTTCGTTGATATAATAATAATAATAATAATAATAATAATAATAATATTTATACTCTTTAGTTATCGGTACGACATAATTTGCCAGCAGTAGAAAACGACCTAGAATGGCCTTCTTCTTAAGGTCGTCATTTTTTCTTTAGTGTAAGTATATAAACTTACTGGAAAGTGTGCTCAACGTGAATTCTCCGAAGTTTCGCTGAGCATGCAGCTAACAATAAGTAATGTTTTCATTCGTATGTACAAAATGTTTTTAAAGTTTTTTCGTATAAATCTTTGTGAGCGTATTGTATGCTCAAAAATAAGAAAAAAGAAATTATATAAACATAGGAGTTATTTATAAAACTTTATTAAAATATGAATTATAATAGAAGTTTGATAACACTATAGTATGGTGCTTATTTTTTTTTGACTATTTCTATTAATTTTTGCAACTGCATCCCTAATTTGTTCAACCAATATATATATATCAAAACATAACGATAATTTATGTTATAACTTTTGAATAAATCTTTACATGACCTATGTTTTTATATAAAAATTTGTTGTCTTACTTTTCGCAACGTTTGTACGAAAAAATCTCAAAAAACTTGTATAATATGTATACGTCCCGTTTAAGGTATTATTTATACAGAAATTAATTAACCGTCATGGTTAAAATTTTCGTTTAGTATATAACAAATATAAATTGAATCGTTAAAGAAAGAGAGTTACTGGAAAGTTGTTTGAAATCTTCGGGATGACGATCCCGATGAGAATTTTATTACGAGATGAGCGACTTTCGAATGTCGCGAATCGTGATAAATAAATAATGATACAATTAACGAAAAGAGAAATGAGAATGATTGTTAAACATTAATGCGAGAAACTAAAGCCTATTTCTGTATATTACAACTTAAACTTTTATGTTTTTCTTTTCTTTTTTTTTTTCTTTTCTTTTCTTTTTTTTTTTGCACATCGACATCGTAATATCGTGCCGTAAATATCGTGTGACGTATACGTAATACCATAATTTTTTCATTTATTATTTTTCTTCGTCTTCCGTTTATATTCTTTTCCGAGAAAAGGAGAAGGACGAGGTGGTGGTGGAAATGGAGGAAGAAGGAAGGTGCACAACTCAAAAATAGATCTCTTTAGCCTTATTACACGACCTTTAAATTATGTAAACGTTTACGATCGCGCTCGATGGTCCACGAAGAAGAAGAAGAAGAAGAAGAAGAAGTTGTAAAAAAGCGGTTTATGTGCGAAACGACCGACCGCACGTAAACATTACCTCGATCACCAAGCCAATCGTTCTTTTCTTCTCTCGAAATAAATCTTAGGAAACGTCACGCCTCGAATGATTAATTAACAGCGAGGAACAAAAAAATTATTCACGCTCAATGAATTATACCACGAGAAGAAAAAAGAAAAAACAAAATAAATAAGGGGTGTGGGGGGTGGGGAAGTTTTGTAATTTTCTTGAATTATTCGCGAACGAATAGAACTTTCTACATGAAATGTAAAGACAATTGTGGGGATCACCGAATGACGTAAAACGTGTTCGTATATCGACGATGGCCGCCAGCGCATGTCCCTCCTTTATGCACCCGCAAACGACAACGATATCGCATATCTTCCGATTATCAGCAAAAATGACAGGGAATTCGAAGTACATACGTAAATAAACGTCACTAGAAAATTGATACCGTTTATTATTTCTTCTATCTCTTTTTCTCTCTCACACGCACTCTCTCGTTTTTTAACGTGGCATCACGTTTAGGTCGAAGAAACAAACGTCCTCGTTTCGAGGGCACACTTTAAGAAAATAACAAACGCGATCGGCATCGTCTAAAGATAAAA
The DNA here is from genome assembly GCF_001313835.1 of Polistes canadensis. Classification (NCBI taxonomy): domain Eukaryota; kingdom Metazoa; phylum Arthropoda; class Insecta; order Hymenoptera; family Vespidae; genus Polistes; species Polistes canadensis. The sequence goes on from NW_014569552.1 coordinate 943,099, forward strand.
GTAATTAGCGAACACAGTTGCGTATGTTTAAAACGTATACGTTACAAATTTCTTCTCCATTTTCTTTTTGGCTATACTCTAGAGAATTATGAAACGCATCCGAGTTAAAATACGTACGTACGTACATAATATAAACCAACGATCTGGTGAAATCTCTTGCGATTAGAATCGTTCGTAAGCGGAAGAAAATCTTGCGCATAGGATAGATTATTCGTATATAGTTTACGCTAATGGATATACGTAGATGAAGGAAAAAATAAAAAAAGAGAGAGAGAGAGAGAGAGAGAAAGAAGGTATGATCGTATTCCGACTCTTCGGCAAGATATGCAAGGAAAAATAAAAGGGAACGTGTAAGCGAAAAGGTAAGAAAAATAATATCAGTCGCGTAACGAGAGGAAACGCGAGGATTCTCCCTAAGGAATAGGATTTCTGTCTCAGCAATATATAGGTGCGCGTGCGCCATTGAAATAGATCAACAAAATTATTTCTATATCTCGTGTATTATAAGTTGCACAAGTATTTTTCTTTTTCTATTTTTTCGTTTTTTTTCTATTTTTATTCTATTTGTTGATTTGCGTCAGATGTCGTTCACAAATAATCGCACGGGTATTACTATTAAATTTCAGATACGTAACGTAACATTTCCTAAATTTGTTTTTTTCGAAAGAACCTTTGTAAACACCATTAAACGTTATCTCGTTTGATAAGACAAAAATGATCGCGGTAAAGTTTAATGGTAAATAAAGAATGATTATTACTCGTTCTTAGCTTAACACTTTGGCGTCGAATGACGCTTAATGTCGTCATTGGAGACTTTCACTTCGGAGCGGATGACGCTTTAAGTAGTCATTTAAGATATCGCTTAACTATTCTTTAAAAATATACATACAGCAACTTAAATTTGAAAATTATTGAAAAATATTTGTATAATTGTAATAAATAATAGAACTATGTAGAGAGAAGTATAATTGCAAACCCTTCATTTTTGTGTATAAACAAGTCCTATGCTCCCTTCTTTAAAATTTCATACTGAAATATATTAATTACATACAAAATAATAGCAATTTTTCTAAACCTATTCGCGATTGTAACGATTGACAAGAAACGGGCCCGATCCATGATAAGCGCTGCCAGCAACGCCCCGTCGTCAAAGTGTTAAAAAACAAGAGGATATTTTTATTATTGATTGTATCGGTTAGTTGGTAATAACATCGTTGTAAGACGAAAATAAATAAAAAGAGAAGGAGCATTGTCCAGTAAGTGCGATCCGCGTTTAAATTCGTGCCAATTAGCGAACGACCAACAGGTGCACGCGTACTCGCTTAAGTGTGAAAAAGTGTGCAACGAAGGCAGGGTCGAGCGTACTAATTACCACTACGCAACGAAACTGCCTGTACTCGAGAGTACGTACATACGTATGGGTATAATACTTGCTTTCTTACTTATTTATGTTCGTAGATAGGTGTTTACGAGTATATGGGTATGCGTGTACGTCCTCGCAAGCCCAATCGCTCGGCAAACGCTTTCGAACGAAGGATATGTCGAGGCCGTTGCAAAATAGAACGAATGCTCGAGGATGACCGAGTTATTTTTTATCGAAATAAGTAAGCCGCAATTCTTGCCAACTCGTTTCTCAATAAGATAGGAAAAGACTTTTTGCTAAACGATAGAGGTTTGTTTACTTGGGTCAAATAAAGATTGGCACGGTCCGAAGGTGGCCTTTGTAATCGATTAAAAGTTTCTTATTTGTTATTGTAAAGACGTACCCAATTTCAATATACACGAAGGAATAAGAAGTAAAAAAAAAAAAAAGGAAGGGAGGGACAATCGTCGCGTTGAATATTTTAATAAACGATCACGAAACATCGTCGACGATGACGTGTTCGGAAGCCATCCCATGTATGATACGACACGTATCCTTCGTATATTACGTGGGGAAGGAGTTAACAATCTTTCGGGGAATTTCGATGACATATCAGGGATAAAGCATGTACGATCTAGATTATGCAGTATTTTTATTTAACCCACCATCTGGTACTACCAAAATAATATTTTATCGTAATTCAATCATTCTAGAAAATACAGGTTTAAATTTGCAATTATAGACACATGTATTCTACTAGGTATCTATAAAATTGTGATTAAACGTGATCTCACCTTTAGACCCGCCATATGTTAATCATAATAAACGATCTATAAATTGTGTCGTTTATTATTGTAAAAAAATAAAAAGAAACAAAATAAAATGCTACAGCTATTTTATCTTTACGATCGTGACGACTTGTGACAATGATAGTTTATGCTCTTCTTATGATGGATCTCGTCAATGGAAATCAACGTAGCGTAAAAACTATTCGTAATTCGCCTATCAATAACTCCGGGAAACTCGTAGGAACTTATGAGCGTAAGTAGATCGGCGTAAACAGTGGCGGCATTCGCGTAACCTGCCGTTAAAGGAGGTGCCGTTAATGCGCGTAGACAACAGGCACCAGTAATCAAGTAATTGTCGTTCGGGAATGAATGAATGAATGAACGTATGAACGTATCAACGAACAAATATACAAACGAACGAACGAATGAACAAACGTCCTGCTACCGTATTCTAACAATCATTTTGAAAAATGACAGGGAACGTTTAATGCAGGTCGTCGAAAGGAACACTCCGTTAGGCGTTTAACGAGTTTGTATTATCATCGACGAAGAGGACTTGATGCACGCCTAACCGACGACGTCTGTCGTTAACGACAATCGGCTTGCTTTCGTAATACAGCCAGGTATATCGTTGACGCACATACATATACGAAATATTTTTCATTGTTTTCTCCGTCCTTTCGGAGTAAATGCATACGTTGCGTCAGCGCATTGCTGTAATGACGCACATTGGATTATCGTATTGCACTCAAGAGAGACTATATTCTGCCGTAGGAATAATTAAAAAATAAAAAGAAAAAAAAACAGGATATATTCGAGCTAATATTTATTAATCTTTATTAGATATGAATAAATATTTTGTTCATTAATCGTTGAAAATAATTATCGTAGCGTTATAAGTATACGTAATAAATGTTTTCTCAAAGCGTTAATATAGATTCGTTTTATTCATAAGTTTATTCCATTTCAATCGAAGAATATATATATTTATATACACCTGCCTCTGCCTTCCCTCCCCCCCCCCACCCCCGATTACTCCAATATCTCATCATTTCGTGTAGTTTCAAACGAATCGGTGTATTTTTTTGTTATTTTTATTTTTCTTATTTTTGTTTTCAAGACGAAGAGAGAACGGATTCGTGGACACAGGACTTTTCCCTCCTGTTCCCTCTCTCCCTACACCCCTTTTACCTCGTGCTCGATCGTTGGCCTCGAATAACTGTCCGAGAATGCTGAGAAAGGCCCGCGAGGTATTCCGTGCGAGCGGTTGGAGCAATGCGGAGTCTGCATTCGCTAATTATTTGCCCTGCGTCGTCGCGTGGGACGCCGACGCCGACATCGACGTCGACGTCGACGTCGACGTCGTCAAAAGCGGATTAAAGAAATCAAAGAGTCTTTCAAAGAGTTCCAAACATAAGAGGAGAAAGCTTCTCTTTGACGCTTTTAGTCAAAGCTTTGAGAGAAACCTTAACGTTCCTGGAGTACCTCCCTACTACGCCCCCCATCCCCTCCTCTACCCTCCTCCCTGATCCAAGAGAACATAATATTTTCGATCACGCGAGAATAAAGGAGAATATTCGTTCGTTTATTAGGAAGAAACTCGCGTGTTGCGATTAAGTTCCGGTAGCACCACCCACGCATACAAGAACTCGATAAATAGAAAGAAATAGAGAGAGAGAGAGAGAGAGATAGAGAAACTGACTTGGTGGTTAGTCAAGGAAAGAAGCTTGCGTCGTCGAACGAAACGAGAGTCAATATCCAGCTAGCTAGCTAGCTAGCTAGCTCTCTTGGGTTTAACGTACTCCCGGCAGCTCGTGGGATTGGAATAAAAAAAAAGGGAGAAAACGAAGGCGAACGAGTAACTGGCGAGGAATAAAGTGGTAAAAGAGAAAGATAAAGAGAGAAAGAGATAGATAGATATATAGATAAAGAGAGAGAGATAAAGAGAGAGAGAGAGAGAGAGAAAGGGAGGAGGAAAAGTTTGAAATCATGTGGGACACAGAGGCGATTCACCCTTCGATGTCTGCGGCTAAGATTTCAATAAGAGTAGCGTAACGAGGTTGATTTGTCTACGTAGGAGAAACCGCCGTGGCCACACGAACGTTGTGTTATTTATCTGGAACGATCGTGCAACAGAAATGCTCCTACCGGATGTGGCTTTACAGACTCTCTGTACAGACTCGCGCCCGTCCGACTGTCACCGTCTATACCGGTTCCCATATGGACCTTGTTTGTTGCACGCTCCTGACGCGTACTTACCTACAGCCAGATGACGTGACGGGAGAAAAATACGAATGTTGGAATGCGTATAGACGTAGGATTGCTGCTCTTTTAAAGGATCATTTTCGGCCTTCTCTTCCACTTCGGTTTATCTAATTTATCGAGATAAACGAATAATTTAACCAGGTTTATTCTTACTATAATTCGATTATGCTTAACTTGTGAAATAAAACGAAATAAATTTAAAGATCATTTAATTACGTTATAAGTTTAGGTTGGATCTTCGTTTCGTTCGTTAACACGTCCATTGTACCATTGTTTTTGATCAATAAGCCAAATTGATTGTACAATTGTTCCCCGTAAAAATAATATGGAAATATAATATTTTGTAAATGATTTTAATATCGAGAATCGTTAGGTATTCTGTTCACTTCATTATTCTTGAGAAAAATGATATAATTAAATTTACTGAAAATTGTAATGAAAATTTTAATCGTCAAATTTGTTATAGCAAATATTATAGCTTTAACAGAACGTGGTATATACATACGCAAGTATAAAAGACCCTTGTCAGGTTTTCTTCGACCTTGTCTAGATACCATGAGCAAAGAACCAATACTCTAAAGCGAATTGGAACTTTCTGTCTCGTGTTTGGAACGGTTGCTGACAACGTCGGTGGTTTTAATTTAACGAGCTGCCACTTGCGTCGGCCGTCTGTGAACGCAGCTTGGAATTCCACTCGAAGGCGGTAGGTTCGACAGGTTCGCGGAATGGACACAAGGGAGGATCGAAGGTCCTGAGAAATTTATCGACAGAGAAATTCAGCCGGTGTCGAAGCTCGTCGAGTATATATTGTACCTATTTACTTCCGTTCACTGGAATTTCACGGGAAAACTCTCTCACTCTCCCTTTCTCTTATATTCCTTTTTATTTTCCTTGTATATATTACTTACCTATATAAATATCTATCTACACACTCGTTCAAATTGAAATCAAATCGTTTCTCTTTTTTTTTTTCTCCACCGTTGTCACTTTAAAAGGATCTGTCGAAACACGTTATCTTGTATTATTAGTCTTCCGTAATCGGCTCTAATATACTATAGGTTTAAATTTCATTCGTACGATTCATCCGTGGTCCAGCCTAAAGTTGTATTTTTTCAGTTTCCTGGTTTGCCAAGTGGCAAGCAAACAGTGGCAACGGCCTGGAGGGTACTCGATCCATCCGGTTGGAATTTACCCGGATACCTGTTGAACATACACAAGATGTATCGGGCCGCGCTTTCCCAACTTTCGCGAGTTAATTGATTTCTCAATTAATTATCGCGTGCCTTCATTGTTAATAGATTTCGATGGACTACACCTCTGGCGGCTTTTATATTTCTAACTTTATAAATATATAATTGTATAGATTTAAAATATTTGAAATAGTCACCTGTATAATTTACATCGGATGATACCTATGTGTCGATGCTAGAGCAACGACGACGACGACGATACGACGCGACGAGTTACGTCACGCAGGAGCCTTCGGCCTCCAGGTCGTGAACCCCTCAAGAGATGACGGAAATAACCGACCTAACTCTCTTAGCACCGCGAGACTAGCTCGAGAGATATACCCGCGATGCTATCTTTACTCTTTTTCCCCTCCACTGCTTGTGACGGACCAACGAATACGTTAAGGCTCATTCACACGTGATACCAGCCAAGTAAGCCCACAAACCCTGCCGCAGGATACGCTGGGAAGTAACTTCAAAGAAAACGCATTACTTGTTCCGCTAAGAATTCCTAACTCTTAACTGGACGACATGTATAAATGAAAACAAACGATAATAGAGTAAAGTTATTATATCGGTCATTTGACAAATGTGAGGATCCCTTTTCGTTACTTGTCCTGACTATGTTTACGTCGTTTCGTCTTCGTTCTAGCGTCGAACTGGATTTATCCGGCAACCGGTGCAGCCGCTACTTACTATACTCGCGACACCTTACTCGACTTGGCAAGGCGACTTTTCCTAAGGTAAATATAGCGGCCGCACTCGGTACACTCACGCTCTTCGGCAGCCAATGCTAGGTGCGACGCGAACCCATATACATATATACGAAGGATACACGTATACGTACATTCATGCGTATGAACCTCTTTAACATAGAAATCATTCCGTATCCGTAATTCGCATTCTCGCGCGTCCCCAAAGGCGTCATCATTTGCCAAGGTTCTTGAGGATTTTCATCGAGTACTATAATAGTTAAAGAAGAGGATAATAGGAGGACGAGAAGAGAGAATATAAGCCGATGGGATACCCTCTTGTATTGTGCTGCGTTGTTCGATAACCAACGACAAAGCAAAGGGTTAACCTTTTTCTTCTTTGTCGATCATTAGGGACTACGGTTACCCCCTTACTTATTATATGGTCTATTTATCATAAGATCGTTTTAAAGAAATTAAGTATGGGCTTACTTACCCTCCTGAGTGTTCGTCCTTCCGGGTGGGGTCGGGATTCTTTGACCAAACGATCCTACCACGCTAACCGATCGTCTAAAGCACCCGCTTTTAACCACCTTCTCATTTCTCTCCCTCTCTCCTTCTCTCTCTCTCTCTCTCTCTCTCTCTCTCTCTCTCTTTTATATTTTACTTCCTTCTTTGAGTCTAAACCGTGTGTCTCTTCGTGTCTCTTGGAATCGAGTTGTTGCATAAAACGTTTATTACAGAAAAACACACGTTTTATTTCTATTCCTCGATAACGATTTTACGAGCAGCTAGAAAAATGAGCTATTACGAGTTGACGTTCGTCAGCTGTTAACGCGTATAATCGACGTCATAGCCGACGACGATTCGCTCGTCACGTGACGAATGCACGACGTCAGGTAATATCGCATTTATCGCGATATCGTGCTATTGTACGAATTGCATATATGAGCTTTTCCTTCTGAAAGCAATAGCAGTGCATTCGCCTCTCGCAACGTATCGCGTTCCTTTATCCCTGTTAATCGTTACTTACATAAACGCAGGAAAATTCGGATATTCGTCGTTTTCAAAAAAAAAAAAAAACGTTTTATCGTCCTTGCGAAATATTTTTCTAATCGCCATTTTATCATAAATGGCGCCACGATCGTTTACGTCGATCGTCAGCTCGATTCTTTTTTATTTCTTTAGCCAATTCACGAGTATACCTTAAAACGTCACTTTTCGTTTTCATTTCTTTATAATTTTTATGAATAAAATATCGAAAAATTCATACTATAATATAGAAAGGGAATAAATTGAAATAAGGAACAGTAGATAAATTTGGATCATTTAAACGCGTGTAACTTTGCATACGTGTCGCGCGTACGTGTGATATTTTCTTTTTCGAGACTATTGTGAAAATGTCAACGTTCATCCCAGGGATTTTGGCAAAACTTTTTTTCTTAAGATCGATGATCGTATGTTGATTCATGTATCCGAAAAAGTGTCATCGTTGTTCCTTCTCCTTGATGACTAAGACGCGCCGATTGTTCTCGGTGAGTGGGCTTTTATTTCTTTTCAAGAATAATTGAATGAAGATGACGCGCGCGTCGTACTTTCTTCCCCCCCCGAGATTAAATGCGCTTACCTTTGCGAACCCTTTGTTTTTAAATCAAGAATTGATAGTGAGTCAACAGCCTAGACACGTTGAAAAATTAGCTTTCGTAAAATCATTAAAGTTCAAGCAACGATAGGCACGATATTTTATTAGTACATGGATGGGTAACCTCTCCGTAAAAAACTGTGTTGTTAACTCCTGAAAAGCAATACAATATTCGATCTCTTTAAATACATTAGGCTACGTATAAGAAAATTTTCATAGAAAAGTGATTTGAATTCGTAAAAAAACAGAATAATAAAAATAACAATAATAGTGTATATATTTATTTAAAGATATATATGGTATTTAAACTATTAACTATTTTATTAAAAAATAATATATTACAAAGATGTTACTCTTTCCTTGCTGAAAAAGTAGAAATATTTATTAAATTATTTGTTAACTGAAAGAACCCTTTGATACATAAATTGGATAAACGATATTACGTATAAAGAATAGGAAGAAAGAGAAAGAAATTAAAAGAAAAAATAAATAATCATAACAGACGGTTCAATTGCGGTGTTTTATAAATGATATAGATTGATTGAATATATAAATAGAAAAGAAAAGAAGTAAATAAAAAAAGAAATATAGAAATAGTTTTTTTTTTTTATCAAAAGCATCGGCTCATCCGATGCGAGGACGCACGTGCGCTTAGTCGTTCAGAAATTATTGAAACACCGACATTTTCCGGCTTCGCAAATATAGGCAGATGTGTCTTTTCAGGTGTAACACGTACTAATGTTATACATATGTACGTGCGCTCGAGTCTCATCTCATTCGTCTTGTCTCGTCCGTCTCGTTCGTTTTGTCTCGTTCCGTTCGTCTCGTCTCGTTTTGTTGTCTCGTTCATTCACACCTTTTTCACAACGTCTTATCTATCCGAGTATACTCGTAACTTACTTACTTACTTACTTACATTATATATGATTGAAGAAACGTTTCCACATGGCTAGTAAAGGACAATATTGTATTTACATAGATACATACGTACATATATTCTTTCGATGACCAATATCAAAGCTGCCACGTGCCCCCTTCGCTTTTTTCGATTACGATAAAATAATGTTTCTTAACGTTTTGCCGTAAGCGTCTCATTTGCGTGAAAATAACAGGAAGCGAAATAATGAAGACATTACGTACATGCAAATCATCCATTTCATCTTTTTTCTCTTTTCTTCGTTTTTTTTTTCTTTAGTTTTCTATTTTCATTTTTAACACATTCGCATCGGTGGGGGAGGGGCATTTCGAGCCCCAAACTTTTCGAATGGGATCGCTAACATTTCATCACGGTTTTTTTTTTTATTTCAATCCTCCATTACGTTAGAAACGAAAATATTGGTAGAACTTTGAAAATAAATATAGAATTCGTGAAAAATAATTGAGTTGTTTGATTGATTGGTTCAAAACTCGAACCCAAGTTTTCCGCTTCTTGGATCACTGCTCTGTCAATTGAACTATCCAAAATCCTCGGTTGATTTTCTTACGAATAACAATTTTATTTTGACATTAAGGTACTCGGTCTATAAAAATATTTTTCAAAGTAATTTTAAGAAATTTAATTAATTTCTTAATAGCATTATAATGTATAATTATTAAAATCTAATTATCATAAATTAATGTGATAGATATTTATTTTTAAAAATTAGATAAATATATATATATATGACAATCTCAATTACATATTTTTCCGTTATCCGATTAATAGTTGAAAACATGCATTAGTTTAAGTTATCCGATGCGAATAAAATTTCGTCGTACAGTCGAGTATAATAGTTCAGAAGAAAGATCGGACCTAATTTGTCTTTTTCTCTTTCTCTCTCGAGACCAGATTTACCGGAAAGAAATTTCGGGATCGATCGATAGAAAGGAGGAAACTTTGAAACGAGAATTATCATAGTTCTCGCGTCATAAACGATAGAATGCCGCGTATGCTTCCATAGTGGATTACGATAACGCGTTATCGGAAACGCATGGTAGAAACAATGGGTGCGTGATTAATTACTTGGAAAGTACTAGAAAGACAGAAGTGATGGATGTTATTCTCCAACAAGAGAGAGACAGAGAGAGAGAGAGAGAGAAAGAGAAAGAGAAAGAGAAGGAAACAGCCGGTGCATACATGCGCCAAAGTAACCGTGTTCCTATTTCCATCTTCTCCATCGTTGTATTAATAAACTCGATTGTTTCTTCTATTCTCTGAAATATTTTCAACAGTCACGCTCGATAATTTTTACATATGATTCATTTTAAACATTGTTTACGTAAAAACAAGTTTTCTTTTGAACATTATTGAAAAATCAAAGGTTGGTCAAAAGATGACTAAGAATGATTTTCTAAGAAAAACTAACATTAGTCTTTTTATTTTTCTTTCCATTCGAAATATACGACACGTACTTCCTGTTATCTTCTTAAAGAAAAATAATAGATAAAAGTTAATATCTACATATAGATAAAGTTAGAGAGATTATAATAGGTCATAGTTTCCTTTTCCCTGATCTCACTTGTTTACTTATAAATTACTCATTCACAATCATAAAAATTCAAATAAATAAGATACAACAGTTTGAAGACACGCGTTCTACACGTGATTACAATCTTGTCGCATAATTTACGATCGCGATTTAGCATACAATGAATCGAATTGAAAGGAACGCGAGTTACTTGCCTTTCAATATTGATTTCTTTATTGATTTAACGCGTACGGCTCGAGTCATGTGGTAGTCCAAAGAACGTATGAGGGTAGGAGGGGTGTCTTATGCAATACGGGAGGGAATCTAATCAATGAACGGAACTCGAAACTACCTTTTTAAAACTTGACTTTGTAATTATCGTTTTGGAAATGCGAGAAGATTTTTGAATGTGTTATCGTGAATTTTCGCATTATAGATTCTACTAATATCATTGTGAGAGATAGAGAAAGTGAGAGAGAAAGAGAGAGAGAGAGAGAGAGAGAGAGAGAGATGGAAAAAAGAAGAAGAAGAAAATATAAGTACGTGTGTTGTTCGTGCACGTAATACACCGTCCGTGTTTTATGGCATAATGTAGGAATAACGTTAGAAAGGAGTTGAATTTTCTCTGGTATGTAAAGTGTATCCAGGACTGTTTGGAACTATCCGACGCCACCGTACTTTCTTTTACCTTTCTTTTTTATCCCCGAGCACACAATTCCAACGACTGCAACCACGGTTATATTATTAACGCCGCAGAAGCTATGTAGGTAGACGAGAAAAAGAAAGAAAGAGAGAGAGAGAGAGAAAGAGAGAAAAGTCAGTATTTGCTGTTATAAAAAAGGAGAAAAATACAGAGGGAAAAAATAGAAGAAAAAGTAGAAGAAATGAGAGAAGTAGGAAAGAGAAAAAAAGAAAAGAAAAAGTAAATATAATAGAGTGTCACCGTGATTCTTTATTGTTTTCATTATTTATCTTCATAACTGAGCGTACTTCGTTTATGACCGACATAAACGTGCAACTCTCGAGAAACGAGCTCCCTTCAATTTTATTTTGAAAAACGGGAGAGATAGATGGATCGTTGCTCGTTATTGACGATTAATATAAGCACAAAAGAGAAGAAAGGAGAAAAAATAATAAAAGAGAGCGAGAGAGAGAAAGAGAGAGAGAGAGAGAGAGAGAGAAAGAGAATTTTTATATATACTTTTCCTCGATACGGATGCACTTGTACTTATTTTACTTACATCCATAAATATGCATATCCGTTTATATATATGTGGAAACATTGTATGTAGAAACATGGTACTCGTTGAATGTCACGCTACTATGTGCGTTCTTATACGCGCTTATATTGTAATATCACACGTGAATAAACATTGGCAAGTAGAGAGGAGGTCTGTCGTGTTAACGAAGAAATGAAAATATTCCGTAAATACTCGGCTCCCTGCAGACAATTAACGCGATTACGGCAAACAGGCTCTTTTTTTTGCAATAATCGTTCTGCAATATTTTATCGTACTACTTTAGTTTCCTTCTCTATTCTATTTCATACACAGAAATGGAATTCGAAAATGCGAACGAGTTAGACTTTTGAAAATTGAAAAATCATTACACGTAGATTTGTGTAATTAATGTAATCGTAGACTTCGAGCGGTATTAATAAATCATTAAAATCTCTGCCTCGTAATGCAAATTTGAGGAAGACTTTAGCGTCGTTCGAATATCTTTCTTTCTTTCTCTCTCTCTCTCTCTCTCTCTCTCTCTTTCTCTCTTTTTCTCTCTCTTCTTCTATTCTCTCGTAATGAACGACGAAGATGACGAAGCTATAACGCATTAATTATCTCTTGTGAAAAAGCAACGATTATTTCAAGTTTATGCGAATCACGGTGGTAAATAAAATGATCTCGAATCAATATTACATTCTTATAGTATTTTTATTGAAATCAATTACGTAAGAGGCGCTTTCATTTAAATGAACGATTACGCGCAAACGAGTGACGCGTGGGGAAAGCAAACATGTAGTTAATGCGACGCGATAGCGCGAGTTCTTTGATTAATTTCACCTTGGCCATTGACAAATACAAAGAAAGAAAGAAACAGAAAAAGAAAGAGAGAGAGAGAAAGAAAGAGAGAGAGAGAACAATTTTACTAACAATGAATGGACGAATTATGGTCAAATTCTACATATTTTTATTTAACCAATGAAATGTCCAAAGTATACAAATGATTGTTAACAATTTAGACAGGTCATCCTTTTTTCAGAAAGAAAGAATAACAGACAGGAAGAAAAATATAATCGATTAAAACTAGTCATTATATTCACTTGCTTTATTCAGTTGATCCTTTACAAAATTTGTGCGTAGTTATTGCGACGTAATACCGAGTTCTTTGATTAATCTCACCTTGGCTATTGGTAAATACAGAGAAAAAGGCAGAGAAAGAAAGAAAAATAGAGAAAGAGAGAGTGAATTTTACTAACAATGTATACAAACTATAGTCACATTCCACGCATATTTTCTAACCAATGAAATGTCCGAAGTATACAAATGGTTATTGACAGTTTAGGCAGGTCATTTTACCTACTTTCTTAACTCAGTTGATCTTTTAAAGAATTTCTATGCTTTTAAACCGAAACTTTTACCTACCTGTTTCTTTGTATTTTCCGACCATTTTTTATTTTTTTTCCATTTTTAATTTTCTCTTTTTTTTTCCTTTCCTTTTCTTTCTTTTGAGGAAGTAGGGGGGAAGGGGCATGGCGAGGAATACAATTTCAATAACGAGCCCGGTCTTTTCGAAAAGTATTTGTTCTCCATTGATTTATGAGTTTCCTCGAGAATAAGGCGCGCAAAAACGTTTACGAGCCGTTTCAAAAATATTTCCCGTCTCGTTTTATTTTAGGAACACTACGACGCTTTTGGTATATCTAGAGTGGCACTTTTAGAAACTAAATTTCGCTATTAATACCTCAAAACGATCGCTGAATCTATTAAATGTGAAGAAGCACGGAAAGAGGAAAAGGGAAGGAAGGTCGCGAGACGATCAACATTTCCATATTATTTCTACATTTATCAAGACAAATCATTACACCTGTAGCATATTCATGATTCTTTTCAATTGGGCAAGACATCGTCTGAGAATTTATTAAAGTATCTGGTTTAAGAAAACAAAACTAGACTATCGATTTTGTAGTCTTCGTCTACAATATTACAAGCTTATTTTTTAACTCTTTATAAACCGAGGATATAATATTAATAAATATTAATTTTTAAATACAAATTTTTTTTAACAGTGAATGAACAATTTTCAAAGATACTAAATTTAATCCCATATATAAATGCCCAAGTTGATAATTGGTAATAAAAAATTTTTGATCGGTTACAAATGAAAGATTATGAAATATTATGCTGTGCGCGTCATATTTGTGAAGAGAATAGTAGATAAAAAAGAAATAATAATAATTTATTGGCATGTGACTTCTAAGTTACACATGTCCATAGTGGATTATTAATTTATAAGGCTAGTACGAAAAGACTGTAAATAAAAAATACGTAGGAAAGTACCTTTATTTTTTTCAAAAAGCATCCCCGCGAAGCTAAATGCGTATTATAAACTCGGCTCGACGTCGCATTACCATAAATTGTCTTAAATTGTCGTGCGCGATAATGATGTGCGGTGATTTTTTTAGCAAATATTATTCTTTCGATATAAATTACGACATATTTGCTCAATTTGCGCTCTACCGTCCTATAAATATTTTCAAACAGGTGCATAAATGTTTGCAGAAGCAACAACTCGAGAGACGTTAAATAGTTGTGTTCCTGTAGAAATATAATAATAATAATAATAATAATAATAATAATAATAATAATAATGAAAAACGAACAGTCAGTCGAGGAAATTAAAAATTCGAAAAAGTTAATACGAAAAAATCGGTTCAAAGTTCATCGAGTTGAAATCTTTCTAGTTCGTTGGAACTAACGCAGCTTTGATCGCGAAAGATAGATCGACCGATCCTACGATCGATTGCAATTTCGCTTATCGATCGTTCACACGTGGATTTCAAAATTTATTGTTGCCAACCGATTTACTAACGCATAAAGCACTCGACATTTTTTCTCTCTTTCTCTTTCTCTCTCTCTCTCTCTTTCACTTCCACTTCTTCGTTCAGATAAAGAAAACAACCCGATTTTGTACTTGGGAGACGAGAAAAAGAAATATTTTCTTTTAACAGACAACAGTCTCGGGTGGTGCGAAATGTTCGTTCGTAGACTTAGCAATAAATCGATGCAAGATATTTAAAAGCAATATTTTATAGAGATGGCAGGAATACGCGGAGAAAGAGAGTAGCTCTTGAAATAGGTCAAGCATTTGACGTTATCCAGTGACCCCTCCCTCTGTTCCTCCCGCCCCTATCGATCGACAACATATACCTGGGTCCGACAACAACTCTCTTCTCGACCTTGCTTCTAACTCGTCTTTTACCATCTCTCGGGTTCTTCCCTAAAGCACGAACAGCTATACAACTGAGAGAGTTAGATGAATAAAGGGAGAAAGAAAAGTGTGATGGAGGAGGAGGAGGAGGAAGGGAAGGGAAGAGAAGGGAAGGGAAGGAATCGTAAAGCCCAAGTCGGCCGAAAGTTCGAACTATTTCGAGTAGATTCTAGAAGGGAGAAGAAAATGACACGTCCCTTTGTCCAGACGATAGACAATACGTAGGTTCCTTTCCGTATTCAAAGACACAACTAGAGAAACTCAGCTAGTCCAGAAGATGTGGGTTTTCATCGAGTTACCAATCGACGTACTATCGAGGAATACAAATTGAGTAAATACTCCCTAGACGCACCTGTCCCTCCTATCTAGGCAACCACTGGACAAAAGAAGACTCCGAGGGGGGTAATATAAAAGAGGGTAGAACCCGTTAAGAGGAAATAGTACGAGTCTAGCTTAACCATGACGCATCCATCAAAAGACACCCTTTTCGTTTCCTGTTTTTCTTTACTTTCCCTGTCAGTGACCACTCGAATGGTGCTCGCTTCCACTTCGATTTCGATATATACGATTGATCGATTAAACGCTAATACGCGTTTCCTAAAACATCCTGGCATGTTCCTCTATTCTACTTACTACGTATGTATATGTATATATATATATATATATATATATACAGATAATTGTTGGTGTATAGAGAGAGAGAGAGAGAGAAAGAGAGAGACAGATATATACATNTATATATATATATATATATATGTACATAGTTCCGCGCGTATACATATGTATATATATATATATATTGTATATACACAGCTGCGATATAGCGGCACGTGCCAAATGCTTTTTCACCTATCTCCGATCGCCACTCTCTTATCATCAACGTGTGCGGGCTTTCCTAGCCGGCGCGATATACATCAGTTCCCTTAAGTGGATACTTCATTTTTGTTCTGGGCCGCATATATATATATATATACGAAATCAGGAAATGAAAAATTGGATTCGTAGCACATTTGTATAGGACTTTTAGACACACGGGGATTGAGGGGGTTAGAAACGAGCATTGACCTTTGCACTTTTCTATATTTGTTTCAACGAGGCGAACTAGGCCCTGCCAAATTTTCTTTGGCAGACAAAGAGACAAAAACGAGTCACCGTTGTCTTCGTCCTCGTCATAGTCATCATAGTCGTCGTGCACGAGAAATTGAAACGATTCGAGATCAGTCGATGTCGCGAACATTTAGTTGCCAGTTGTGTTTCGTCGGTTCTCTTAAAACCCTTTATGTCTTGCTCGTTTCCGTTAAAATTCCGCCTATTAAAATACGTTTTATTCTAGTAAGTCTCATTAAAGCCTTTTTTCGTTTCCGCGTCGGAGTTGACATAATGTGGGTCAAGAGTTTCCGGTCTAGGAAAGATTTCCCGAAACGACGACGCGACGACGATCCTATTAATAGACTTATAATAACTACCTTAATTTATGATTCCGCTTTCGAGTGTAATTTCGTTTAAAGAATCAAATTAATTCAGGATACTCACATAGAGAAATGTGTCTACAAATATATAGGAAAGTGCGTTTATTGGATAACGGGTAAAAATCGAACTCGCCCAATCTTCTCTGAATGCTCTTTCTTTCTTTCTTTCTATTTTTTCATAGAGTCACAAAAGTTTTCTAGAAATAGTATCGATTCGATCTCCTTCCCTCGTTGTTTCAAATTGACCAACGTAACCATTCAAAAATGAAATATCGAACATCGTTAAAATTTAATTAGTGCTGTTGAAAGTAATCTAAACTAAAGCAGTTAACCAATTTTGTAAAACTTTGATAGAAACAACGATCCTTTGAATTAATGAAAGAACCAAAGAAAGAAAGAAAGAAAGAAAGAGAGAGAAAGAGAGATAAATATAAAAAAGAAGGAAGAATAACTTCTTTGATTATAATTATTATTAACGATTATATATATAGATGTTGTATCGTAAATAGTAGGCCTTGTACCGTCGAAATCGTTGCGTATCGTTACGTTTTGTTTTGTGTTTTCGAGAGGAGTGACGCCACAGCCGCTGTTCGACGACACTTTCTGTACACGTGAACGTCACGGCGACATCTTATCGTTGTTCGTGCCGAATTCGGTCCTATCATCGGGGATTAATTAAGAAGCGAGGACGCGATTAGGCCAACGATCGAGAATCGGTGCGAGCCGACGGGCGCCAACGGGTACCTCCATCGATGCTCTACACATACATGCATACAAAACTTACATATACGTTATTTAAGTAAGTATATGTGTGTGTGTGTAAGCGGAGAAGATCGAGAAGGAGGAAACAACAGCACAACGGCAACGGCAACAGCAGCACCGCAACAGCAGCTCAGCAGCACATGACACACAACCCCAAGTAAAAGAGAAAAAAAAAAAACAAGAAAAAGAGATAAAGAGAGKGGGAGTGAGAGAGAGGAAGGAAGGAAGGAAGGAAGGAACAAACGGAGGGAGGGGTAGAGAGGGTACTACGACAACGGCCGATCACCATTTATCGTCCGTTGCGGAACCGTGAGGAGAGAGTGTGAATGAGTTCGAAGATCGACTGCCCACGAATGATTCACGCCGCCTACGCGATTTACTACATTACAGTAAGTGTCCTACAGCCGTAAACAAGCCGATAAACCGTATAAATAGGGTTTTATTTATTACTCAGTAACTCGCATTATCGGTCACCCAAGCAACGATCTTCTTCTTCTTCTTCTTCTTTTTTTCTGTTCTTTTCCTCTTCTTCTTTTTTGTTTTCTTAATCTCGTGAATTTGTAAATTCCTTTCTTTCTTTTTTTTTTTCTTTTCATTAGGATAGTTTTAATTGAAATTTTTGTCAGTACGACGAGAATGCATTTTATAACGTTTCGTTATCGTTGGAATTTTCGACTAATCACTCACGCGGCGCACAGCAAATCTCTCTTATAAAACCGGTATTAACGTTTACAAGTATTATTCAACGATAAGATCGTTGTTTTCGTTTGCGAATAATCGATAAGAAGAGCCTACGTAGATTTCCGATTTCTCGATATTAACGTGAAACAATAATAATAAATAAAATAATAATAAAAAAAAGAACTTGCGCCTATGTGTGTGACCGATCGATCGAGATTCTACGAGGTGATCGATAAAGAAAGAATTCAATCGCGATAGTCGGGAAAACACGCGTTCTCGAAAAATTTCATATATCGTCGGCGCACCCCCTTCCACCGCTTCCTCACCGTTTGTACGATTATTTCCGATTATTTTCAACGCGTATTTTTCATATAATATATTAAGCGTTTACGATTATTCATATAGGCGCTCCTTTGTTGGCGATTTTATCGAATGCATCCCTCCTCCCCCCCAGATGCATTTGTTAATTGACCGGTCATTTATTTGTGTGGTTCACGTGACGAACGTGTTTTTCTGGTCTCGACGATCGTTCAACAGAGGCGAGGTAGTAGTTATCGTTGCTACGCTCTCTCGTCTATCATTGTGATACTCGAGTCGACTTAGCATTGTTCTCCCCGATCGATGACACGCCACGTAAATACTATAGAGGTACTTACCATACCATGTTGACGTTTTCGATCTGCTATTCATAAATATTCGGAGAAACGATTGCGTTGAATGGCCGATTGGCTAGCTAGTTTGCTAGCTGGCTGGTTGGCTGACTGACTGACTGACTGACTGGCTGGCTGATTTTATTTCACAAAAATCTATTATAAAACGCTATAATTATAATACGATAAAGTACAAAAAAAAATAATAGGCGCCTAAAATAACAAAAAGATAAGTTGGCGACTATAATTGATCAGCGACTCGTCATTCGTTTATTTACATCTCTATGAGAAAAATGTGACATCCGATATGAGATTCGATGACCGGGGAACGGACACGTCGGAACATTTATGGAAATCTTCCGTTGAGATCTTCCAAAGAGACAACTTCGAAAATTAAGCATATTTCTATAGACAGGAGAAGGGAGTAGGTTGAAGTTTAAACGATTCCACGTAAGCGCGATCCATATCGAACAACTACGTTCATATCAAACGTAAGAATAAACGATAAAGTCTTACGATTTCAAAGAAGGAGTCAACAACGTCGTTTTACTTTCTTCTTTTTCTTCTTATTATTATTCTTTTGATTTTTCTTGTCTCTTGGACTTTGTATTTCTTGTGAAGTCTCTAGTAAAGACTGATCGATCGTTGGAAAACAAGATACATATGTCGAAAGCGATGAAACATAGCAAATATTATGCAGGATATGTATTGTATCCAACTCGTAACTCGATATTCTTGGATTCTGAAAAGTGATCGTTCTCGCGGTCGAGTAGTATACTTCGAAAAGCCGAAATTTGAGCGTTTCCAGTCTGGATTGCATCTACGCACGCGCAGCGCACTTACCAAGTTCGCATGACTTTTCAAAACTTTGTTTGCCATTGACAAGATGCATATATGTGTATGCGTATTTATTCATATATTTACTATGTTACACAAAAACTAGCATGGACGAGTGGACGGATACGTAATCAACGATCAACGGTCGTTGCTTTTTATCGCGAAGAAACGAAGGAGTCAAGTGTGTGCGAAACGGATGAACTCTCGTATAGAACAAACAAACAAATGATCAACGCCAGCGATATATTGATAGCGCGTTATTATTTAATAGCCGAGTTTTATCAGTCTCTGCAGTATTTGTGCACTTTAATTTTCTTATTAATTTATTTATAATATTTATTTACGAGACAAACTTTTTGATACATAAATTAAATAAACGATATTGGAGATAGAGCACAGAAATCAAAAAATTAAAAGACAAAAATAATCATAAAAGATGTGTGTTCTAAAAATAATATGGATTAATTGAATATATCAATATATTACTGATAAGAATTAAAATTAACACGTTGACTACCGTGTAGGTTACAAGTGACCTAAACACGATCAATAGTAAAAATACATAATTACAGTAAATATTGGTACTAATAAAATTTTAAATAACACCATTGTTTGAAAAAAATAATGACATGCAGAACTGTATAGAGCTTTGTTTACAGAACATTCAAAAATAATTTTATTAACACTCATTTTATGACGCTTAATGTTGTCATTTGAGACTTTCACTTGGGAGCGGATGACGCTTTAAGTCGTCATTTAAGTTATCGCTTAACTATTCTTTAAAAATATCTTTTTTTCCATTCTTATTTTACTAGATTTTTTCTATATGTAGATACTAATAATAGCCTGAGGAATGTTTTCCCAATAATGTGCTTTATCGTTTCTTTTGTTATGCGCGTATTTATACTTATTCATTATTCGGCCGATACTTATCAAAACCAGTATCTGAACCTCGAAATAAGATCTCTGTGTATTGTTCGATTATTGCTTTACAAAGGGAAATCTATCCTCAAAATATATTCTTTCTTTTATTTATTCATAAAAAATATTTAACTAAGATTTTAGGAAATTTTGGAATTGAATATTACTCAGTATCTGCTTTGCTACTGAAACCGAAACATTTTTCAATAATTTCCTATTCGTGAATAATAAAAATTAAGTGTCATATTGTTCTAAAAATCCTCAAAATGGAGGAAAAATTTTTTTCGGAGACATATGAAGATTCATTGTCAGATCTGGCTATAAATCTCATATATGTGTAGGAGCTGTAAAGTCCCCTTTCATATTGAAAAGTATTTTCAAGCATACCATACAAAAAAAATGTTAATAATCAACGTGTTAATAATCATTCTATTTAAGCAGCTATAATAATCATACGCAGTGTGATATTGTTCACACTGTATAATACGAATTATAATTTTATTTGATTTTCAATCCAATTCATTTTCTATCTCCATCGAAAGAAATATATATTCGGTTTATTTTGAAAACTAATATCATTTGAAAGATAAAAAAAAAAAAGGAAAAGAAAAGAAAAGAAAAAATGAAAACATAAAAAAAAACAATACTCTTTATCACCGAAAGTATCTGATAGCGCGCGATTGCGTGCGATAGCGTTTATGTTCTACGATCTATTATGAAACTTCATTTAACTTGCGTTATCATCGTACGTAGCGATATTTACTTTTCGATCTCTAGAGATATGGAAACGAAAACGGCAAAGTTAAGTTACTTTCGCGAGAACTAGAAATACGATGCAATCTTTATCATGCCTCTCGCTATATCTGCCTTCCTTTCTAGAGGTTCGTAGAAAAAAAAAAAAAAAATAAATAAAAAAAGATTAGTATGTGTTGGTTGATCAAAAGTCAAGTTCAAACTAAAAGATAGCGATTTGTCTCGTCGATTATTTTGACGTTGTCAAGTTCAACGATAGATTTCTACTCTTTTATTGGTTTCTTTATTTTTCGAGAAAACGATCAATTACGAAAAAAGAAAAGGAAAAAACGGTCATCCTAAAGGAAACAGTAAGAAAATCGAGAAAAATAGAAACGGTAGAAAGAGAGTATGTAGCAGCAGGTATATAGCAAAAGTTGGATGCAACGCTCGAGGAATCCGAGAACCAACCGGATGCAACGCCAGAATGGGAATGCGAGGCAACGCGCGCGCCGCAAGAGTCCGTTACTCGTATCGGGTATTTCCGAGAACACGACTATAAACAAACAAACACACGGAGAGCGAGAGCGAGTGCGAGAAGGACGGAATGGGATTGTAAAGAAGGAAAGAAAGAAATAAAGAAAGAAAGAAAGAGAGAGATAGAGTGGGAGGGAAGTAGGGTGGTAGAGATGAGGTGGAGGAAGTGGCGGAGGAGGAGTAGGAAAAAGAGAAGATAGGAAAGGGAGGTACGCAGAATGCGCGCGCGTTCATTCGCGCGTGCCCTACCTTCCAAGGCGAGAGAACGCAGTCTGTGAGCCCGAAGATGGTAGGGGTGAGACGGAGTGGGGATACTGGCGCCGTCGCTCAAACTATCCCCGCCGGGGCGCCAACGCATGCGCGCCAAACCCAATTCCCCCTCTTTTCGTCGCCGCGACTAACCGTATGGACTTTTTCCCCTCGAACGGTCAAATTCGAACGCGAACTCGTCGCCGTGCCGATAAACAATTTCGAATGTTTATCTGCGTCGCGATAGTAGGCCGATGTCAACGGGCGAGAATCGGATCGTTAACCGTCCGATATTATTATTATTATAAGTAAGTATTCCAATCGTAATTCGCATTACGTTATTATTCATTTATTCGTATTCCTATCGTAAGTCTTGATTATGTTTTTGGCAATATTGGGTATATCATTCGTTTAAAGAGAATTTCTTGTTTTTTCTTTTGACATTCCTACGATCAAGAGCAAGCAAACGAGCGAGAAAGAATAGTTTCGAGGCGTAGTCTGTGCTTTCATTGCAATTTTCGCACTTGACCGCAGTGGTAAGCGTGCTTTTACGATCTACGGTAAGATTACTGACACGACGACGACGACGTAGGTTGAAACGGGGCAGGGAGGGAAAGAAAAGAAAGAGAGAGAGAGAGAGAGAGAGAGAGAGAGAGAGAGAAGCAGCTCCTCGCGCGCACCCCACTCGAAGCTCCCGGATGCGGGCTCGAGCAAGGCTGAAAGAGAGGGGGTAGAACGCTTGGGGAAGAGGTCGTGCTTGGTAGTGGGGAGACTTGCCGCCAAGAGAGCTACTCGTAGTGGGGAGAAAGCGCGGGTTAGCAGCCCGGACCCGCCAAGCGTAGAATTCAGTAAGCGAACGGCTCTCTATGGCCACGAACGTGTTTTTCGTTCTTCGGTTCCCGCGCATGCATATATACGCGTATGTCGTTCCCGAGAAAGACTATTATCGAAAGGAAACATAATATATATACACATAATATACATCGGGACGTTTTGTTTGGAAATCCACTTAACGTTGACGACCAACACCATCCGCTTCTTCATCAACATCATCATCATCTTCTACTTCTCCTTCTTCTTCTCCACTGCTATTTACCTCATCGGTTCTTCTAATTCCTATCATCATAGAAAACAGTTTTAACGTAAAACAGAAAATCTCAACACATCACGACAGCACTTAAACTTCTACTACTACTGTTACTACTATTACTAAATCGATTCATCCCCTTTGACCAACAAGCTAAGCATCGACGAAACACAACATTACCACCATCCCTATCAACAACAACGACTCTTCCGTTATTTCACTTTTCTTCCTCATTATTTCTCTTCAACCTCGAAGATTGCCATCGGACCAACGATCAAAAGAAAAATACAGGAGATACAATATTTGGCTTAACTTCGCATCATTTTGATTTCTCGATAAATTCTCATCGTTCGTTTCCGCAACTGTGGCTTTAATCATTCAAACTGGATTCCAACAAGCAGTACGTGTCGCGATTACATCGCGGCTACCGGAGGCTTAAGAAGTTATTCAAGGTAAGCATTAAGGAGACATCGTAAAGAGATAATAGAAAAATATTCCAATTGGAATATTTGTACGTTGAAGTGTGCTTTCTTCCATCGTCATCATCACTACCTCCCATTAAGTGCTGCTATCACAACTTTCTCCTTTTTAAAATACCAAAAGTTATTTGTTTATCTTTGTCGAAATAATTGTATGTCGTTAAAAGACGAGGGAAAACAAAAATATAAAAAATAGAGAAAAAAAATCGTAAGAAATATTTTATAAGTGTTAGTTAAAGTGTAAAAAAAAATATTTTCTTTTTCTTATTAACGAATAAGACAAATGTTAATTGTTTAAAATCGTAAAGAGAGGGAGTATAGTGTAGCAGCCCTTGCGCTAGCCATTCGGAGCAAATAGCGAACGGATACCTTACTTACGGAGAAGATGAAAGAGTCGAGGTTAACATACTGCCTCGCGGCATGAATAATTTACGCTCGGTCGAATTTAAATAAATTCGCCTGGAGCCGAGTTTGCGCGAGTGCGCTATACGTAATCTTTCTCTCTCTTATTATTCTCTTTTTATCTCTCTTTTTCTTTCTTTCTTCGAACGAATCGCCTCGAAAGTTGTTTACAGAGGCCTTCAGAGTCGATATTTTAAACAGGTTCGCGACGGAACGCGGAATTTTTGATAGGGCGACCAGTTGCCAGGTGATTTTTTATTCGGTCTAGATATTCCTCTTTTATGTACCGCACGAATAACATTCTCTCCTTTCTATTTATATAATTTTGATTAACCTTTTTCTTAACGATATTAAAAAAAGAAAAAGAAAGAGATATAAATTGTTTTTTACGAATTTGTGGTAATTACGTATCGTATAGTGTGTAAACGAGAGCGAGAAAGAAAACCTTAGTGTTCGAGGTCGAGAAGTCGATTAACAACGGTGCCACCGATAGGCTCGTATGAACTTCGAACCCCTCCAACGGATAATCAAGATTCCTTCCTCCGAGTGTTTATTCTCGGAACAGTCGAAAAAACATGTTTTCGTGACTCGCGAGTTCTCTCTGTCTCTCTCTCTCTCTCTATCTCTGTTTCTCTGTCACACACACACGCATACATATACGTATTAACTCATTTATTTGTCAAGACTCTCATCGAGTTTGTCTCGTGAAGGTATTTACCTCTTTTTTCAACTTTGAAAATAGATTTTTCCGATACTTCGTAGAACGACAACAAACCAACTTATGTTTATTACCTGCCATTACAACCCTGCCCCCTCCTTTCCCCATTACCATTGCCGTCATTTAGATTACTATTAAACCAAAAAAAAAAATAAAAAAAACAATGCTTTAGTTTATGCATATAATAATATGTCTATTAGAAAAAATGGTAACGAAGTCGAGATAAATATGAAAAAGACGACAACGTTACCGTGTACCAATCATTATCGGTGTATCCTTTCTGTTACGCACCCATTAGATCTAATTGTAAACTGGAGGAAGAAGCACTCTAATGTAAGCTAAAGTCTAAATCGTGCTTCATCATTGACCCCCGGCAAGAGTACTTTTCTTTTCCGAAGCACCTCGTCTCGATCGATAACGCTTAAAGCGCGAGAAGAAGGAAAACCTACCCTCTCCCTTTCCTTTCCCGACCGTCCGTCCTCTCTTCTTCCTTTCCACCCTTTTCTTCTTCCCTTTGCCTCAAAACTACTAACTCCGTTCTTTTTTCCTCTTTTTTTTTTTTCCCCCTTTTCTTTTATACGCAACGCTCTATATTCTTTATTTTTTTAATCGCTTATTTATATCATTCGGATATCATTTGTATTTCTTCCTTCCTCCCCCTTCTCCTCCCCCTCCCGCCTACAACCCGATCAAAATATCTTTTCGATAAGTTCAAGTTTATTCCGCTTTTCTTTTTTGTTTTTTTGTTTTCTTTTTTGTTTTTTTGTTTTCTTTTTTGTTATTTTTTATTTACGAACTTGGAAACCCCCCCCGCCTCTTCTCTCCTCCACCTCTCTCCCCTCTAAAAAAAACACAAGCTGCATGGCCTAGTGCAATAAAATTCTCTTTATTTTTTACTTTTCGCTTTTTGGTGCAAGGGAGGAGAGAGATATAGCTTGCTGCGCCGCTGCCGCCGCCACCGCCGCACCTCGTGTTCTAATTTAGGTTGTGCTCGCGACACGTTTCTCAGCGTCTGCGAATGCAAAACATTTCATTCACGGACAAAAGTGTCGGCCGCCTGCGCCGCCACCGCCACCATCGACGACGACGATAGGCGTAGTCCCTTCTGTGTTCTCGGGAAAAACGAAGCGAGGGTGGGGATACTCGGAGATCGGCCTCCTTCCTCTCTTGCCTCTCTCTCTCTCTCTCTCTCTCTCTCTCTCTTTCTTCTTTCTTTTCTCTCTTTCGTGGCTACCACCACCGCCACTGCCGTCTGTTGTACAAACGGTGAAGAGAGAAGAAAGACGAGGAGGGAGAGAAAGGTGGTGGACTATGTTGTCCAGTGGTTCTTCGTGACACTTTCTCACCCCTTACGAGAATTATATTGTGATACTCTTGCAGTTTATTTGTGTTAATTTTTGTTTTCCTTTTTCTTTTTCTTAAGAAAATAATCAAATAATTGGATATGAGTTATTTTAATGATTGAATTTGAAAATAATTTTCAATCGGGTGTCATAAGAAATTGATAAAGTATTGGTTCAGTTAGTAGTAGTATATAGTAGTAGTAGTAATAGTAGTGTAGTATATATTACTGGAGATGAATAAAATGAAGAACCACTGATAAGATGGTTGGTACTGCGTGCCGCTGTAAGAGCGCAGCACCGTTTGCGCCACGAAAAAACGCAACCGCCATGTAAGTGGGAAAAGAGAGGGAAGAAACGAGCAAATGAGAAAGAGAGAGAGCTTGGAACGTTATAAAGGACGGAAAAAAGGCGCGCGTGCGAGAAAGAGAGAAACGAGTGAAGCTAAAATTAGAATGTCCGTTGGAATGCCGCTCGTTCTCTCGTGTGTAAATGCGTACGCGTGCGTGCATGCGTACGTGTGTGTCTCGCTCCTCTCTTTTCGCTATACGTGCGACTATGCTGTCGCAGTATGCTATAGAAAGAAAGAGAGAGAGAGAAAGAAAGTGAGTGAGTTAGTGTCTCCGTAAAGGGGACCCAAAAGTATCGAATAGAAAAGAAAAGGTTCCGTCTTTCCGAAAATTCCCAGGCTTTTCCTTCTCCCTTCTTATTATTCTGAAAAAAAAAAAAAAAAAAAAAAAAAAAAAAAAAAAAAAAAAAAAAGAAAAGGAAACTTTTAACGTTCCTCCCGTTCGTTATATTTTTCTTTTCGAAAAGAATGAAATGAGAAGCTGTGAGAAATAAAAAAAGAAAAAGAAAAAAAAAAAAGAAAAAAAAAGGTAAAGGGGCCGATATGTATTATTTCCCTCGTACGGGAGCAAAACGCGTTCCAGGGATTGAATCTGCTCCTAGGAAGAAATGCGGTCACCGTTAAACTCCACGCTGTCTCTCGCAAATCCTCTTTTCCGATGAGGGCTTTTCTCGTGAAAGGGGCCGCCAGTGTCTGCCTGCCTGCCTGCTATTCTCGTTTCTCTCTTTCCTTGAAAAAAAAGAAATAAAAATAAAAAAAGAACGAAAGAAAGAAAGAAAAAATATGGGCCAACTTGTTTTCTGATATCGCACGCGCATACTCTTCCAAAATACTCCCATAATACTACTTGCTCACTTCATACCGCCGCCCTATGAAGCATTTCCCAAGGCGTCGCGTTATTGGGAAATTCGTTGTGTGTTAGAGACGAAATGGTTTGAAGTCGTGACCCTAACCGTAGATAAGAGTATAAAGGAGAGATAAGTTTGAAAGAATGAGGGAGAGAAAGAGAGGTAACTCGAGCGTTACTCCTCGGAACGTCATCGTGTAGGGCCTACTACGACGACGAGGCTTCTCTCAAGCTAACGCTCTCGAGGAGGAGGTCGACGGCCTGATACGGATGGTTGACGACGTTGTGGGGCTCGCCTCGTAACCGGCCTGGGAAGAACGCGAACGTCCTCTCTCTTTCTTTCTTTCTTTCTTTCTTACTCCCAACCTCCCTCCCGCCCCTTCTCCCTCTTCTTCCTTCCGACCCTGTGCGAACATCCAAATCGGCCGTTTTCTTTTCAAAGTCCTCCGGAAAGAGAGTATTGTATCTTTCAGGTAGTATCGTGTATGTATAGACCTACGTACGAGGATGGGAACGAACTAGAGCGTGGGTGAGGAATCACGAAATTGGGCCATACCGCGTATTTATCTTTTCCATTATCTCTCGACAGAGGTGGGCCCACTCAGCTCTTCTGTATCTGTTCTTTTCTTCCTTCTCTTAACACTTTCCCTCTCTCTCTCTCTCTCTCTCTCTCTCTCTTCATATTTCTATGTCTTATTTATATCAGCTTGGTCTTATATCGTCTCGCATTTCGACGGAAGTGCGTTGCTCCCATTCGTCTTTCGGGACAGGAAATGAAATGATTAAGGGTCGATGGTCCGAAGACGTAAAAACGAGTAGCGGAAATGCGTAAGACGTCTCTCGGCGTCTTCTTTGCTTTTCGATCGAGGAACGTTCGCTGCTGGTAGAGCGTGAGAGGATAGAGTTGTGTGTTCTCTGTCTCTCTCGATGCGTGGGGCCACGTGCCGCGTTGGTAGTGCGATGACGTCAGAGCTCAACTTCCGCTGCGCGATTTCCCGATGCTACCGGATGAGAAGAGTTAAGAGTACCGGATACCGGACTCTCCGTAGATTCTCCTCGCGTCTCGCTACCGGTTATCCTATTCGAGTCTCGAGTATCATCGACTAAAGTTCATTTTAAATTTCCTCCAAAGAGAAAAATGGATCTTTTCTTTGTGTTGCAGCGTGTGGCGAACCAGGCGCTTACCGTTTCGCCACAGCCGGCAGTAACGGTGGAGGGGCCGGTGTCTAAAATGTCTCCACCGACTAACGACGTGACCAACGGTGTAGTGGCGCCAGCAGCCACCTTGGCGCCCCGAGTTCCCACTAATCCTTCGCTCGCCACCGTCAATCCGCTCACTCATAAGCGCACTCCGAAGGATTTCATTTTTGGCAAGGTGATCGGCGAGGGAAGTTTCTCAACCGTAAGTATTTCCTTTTCAATTTTCATTAATATCTTTTATTGCTATGAATAATAATGATGATAGACATTAAAATGATTGTGAATCTCTTTTGCTCAGGTTTACCTCGCCAAGGATATCCATACCAGCAAGGAGTACGCGATAAAAGTGTGCGACAAGCGTCACGTTATCAAGGAGAAAAAAACCGAGTACGTGAAACGCGAGAAAGAGGTGTTGAACATGCTCGCGACAGCGAAACATTCTTTCGTGCGTTTGTTCTGCACCTTCCAGGACATGGACAGACTCTATTTTGTTCTATCGTACGCGAAAAACGGCGAGCTCTTACCTTATATCAATAAGGTTGGCTCGTTTGACATCGAATGTACCAAGTTCTACTCGGCTGAGATCCTACGTGGTCTCGAGTACCTTCACGGTCTCGGTATCATTCATCGCGATCTCAAGCCAGAGAACATATTGCTGGATGATAAGATGCACTTGCTCATTACCGATTTCGGCAGCGCTAAGATCTTAAAAGATCCGGAGACACCGCAAGTAGTGGGACCTCCGGCGGATGACGCTCAACAACCGCAGCAGCAACAGCAGTGTCGCAAGGAACGCAGAGGTTCCTTCGTTGGTACCGCGCAGTACGTTTCACCGGAATTACTGACCGACAAAACGGCGAGCAGAGCGTCGGATCTTTGGGCGCTCGGCTGCATCGTCTATCAGATGGTCGCCGGTTTGCCGCCGTTCCGTTCGCGGAGCGAATACTTGATATTCCAAAAGATCTTAAAAATCGAGTACGAAATTCCCGATGGCTTCTGCGAGTTGGCTAAGTCCCTCGTAAGTCAACTCCTCGTGCTCGAACCGAACGACAGACTCGGCGCGCAGGACGAACACGGGGCTGGTTATCCTAGCATTCGTGCTCATCCGTTCTTCAAGGGTGTCGATTTTGAAACCCTTCACGAACAAACGCCACCGCCGATTTATCCCTACTTACCCGGAACGTCGGAACACGAGGAACTCAGGTCGCAGTACAGAGTTCCGGATCATCTCGAGCCCGGCCTCGACGACAAGCAACTAACGAGACTTCTCGGAATTGTCATTGGCGAGGACGACGACGACGATGACGATGACGACGACGAGGAAGATCAGGAAAACGCGGACAGCAACGTTGAACCTACTAGCAACGAGCCGAGCAAAAGAGTCATTGACAAACCTGCCCGACGCGCTGCTATACTTGCTGCCGCAGCTGCTGTCGCCGAGAGACAACCGAGGAAGACCAGGACTTCCGGCACCGAGAGTAACATCGCTGATCTCACCCCTGAGGAGATTAGAAACCGATTGGAAAAGCAACGAACGTCTTGCCAATGGGACGTCTTTGTCAAAGGTAATCTCATCTTGAAGCAAGGATTCGTCAACAAGAGAAAGGGCCTCTTCGCTAGACGGAGAATGCTCCTACTCACCACCGGACCTCACCTATACTACGTCGACCCTGTCAACATGGTACTCAAGGGTGAGATACCCTGGAGTCCCGAACTCAGGGTTGAACCTAAGAACTTCAAGATTTTCTTTGTCCATACGGTAAGTTTCTACATCCTCTCCCACTATAAAACAAATTTTAATCGTTTCATCTATCTTATATCTAATCGATCCTTCATTTATTTGTTACAGCCAAACAGGACGTATTATCTCGAAGATCCTGAGGGATTCGCATTAGAGTGGTGTAAAGCTATCGAGGACATGCGAGTCCATTATTACGGCCTGCAGGAATCCACAGCTTAAGAAGTAACATTTTAACGAGAGCAATGATCACCACGACTCGATTCTGAAACGCGTTCGAGAATACAACGGTATAAACATTCGACAATTTCATCATTTCGAATTAACATTATATAGGAAAAGAATTCGTTATATGTATATATAGACACACAGATCCTCTTATATATAGGATGACATCTTTAGGGATCGATAGATGTCGCTTCTATTTTAGGACAAAAATTACTCTAGATCGTTTTGGTCGTTTCCCTTCCTTCGATTGGAGGGATCTTATACTATTAGGTAAATTATCGTTGGAAGAGGTAGTTTCAATCTGCTTCGAGACGCTAATAAATAGAGCAAATTATTTAGGGACAAGTATTTGCGACGCGTCAATAATCGTTCACGGTTGATCCCGAACGTAAAATGTGGCCGTCGTACAAAGCTTTAGGAAAATTCTTTATTAGTCGAAATTTATATTTACGGTTAGATAATGATGATAATGATGATAATGATGATGATGATGATAAAGAAAAAGAAGAAGAAGAGAAGTGAACTCGAGGAAAAGGGCGGATGAGAATTTAGATTATAAGATAGGACGTTTATGAACGGATCGATAGGAAATAGAAAGGGAAAGAAATTTTTTGAAGGAATCGCAACGCGGATTTTCCTACCATTTCGCAGCTTTTTAAATATCGCTTTTCTTTTTAAACGTTACGTTGTTACATTTCTGAAAAAAAAGAACGATTCGGTCGAACTAACTTACGATTCCTTATGTTCGTATTCGATATTTTGTTTATTTATACTAATATAGGTATATAATTTTTTTTTTCTTTTTCTTTTTCTTCCACTTTTCCAATATTTTCGTCTGCCTATGTACCTGTCATGTAAATAGAAAAAAGAACCATTTCATTTGAGAAAGCAGGTCAAAGACTTAGCGATGCGAATAGAGGGATGCATGATCGTGCATCCTATTATATATATATATTTAGAATTAGTAATTAGCGTAATTTATAAGTACAAAAACGTGTGTTCTCGTCGCGCCATCGATCCGCTTCTCCTCGAGTTTTCGACTCTTGTCTTTCCGTTTTCTCGTCGCGATCATTTTATCGAGTTCTTGCGGATTGTATATATATATATAAAAAAGAAAACAAGATAATAGAAAATTGAAAAAAAAGAAAAAATAATAAAAGAAATTGTTCGGAAAACGCAAAAAACGAAAATGTATAATAGATACATCGATTTTAGAGCAAAGGCACTTCGAAAAACCGAACGCGATCACATTTACATTAAATAAGTAGATAGTCTTGTTTTTTTTTTCCTTTATACTAAATTTAAGCAACAAATATATATAGGTAACTATTAAATATATTTAGGGAAAAAGATAAGCGCACCGAATTTCGCTATTTATCGCGTGCGCCCGCGTAATTTATTTTTTTTCGTGTTAAGCTAATCATTATCGTTGTCTCATTACTCGCTATTATTATTAATATTATTATTATTACTATTATTATTAATATTATTACTATTATTATTATTACTATTATTATTAATATTATTACTATTATTATTATTACTATTATTATTAATATTATTA